>NC_069504.1:331626965-331981847 GCF_027579735.1 Bombina bombina | reverse complement strand
TTTGAGGTTTGGGAAACTTTGCCCCTCCTGGTAGGAATGTATATCCCATACGTCACTAGCTCATGGACTCTTGCTAATTACATGAAGGAAATTTAATTTTATTTTAAAATAACCTGCAGAAAATATTTCCATTAAAAAAAATCTCATCGCAGAAAGTGAAAAAAAGTTCTGCCTCTGGGACAAGTCAGAAATCACATGCATGTGTATCTATCATCAACATCAGCACTGATAATTGTTACCTCCTAGATTTCCCACCCAGCCTCCTACCCGTATCTAGATTTCCCACCCAGCCTCCTACCCATATATATATATATAAAAAGAAAGCACTCTCTGTTTTTTTTGGTGAATATTTAATAAATCAAGCGTGACGTTTCGGGAGGACACTCCCCTTCGGGGATACACTCTTACACAAGTCCATCTTCAACAAGGTTTTGCTTGGTATCCTTTGTTAGGCACAGTAACAGCAATACACTACTGGGAGCTAGCTGGTGATTGGGGGATGCTCATATATGCCTCTTGTCATTAGCTCATCAGATGTGTTGATCTTACTTCCAGTAATGCATTGTTGTTGCTCCTCATTTTTTGACAAGGGATACCAAAAGAACAAAGCAAATTTCAAAATAGAAAAAAATTGGAAAGTTGATTAACATTGCATAATGTATAAGAAAAAACATAATTTATGTAAGAACTTACCTGATAAATTCATTTCTTTCATATTGGCAAGAGTCCATGAGCTAGTGACATATGGTATATACAATCCTACCAGGAGGGGCAAAGTTTCCCAAACCTCAAAATGCCTATAAATACACCCCTCACCACACCCACAATTCAGTTTAACGAATAGCCAAGCAGTGGGGTGATAAAGAAAGGAGTAGACAGCATCAACAAAGGAAATTTGGAAATAATTGTGCTTTATACAAAAAATTATAACCCCCATGTAAAGGGTGGGCCTCATGGACTCTTGCCAATATGAAAGAAATGAATTTATCAGGTAAGTTCTTACATAAATTATGTTTTCTTTCATGTAATTGGCATGTCCATGAGCTAGTGACATATGGGATATCAATACCCAAGATGTGGATCTTCCACTCAAGAGTCACTAGAGAGGGAGGGAATAAAAATAAAAACAGCCATATTCCGCTGAAAAAATTAATTCACAACCCAAAAAAATAAGTTCATTTCATTTTTGAAAGAAAAAAACATAATTTATGCTTACCTGATAAATGTATTTCTCTTGTAGTGTATCCAGTCCACGGATCATCCATTACTTGTGGGATATTCTCCTTCCCAACAGGAAATTGCAAGAGGATCACCCACAGCAGAGCTGCTATATAGCTCCTCCCCTCACTGCCATATCCAGTCATTCGACCGAAACAAGCCGAGAAAGGAGAAACCATAGGGTGCAGTGGTGACTGTAGTTTAATTAAAATTTAGACCTGCCTGAAAAGGACAGGGCGGGCCGTGGACTGGATACACTACAAGAGAAATAAATTTATCAGGTAAGCATAAATTATGTTTTCTCTTGTTAAGTGTATCCAGTCCACGGATCATCCATTACTTGTGGGATACCAATACCAAAGCTAAAGTACACGGATGATGGGAGGGACAAGGCAGGAACTTAAACGGAAGGAACCACTGCCTGTAGAACCTTTCTCCCAAAAACAGCCTCCGAAGAAGCAAATGTATCAAATTTGTAAAATTTTGAAAAGGTGTGAAGCGAAGACCAAGTCGCGGTCTTGCAAATCTGTTCAACAGAGGCCTCATTTTTAAAGGCCCAGGTGGAAGCCACAGCTCTAGTAGAATGAGCTGTAATCCTTTCAGGGGGCTGCTGTCCAGCAGTCTCATAGGCTAAGCGTATGATGCTCCGAAGCCAAAAGGAGAGAGAGGTTACCGAAGCTTTTTGACCTCTCCTCTGTCCAGAGTAAACGACAAACCGGGCAGATGTTTGACGAAAATCTTTAGTAGCCTGTAAGTAAAACTTCAAGGCACGGACTACGTCCAGATTATGCAAAAGATGTTCCTTCTTTGAAGAAGGATTAGGACACAATGATGGAACAACAATCTCTTGATTGATATTCCTGTTAGAAACCACCTTAGGTAAAAACCCAGGTTTGGTGCGCAGAACTACCTTGTCTGCATAAAAAATCAGATAAGGAGAATCACATTGTAAGGCAGATAACTCAGAGACTCTTCGAGCCGAGGAAATAGCCATCAAAAACAGAACTTTCCAGGATAAAAGTTTAATATCAATGGAATGAAGGGGTTCAAACCGAACTCCCTGAAGAACTTTAAGAACCAAGTTTAAGCTACATGGGGGAGCAACAGTTTTAAACACAGGCTTAATCCTAACCAAAGCCTGACAAAAAGCCTGGACGTCTGGAACCTCTGCCAGACGCTTGTGCAAAAGAATAGACAGAGCAGAGATCTGTCCCTTCAAAGAACTAGCTGATAAGCCTTTGTCCAAACCCTCTTGGAGAAAGGACAATATCCTAGGAATCCTAACCTTACTCCATGAGTAACTCTTGGATTCACACCAATAAAGATATTTACGCCATATCTTATGGTAGATTTTCCTGGTGACAGGCTTTCATGCCTGTATTAAAGTATCAATGACTGACTCGGAGAAGCCACGCCTTGATAGAATCAAGCGTTCAATCTCCATGCAGTCAGCGTCAGAGAAATTAGATTTGGATGATTGAAAGGACCTTGTATTAGAAGGTCCTGCCTCAGAGGCAGAGACCATGGTGGAAGAGATGACATGTCCACTAGGTCTGCATACCAGGTCCTGCGTGGCCACGCAGGCGCTATCAGATTCACCGATGCTCTCTCCTGTTTGATTTTGGCAATCAGTCGAGAGAGCAGAGGAAACGGTGGAAACACATAAGCCAGGTTGAAGAACCAAGGAGCTGTTAGAGCATCTATCAGCGTCGCTCCCGGGTCCCTGGACCCGTAACAAGGAAGCTTGGCGTTCTGGCGAGACGCCATGAGATACAGTTCTGGTTTGCCCCAACGATGGACCAGTTGAGCAAATACCTCCGGATGGATTTCCCACTCCCCCGGATGAAAAGTCTGACGACTTAGAAAATCCGCCTCCCAGTTCTGTACGCCTGGGATGTGGATCGCTGACAGGTGGCAAGAGTGTGACTCTGCCCAGCGAATTATCTTTGAGACTTCTAACATCGCTAGGGAACTCCTGGTTCCCCCTTGATGGTTGATGTAAGCCACAGTCGTGATGTTGTCCGACTGAAATCTGATGAACCTCAGGGTTGCTAACTGAGGCCAAGCTAGAAGAGCATTGAATATTGCTCTTAACTCCAGAATATTTATTGGGAGGAGTTTCTCCTCCTGAGTTTACGATCCCTGAGCCTTCAGGGAGTTCCAGACTGCACCCCAACCTAGAAGGCTGGCATCTGTTGTTACAATCGTCCAATCTGGCCTGCGAAAGGACATACCCTTGGACAGATGGACCCGAGATAGCCACCAGAGAAGAGAATCTCTGGTCTCTTGATCCAGATTTAGTAGAGGGGACAAATCTGAGTAATCCCCATTCGACTGACTTAGCATGCATAATTGCAGCGGTCTGAGATGTAGGCGCGCAAATGGCACTATGTCCATTGCCGCTACCATTAAGCCGATTACTTCCATGCACTGAGCCACTGACGGGCGTGGAATGGAATGAAGGACACGGCAAGCATTTAGAAGTTTTGATAACCTGGACTCCGTCAGGTAAATTTTCATCTCTACAGAATCTATAAGAGTCCCTAGGAAGGAGACTCTTGTCAGTGGGGATAGAGAACTCTTTTCCACGTTCACTTTCCACCCATGCGACCTCAGAAATGCCAGAACTATCTCTGTATGAGACTTGGCAATTTGAAAGCTTGACGCCTGTATCAGGATGTCGTCTAGATAAGGAGCCACCGCTATGCCTCGCGGTCTTAGAACCGCCAGAATTGAGCCCAGAACCTTGTAAAAATTCTCGGGGCTGTGGCCAACCCGAAGGGAAGAGCTACAAATTGGTAATGCCTGTCTAGAAAGGCAAACCTTAGGAACCGATGATGATCTTTGTGAATCGGTATGTGAAGGTAGGCATCCTTTAAGTCCACTGTGGTCATGTACTGACCCTCTTGGATCATGGGTAGGATGGTCCGAATAGTTTCCATTTTGAATGATGGAACTCTGAGGAATTTGTTTAAGATCTTTAGATCCAAGATTGGTCTGAAGGTTCCCTCTTTCTTGGTAACCACAAACAGATTTGAATAAAATCCCTGTCCTTGTTCCGTCCGCGGAACTGGATGGATCACTCCCATTACTAGGAGGTTTTGCACACAGCTTAGGAATGCCTCTTTCTTTATCTGGTTTGCTGATAACCTTGAAAGATGAAATCTCCCTTGTGGAGGAGAAGCTTTGAAGTCCAGAAGATATCCCTGAGATATGATCTCCAACGCCCAGGGATCCTGAACATCTCTTGCCCACGCCAGTCTGCCACCCACTAGATCCGTTTCCGGATAGGGGGCCGTTCCTTCATGCTGTCTTGGGGGCAGCAGCAGGCTTCCTGGCCTGCTTGCCCTTATTCCAGGACTGGTTAGGTTTCCAGGCCTGTCTGGAATAAGCAACAGTTCCCTCTTGTTTTGAAGCGGAGGAAGTTGATGCTGCTCCTGCCTTGAAATTTCGAAAGGCACGAAAATTAGACTGTTTGGCCTTCCATTTCGCCCTGTCTTGAGGAAGGGTATGACCCTTGCCTCCAGTAATGTCAGCAATAATTTCCTTCAAGCCAGGCCCGAATAAGGTCTGCCACTTGAAAGGAATGTTGAGTAATTTAGACTTAGAAGTCACATCAGCTGACTAGGATTTAAGCCATAACGCCCTGCGCGCCTGGATGGCGAATCCGGAATTCTTAGCCGTTAGTTTAGTCAAATGAACAATGGCATCAGAAACAAATGAGTTAGCTAGCTTAAGCGTTCTAAGCTTGTCAATAATTTCATTCAATGGAGCTGTATGGATGGCCTCTTCCAGGGCCTCAAACCAGAATGCCGCCTCCGCAGCAGTGACAGGCGCAATGCATGCAAGGGGCTGTAAAATAAAACCTTGTTGAATAAACATTTTCTTAAGGTAACCCTCCAAATTTTTATCCATTGGATCTGAAAAAGCACAACTGGGATAGTGGTACGCTTTGCTAAAGTAGAAACTGCTCCCTCCACCTTAGGGACCGTCTGCCATAAGTCCCGTGTTGTGGCGTCTATTGGAAACATTTTTCTAAATATAGGAGGTGGGGAAAAGGGCACACCGGGTCTATCCCACTCCTTGCTAATAATTTCTGTAAGCCTTTTAGGTATAGGAAAAACGTCAGTACACACCGGCACTGCATAGTATCTATCCAGCCTACACAATTTCTCTGGAATTGCAACTGTGTCACAGTCATTCAGAGCAGCTAACACCTCCCCAAGCAATACAGGGAGGTTCTCAAGCTTAAATTTAAAATTAGAAATCTCTGAATCAGGTTTCCCTGAGTCAGAGATGTCACCCACAGAATGAAGCTCTCCGTCCTCATGTTCTGCATACTGTGACGCAGTATCAGACATGGCTCTTACAGCATCTGCGCGCTCTGTATCTCTCCTAACCCCAGAGCTATCGCGCTTGCCTCTTAATTCAGGCAATCTAGATAATACCTCTGACAGGGTATTATTCATGATTGCAGCCATGTCCTGCAAGGTAATCGCTATGGGTGTCCCTGATGTAATTGGCGCCATACTAGCGTGCGTCCCCTGAGCGGGAGGCCAAGGGTCTGACACGTGGGGAGAGTTAGTCGGCATAACTTCCCCCTCGACAGAACCCTCTGGTGATATTTCTTTTATAGATAAAGACTGATCTTTATTATTTAAGGTGAAATCAATACATTTAGTACACATTCTCCTATGGGGCTCCACCATGGCTTTCAAACATAATGAACAAGCAGATTCATCTGTGTCAGACATGTTTAAACAGACTAGCAATGAGACTAGCAAGCTTGGAAAACACTTTAAAACAAGTTTACAAGCAATACAAAAAACGCTACTGCTCCTTTAAGAAACACAAATTTTGTCCAAATTTGCAATAACAGTGAAAAAATGCAGTTACACTAACGAAATTTTTACAGTGTATGTAGTAAATTAGCAGAGCATTGCACCCACTTGCAAATGGATGATTAACCCCTTAATACCAAAAACGTAATAACAATGACAAAAAACGTTTTTTAAACAGTCACAACAACTGCCACAGCTCTACTGTGGCTTTTTACCTCCCTCAATACGACTTTTGAAGCCTTTTGAGCCCTTCAGAGAAGTCCTAGATCATGCAGGAAGAAGCTGGATGTCTGTGTCTGTAATTTTTGCTACGCAAAAAAACGCTAAAATAGGCCCCTCCCACTCATATTACAACAGTGGGAAGCCTCAGGGAACTGTTTCTAAGCAAAATTCAAGCCAGCCATGTGGAAAAAAACTAGGCCCCAATAAGTTTTATCACCAAACATATATAAAAAACGATTAAACATGCCAGCAAACGTTTTAAAATACACTTTTATAAGAGTATGTATCTCTATTAATAAGCCTGATACCAGTCGCTATCACTGCATTTAAGGCTTTACTTACATTACTTCGGTATCAGCAGCATTTTCTAGCAAATTCCATCTCTAGAAAAATATTAACTGCACATACCTTATTGCAGGAAAACCTGCACGCCATTCCCCCTCTGAAGTACCTCACTCCTCAGAATGTGTGAGAACAGCAAAGGATCTTAGTTACTTCTGCTAATATCATAGAAAACGCAGGCAGATTCTTCTTCTAAATACTGCCTGAGATAAACAGTACACTCCGGTACCATTTTAAAATAACAAACTTTTGATTGAAGAAATAAACTAAGTATAAAACACCACAGTCCTCTCACGACCTCCATCTATGTTGAGAGTTGCAAGAGAATGACTGGATATGGCAGTGAGGGGAGGAGCTATATAGCAGCTCTGCTGTGGGTGATCCTCTTGCAACTTCCTGTTGGGAAGGAGAATATCCCACAAGTAATGGATGATCCGTGGACTGGATACACTTAACAAGAGAAAACTTAAATCAAAAGCAGAAGAATCAAACTGAAACAGCTGCCTGAAGAACTTTTCTACCAAAAACTGCTTCCGAAGAAGCAAATACATCAAAACGGTAGAAATTAGTAAATGTATGCAGAGGACCAAGTTGCCGCTTTGCAAATCTGATCAACTGAAGCTTAATTCTTAAAAGCCCACGAAGTGGAGACTGATCTAGTAAAATGAGCTGTAATTCTCTGAGGCGGGGCCTGACCCGACTCCAAATAAGCTTGATGAATCAAAAGTTTCAACCAAGAAGCCAAGGAAATAGCAGAAGCCTTCTGACCTTTCCTAGGACCAGAAAATAAAACAAATAGACTGGAAGTCTTCCTGAAATCTTTAGTAGCTTCCACATAATATTTCAAAGCTCTTACCACATCCAAAGAATGTAAGGATCTCTCCAAAGAATTCTTAGGATTAGGACATAAGGAAGGGACAACAATTTCTCTACTAATGTTGTTAGAATTCACAACCTTAGGTAAAAATTTAAAAGAAGTCTGTAAAACTGCCTTATCCTGATGAAAAATCAGAAAAGGAGACTCACAAGAAAGAGCAGATAACTCAGAAACTCTTCTAGCAGAAGAGATGGCCAAAAGAAACACTTTCCAAGAAAGTAGTTTAATGTCTAAAGAATGCATAGGTTCAAATGGAGGAGCCTGTAAAGCCTTCAGAACCAAATTAAGACTCCAAGGACGAGAAATTGACTTAATGACAGGCTTAATACGAATTAAAGCCTGTACAAAACAGTGTATATCAGGAAGTATAGCAATCTTTATGTGAAATAAAACAGAAAGAGCAGAGATTTGTCCTTTCAAGGAACTTGCAGACAAACCCTTATCCAAACCATCCTGAAGAAAACTGTAAAATTCTAGGAATTCTAAAAGAATTTATTAGAAGAACACCATTAAATGCAAGTCTTCCAAACTCTATAATAAATCTTTCTAGAGACAGATTTACGAGCTTGTAACATAGTATTAATTACTGAGTCAGAGAAACCTCTATGACTTAGAACTAAGCGTTCAATTTCCATACCTTCAAATTTAATGATTTGAGATCCCGATGGAAAAACGGACCTCGAGATAGTAGGTCCGGCCGTAACGGAAGTGGCCAAGGCGGGCAACTGCGAACTGGACTTGCGAACCAGATCCGCATACCAAAACCTGTGTGGCCATGCTGGAGCCACCAGCAACACAAAAAAGACTGTTCCATGATGATTTTGGAGATCACTCTTGGAAGGAGAACTAGAGGCGGGAAGATGTAGGCAGGATGATAACACCAAGGAAGTGTCAGCGCATCCACTGCTTCCGCCTGAACATCCCTGGACCTGGACAGGTATCTGGGAAGTTTCTTGTTTAGATGAGAGGCCATGAGATCTATCTCTGGAAGACCCCACATCTGAACAATCTGAGAAAACACATCTGGATGGAGAGACCACTCCCCTGGATGTAAAGTCTGGCGGCTGAGATAATCCGCCTCCCAATTGTCTACACCTGGGATATGCACCGCAGAGATTAGACAGGAGCTGGATTCCGCCCAAGCAAGTATCCGAGATACTTCTTTCATAGCTTGGGGACTGTGAGTCCCACCCTGATGATTGACATAAGCCACAGTTGTGATATTGTCTGTCTGAAAACAAATGAACGATTCTCTCTTTAGCAGAGGCCAGAAGTGAAGATCCCTGAGAATTGCACAGAGTTCTAAAATATTTATTGGTAATCTCGCCTCTTGAGATTTCCAAACCCCTTGTGCTGTCAGAGATCCCCTAACAGCTCCCCAACCTGAAAGACTCACATCTGTTGAGATCACAGTCCAGGTTGGCCGAACAAAAGAAGCCCCTTGAACCAAACAATGGTGATCTATCCACCATGTCAGAGAGTGTCGTACATTGGGATTCAAGGATATTAATTGTGATATCTTTGTATAATCCCTGCACCATTGATTCAGCATACAAAGCTGTAGAGGTCTCATGTGAAAACGAGCAAAGGGGATAGCGTCCAATGCTGCAGTCATGAGACCTAAAACTTTCATGCACATAGCCACTGAAGGGAATGACCGAGACTGAAGGTGTCGGCATGCTGCGACCATTTTTAAACGTCTCTTGTCTGTTAGAGACAGAGTCATGGAAACTGAATCTATCTGGAAGCCTAAAAAGGTGACCCTTGTCTGAGAAATCAAGAAAAACTTTTTGTTAAATTGATCCTCCAACCATGTTTCCGAAGAAACAACACTAGTTTATTTGTGTGAGATTCTGCAGTACGTAAAGACTGAGCTAGTACCAAGATATCGTTCAAAAAAGGAAACACTGCAATACCCTGTTCTCTGATTACAGATAGTAGGGCACCCAGAACCTTTGAAAAGATTCTTGGAGCTGTTGCTAGGCCAAATGGAAGAGCAACAAATTTGTAATGCTTGTCTAGAAAAGAGAATCTCAGAAACTGATAGTGGTCTGGATGAATCGGAATATGAAGGTATGCATAACGATTCAAAATTTTCAGATCCAGAACTGGTCTGAATAAATTTTCTCTCTTTGGTACAATGAATAGGTTTGAATAAAACCCCAAACCTTGTTCCTGATGAGGAACTGGCATGATTACCCCTGAAGACTCCAGGTCTGAAACACACTTCAGAAAAGCCTGAGCTTTTACTGGATTTACAGGGATACGTGAGAGAGAAAAAATCTTCTCACAGGAGGTCTTACTCTGAATCCTATTCGATACCCTTGAGAGACAATGCTCTGAATCCAATGATTTTGGACAGATTTTATCCAAAAATCCTTAAAAAAACTTAATCTGCCCCCTACCAGCTGAGCTGGAATGAGGGCCGCACCTTCATGCGGATTTAGGGGCTGACTTTGGTTTCCTAAATGGCTTGGATTTATTCCAATTTTAGGAAGGCTTCCAATTGGAAGCAGATTCCTTGGGGGGAGGATTGAGTTTTTGTTCCTTATTCTGACGAAAGGAACGAAAACGGTTAGAAGCCTTAGATTTACCCTTAGGTTTTTTATCCTGAGGCAGAAAAACTCCTTTTCCCCCAGTGATAGTTAAAATAATAGAATCCAACTGAGAACCAAATAAATTATTACCTTGGAAAGAAAGAGATAGTAATCTAGATTTAGATGTCATATTAGCATTCCAAGATTTAAGCCACAAAGCTCTTCTAGCTAAAATAGCTAAAGACATGGATCTAACATCAATTTTGATAATATCAAAAATTGCATCACAATAAAATGATTAGCATATTGCAATAGCCGAAAAATGCTAGAGAAGTCAGAGTCCAATTCCTGTTGCGCTAAATTCTCCAACCAGAAGGTTAATGCAGCCGCAACATCAGCCAAAGAAATTGCAGGTCTGAGAAGATGACCTGAATATAAATAGGCCTTACTTAGATAAGATTCAAGCTTTCTATCTAAAGGATTCTTAAAAGGAAGTACCATCTTCCATAGGAATAGTGGTACGTTTAGCAAGAGTAGAAAAAACAGAATTTATGCTTACCTGATAAATTACTTTCTCCAACGGTGTGTCCGGTCCACGGCGTCATCCTTACTTGTGGGATATTCTCTTCCCCAACAGGAAATGGCAAAGAGTCCCAGCAAAGCTGGTCACATGATCCCTCCTAGGCTCCGCCCACCCCAGTCATTCGACCGACGGACAGGAGGAAATATATATAGGAGAAACCATATGATACCGTGGTGACTGTAGTTAGAGAAAATAATTCATCAGACCTGATTAAAAAACCAGGGCGGGCCGTGGACCGGACACACCGTTGGAGAAAGTAATTTATCAGGTAAGCATAAATTCTGTTTTCTCCAACATTGGTGTGTCCGGTCCACGGCGTCATCCTTACTTGTGGGAACCAATACCAAAGCTTTAGGACACGGATGAAGGGAGGGAGCAAATCAGGTCACCTAAACGGAAGGAACCACAGCTTGCAAAACCTTTCTCCCAAAAATAGCCTCCGAAGAAGCAAAAGTATCAAATTTGTAAAATTTGGCAAAAGTGTGCAGTGAAGACCAAGTCGCTGCCTTACATATCTGGTCAACAGAAGCCTCGTTCTTGAAGGCCCATGTGGAAGCCACAGCCCTAGTGGAGTGAGCTGTGATTCTTTCAGGAGGATGCCGTCCGGCAGTCTCATAAGCCAATCGGATGATGCTTTTAAGCCAAAAGGAAAGAGAGGTAGAAGTCGCTTTTTGACCTCTCCTTTTACCAGAATAAACAACAAACAAGGAAGATGTTTGACTGAAATCTTTAGTAGCCTCTAAATAGAACTTTAGAGGACGGACAACGTCCAAATTGTGTAACAAATGTTCCTTCTTTGAAACTGGATTCGGACACAAAGAAGGTACAACTATCTCCTGGTTAATATTTTTGTTAGAAACAACTTTAGGAAGAAAACCAGGCTTAGTACGCAAAACCACCTTATCTGCATGGAACACCAGATAAGGAGGAGAACACTGCAGAGCAGATAACTCTGAAACTCTTCTAGCAGAAGAAATTGCAACCAAAAACAAAACTTTCCAAGATAGTAACTTAATATCTACGGAATGTAAGGGTTCAAACGGAACCCCTTGAAGAACTGAAAGAACTAGATTTAGACTCCAGGGAGGAGTCAAAGGTCTGTAAACAGGCTTGATCCTAACCAGAGCCTGAACAAATGCTTGAACATCTGGCACAGCTGCCAGTCTTTTGTGTAGTAAGACAGATAAAGCAGAGATCTGTCCCTTTAGGGAACTTGCAGATAATCCTATCTCCAAACCTTCTTGAAGAAAGGAGAGAATCTTAGGAATTTTTATCTTATTCCATGGGAATCCTTTGGATTCACACCAACAGATATATTTTTTCCATATTTTATGGTAAATTTTTCTAGTTACAGGTTTTCTGGCCTGAACCAGAGTATCTATCACCGAATCTGAAAACCCACGCTTTGATAGAATCAAGCGTTCAATCTCCAAGCCGTCAGTTGGAGGGAGACCAGATTTGGGTGTTCGAATGGACCTTGAACAAGAAGGTCCTGTCTCAAAGGTAGCTTCCATGGTGGAGCCGATGACATATTCACCAGGTCTGCATACCAAGTCCTGCGTGGCCACGCAGGAGCTATCAAGATCACCGAGGCCCTCTCCTGATTGATCCTGGCTACCAGCCTGGGAATGAGAGGAAACGTTGGGAATACGTAAGCTAGGTTGAAAGTCCAAGGTGCTACTAGTGCATCTACTAGAGTCGCCTTGGGATCCCTGGATCTGGACCCGTAGCAAGGAACCTTGAAGTTCTGACGAGACGCCATCAGATCCATGTCTGGAATGCCCCATAATTGAGTTATTTGGGCAAAGATTTCCGGATGGAGTTCCCACTCCCCCGGATGAAATGTCTGACGACTCAGAAAATCCGCTTCCCAATTTTCCACTCCTGGGATGTGGATCGCAGACAAGTGGCAGGAGTGATCCTCCGCCCATTGAATTATTTTGGTCACTTCTTTCATCGCTAGGGAACTCTTTGTTCCCCCTTGATGATTGATATAAGCTACAGTCGTCATGTTGTCTGATTGGAACCTTATGAATTTGGCCTTTGCTAGTTGAGGCCAAGCTCTGAGAGCATTGAATATCGCTCTCAGTTCCAGAATGTTTATCGGGAGAAGAGACTCTTCCCGAGACCATAGACCCTGAGCTTTCAGGGATTCCCAGACCGCACCCCAGCCCACTAGACTGGCGTCGGTCGTGACAATGACCCACTCTGGCCTGCGGAAGCTCATTCCCTGGGACAGATGGTCCAGGGTCAGCCACCAACTGAGTGAATCTCTGGTCTTTTGATCTACTTGAATCATTGGAGACAAGTCTGTATAATCCCCATTCCACTGTTTGAGCATGCACAGTTGTAATGGTCTTAGATGAATTTGTGCAAAAGGAACTATGTCCATTGTTGCAACCATCAATCCTATTACTTCCATGCACTGCGCTATGGAAGGACGAGGAACAGAATGAAGCACTTGACAAGAGCTTAGAAGTTTTGATTTTCTGACCTCTGTCAGAAAAATCCTCATTTCTAAGGAATCTATTATTGTTCCCAAGAAGGGAACTCTTGTTGACGGGGACAGAGAACTCTTTTCTTTGTTCACTTTCCATCCGTGAGATGTGAGAAAGGCTAGAACGATGTCCGTATGAGCCTTTGCCTTTGACAGGGACGACGCTTGTATTAGAATGTCGTCCAAGTAAGGTACTACTGCAATGCCCCTTGGTCTTAGAACCGCTAGAAGGGACCCCTAGCACCTTTGTGAAAATCCTTGGAGCAGTGGCTAATCCGAATGGAAGAGCCACAAACTGGTAATGTTTGTCCAGAAAAGCGAACCTTAGGAACTGATGATGTTCCTTGTGGATAGGGATATGTAGGTACGCATCCTTTAGATCCACGGTAGTCATAAATTGACTTTCCTGGATGGTGGGTAGCATCGTTCGAATAGTTTCCATTTTGAACGATGGTACCCTGAGAAATTTGTTTATGATCTTCAAATCCAAAATTGGTCTGAACGTTCCCTCTTTTTTGGGAACTACGAACAGATTGGAATAAAATCCCA
This sequence comes from Bombina bombina, assembly GCF_027579735.1. Taxonomy (NCBI): domain Eukaryota; kingdom Metazoa; phylum Chordata; class Amphibia; order Anura; family Bombinatoridae; genus Bombina; species Bombina bombina. Next base: position 331,968,181 of record NC_069504.1, on the reverse strand, counting down.
TTCCTTGTTCCTTTATTGGAACTGGGTGTATCACTCCCATCTTTAACAGGTCTTCTACACAATGTAAGAATGCCTGTCTCTTTATTTGGTTTGAGGATAAGTGAGACTTGTGGAACCTTCCCCTTGGGGGTAGTTCCTTGAATTCCAGGAGATAACCTTGAGAAACTATTTCTAGCGCCCAAGGATCCTGAACATCTCTTGCCCAAGCCTGAGCAAAGAGAGAGAGTCTGCCCCCCACCAGATCCGGTCCTGGATCGGGGGCTACTCCTTCATGCTGTCTTGTTAGCAGTGGCAGGCTTCTTGGCCTGCTTACCTTTGTTCCAGCCTTGCATTGGTTTCCAGGCTGGTTTGGGTTGTGAGGCATTACCCTCTTGTTTAGAGGATGCAGAATTAGAAGCTGGTCCATTTCTGCGAAAGGGACGAAAATTAGGCTTATTTTTAGCCTTAAAAGACCTTTCCTGTGGAAGGGCGTGGCCCTTTCCCCCAGTGATGTCTGAAATAATCTCTTTCAAATCAGGTCCAAATAAAGTTTTACCTTTGAAAGGAATGTTAAGTAATTTTTTCTTGGATGACACATCCGCTGACCAAGACTTTAGCCAAAGCGCTCTGCGCGCCACAATAGCAAACCCTGAATTTTTCGCCGCTAATTTTGCTAATTGCAAAGCGGCATCTAAAATAAAAGAGTTAGCCAATTTAAGTGCGTGAACTCTGTCCATAACCTCCTCATATGGAGTTTCTCTACTGAGCGACTTTTCTAGTTCCTCGAACCAGAACCACGCTGCCGTAGTGACAGGAACAATGCATGAAATTGGTTGTAGAAGGTAGCCTTGCTGTACAAAAATCTTTTTAAGCAAACCTTCCAATTTTTTATCCATAGGATCTTTGAAAGCACAACTATCTTCGATAGGAATAGTAGTGCGTTTGTTTAGAGTAGAAACTGCCCCCTCGACCTTGGGGACTGTCTGCCATAAGTCCTTTCTGGGGTCGACCATAGGAAATAATTTCTTAAATATAGGGGGAGGAACAAAAGGTATTCCGGGCTTTTCCCACTCTTTATTTACTATGTCCGCCACCCGCTTGGGTATAGGAAAAGCGTCGGGGGACACCGGAACCTCTAGGAACATGTCCATCTTGCATAATTTCTCTGGAATGACCAAATTGTCACAATCATCCAGAGTAGATAACACCTCCTTAAGCAGTGCGCTGAGATGTTCTAATTTAAATTTAAATGTCACAACATCAGGTTCAGCTTGATGAGAAATTTTTCCTGAATCTGAAATTTCTCCCTCAGACAAAACCTCCCTCATGGCCCCTTCAGATTGGTGTGAGGGTATGACAGAACAATTATCATCAGCGTCCTCTTGCTCTTCAGTGTTTAAAACAGAGCAATCGCGCTTTCTCTGATAAGTAGGCATTTTGGATAAAAGATTTGCTATGGAGTTATCCATTACAGCCGTTAATTGTTGCATGGTAATAAGTATTGGCGCACTAGATGTACTAGGGGCCTCCTGCATGGGCAAAACTGGTGTAGACACAGTAGGAGATGATGTAGTATCATGTTTACTCCCCTCATTTGAGGAATCATCTTGGGCAATATCATTATTTGTGGCAGTACTGTCCTTACTTTGTTTGGACGCTATGGCACAATTATCACATAAATTTAAATGGGGAGACACATTGGCTTTCATACATATAGAACATAGCTTATCTGAAGGTATAGACATGTTAAACAGGCTTAAACTTGTCAACAATGCACAAAAAACATTTTAAAATAAAACCGTTACTGTCACTTTAAATTTCAAACAGAAAACACTTTATTACTGAAAATGTGAAAAAGTATGAAGGAATTGTTCAAAAATTACCAAATTTTCACCACAGTGTCTTAAAGCCTTAAAAGTATTGCACACCAAATTTCAGAGCTTTAACCCTTAAAATAACGGAACCGGAGCCGTTTTTCAATTTAACCCCTATACAGTCCCAGATACAGTCTTTGCTAAGACCCAACCAAGCCCTGAGGGGAATACAATACCAAATGACGCCTTCTAAAAGCTTTTTCAGAGATTCTTAGATCCACACACATGCATCTGCATGCCCTGTTCTCAAAAAACAACTGTGCATTAATGGCACGAAAATGAGGCTCAGTCTATGACTAGAAAGGCCCCCTGACTGAAAAAGGTGTCCAATACAGTGCCTGCCGTTTTATAAACGTTCCCCAAGATTATAAATGTCAATTGTTAGCCTAAATTTGAATAATATGCACAAATAAAGCAATCGATTTAGCCCATAAAAATGTCTACCAGTTTTTTAGCCCATAATAAGCCCTATATTCTGTTTGTTTTTGAATAAGAAAATGGCTTACCGGTCCCCATGAGGGGAAATGACAGCCTTCCAGCATTACACAGTCTTGTTAGAAATATGGCTAGTCATACCTTAAGCAGAAAAGTCTGCTAACTGTTTCCCCCAACTGAAGTTACTTCATCTCAACAGTCCTATGTGGAAACAGCAACCGATTTTAGTTACTGTCTGCTAAAATCATCTTCCTCTTACAAACAGAAATCTTCATCCTTTTCTGTTTCAGAGTAAATAGTACATACCAGCACTATTTTAAAATAACAAACACTTGATAGAAGAATAAAAACTACATTTAAACACCAAAAAACTCTTAACCATCTCCGTGGAGATGTTGCCTGTGCAACGGCAAAGAGAATGACTGGGGTGGGCGGAGCCTAGGAGGGATCATGTGACCAGCTTTGCTGGGACTCTTTGCCATTTCCTGTTGGGGAAGAGAATATCCCACAAGTAAGGATGACGCCGTGGACCGGACACACCAATGTTGGAGAAAGCCCCATCAACTTTGGGGATTTTTTCCCAAAACTCTATAGATTTTGCTGGTAAAGGATACAATTTTTTAAACCTTGAAGAAGGAATAAAAGAAGTACCTGGCTTATTCCATTCCCTAGAAATCATATCAGAAATAGGAAAAAACCCGGAGAAAACACAGGAGGTTTAAAAACAGCATTTAAACGTTTATTAGACTGAACGTCAATAGGACTGGTTACCTCAATATCCAAAATAATTAACACTTCTTTTAATAAAGAACGCATATACTCTATTTTAAATAAATAAGTAGATTTGCCAGTGTCAATGTCTGAGGAAGGATCTTCTGTATCAGAAAGATCCTCATCAGAAGAGGATAAATTATGTTGTTGGTCATTTGAAATTTCATCAACTAAATGAGAAGTTTTAAAAGACCTTTACATTTATTAGAAGGTGGAAATGCAGACAAAACCTTCAAAATAGAATTCTTTAAATTTTACAGGTATATCATGCACATTAGAAGTTGAAGGAACTACAACTAACAATGTGCTATTACTGATGGATACACTAACTGCATGTAAAAGTTTTATCATGACAACTATTACAAATGACATTCGGTGAAATAATTTCAACAATTTTACAACAAATGCACTTAGCTTTGGTAGGACCGATGTCAGGCAGCAATGTTCCAGCAGAAACTTCTGAAGCAGGATCAGATAAAGACATCTTGCAAAATGTAAGAGAAAAAAACAACATAAAAAGCAAAATTATCTATTTCCTTATATGACAGTTTCAGGAATGGGAAAAAAAGCAAATAGCATAGGCCTCTGAAAGAGAAAAAATCAAGAGGCAAACATCAATGGGGTATTGAAATAATGAAAAAATTTGGCGCCAAGTATGACGCACAACGTAACGTAAACTTTTTTGGCGGCAAAAATAACCGGAAATGAAACACTCGCGTCACTAATGACGCAACAGTGTGAAAGGTCTCAGTGTCAAGTATGACGACGGAAATGACGAAGTTGCGCCAAGAATGACGCAATAAAGTTTAGCATTTGACGCACCCGCGGGCCTAATGCCACCCGCAATATGCAAGAAGTAGTCAATTGAAAAAAGACTAAACCCCAGGTAAGAAAAAAATTTCTATAAAAGATGTTTATATTACCAAAATATGAAACTGACAGTCTGCAGAAGGAAATACATGAACCTGACTCATGGCAAATATAAGTACAATACATATATTTAGAACTTTATATAAATGCATAAAGTGCCAAACCATAGCTGAGGTGACTTAAGTAATAAAAAACATACTTACCAAAAGACACGCATCCACATATAGTAGATAGCCAAACCAGTACAGAAACAGTTATCAGTAGAGGTAATGGTAAATTGAGAGTATATCGTCGATCTGAAAAGGGAGGTAGGAGATGAATCTCTACGACCGATAACAGAGAACCCATGAAATAGACCCCCGTTAGGGAAATCATCATATTCAATAAGTGATACTCCCTTCACGTCCCTCTGACATTCGCTGTACTCTGAGAGGAATCGGGCTTCAACAATGCTGAGAAGCGCATATCAACGTAGAAATCTTAGCACAAACTTACTTCACCACCTCCATAGGAGGCAAAGTTTGTAAAACTGAATTGTCGGTGTGGTGAGGGGTGTATTTATAGGTATTTTGAGGTTTGGGAAACTTTGCCCCTCCTGGTAGGATTGTATATCCCATATGTCACTAGCTCATGGACTCTTGCCAATTACATGAAAGAAATGAAAGTTTAATTTCACTGTACTGTCCCTTTAAGATATAGTGGCAATAACCAATAAACCTACTAATGGTGAAGCTTTTATAAGTAATGCAGCATGGCTATAAAAAGCCAACTAGATAATGTCACCGGAACATCTCATGTAAAAAGGAAAATACTATACAGTACCTCAGAATTTCCTCAGTAACCACATCCTATTGTAAATGAATTTTAGGCAGCCAATCAGGATACTAGTCTGGCATGTGCAGGCGCAGTCATTTTATTTCCATGAAACCTTGCAAGACTTCAGTGAAATCCCACAAGATCACAGTAAGGCAAAGTGTGATCTCAGCATTGATGAAGATGATTGGCTATTGTTTATTATTATTTTTTAACATGCAGATGACAATAGCTGAAGGATAACTGCTCACAGAGTACTTACTCTTTTGAGCTAAACAAATTTAGAAATAAAATATCTTCCTTTTTAACATAGGTGTTCATTTTGTATTTTCTTGTCAGCTTTTTACAGTTATGTTGCATCACTTTTAAGTGATTTAGCATATGGATATTATGTTAATTAAGACTAAAACCACAGTAATATAGAATACCAAAATAGTTATCTATCTTTTCATAGCAAGCTTCAGTTTTAAAGGACAAAGTGGGACTAGCAAAAGAGGAATAAAAGAATAGGAGGGAAAAAACTGAACATTTCAATAGGAAGTATAAAAAGTTATTATAATCTACATTAACTTATAAATCAACGCCGCAGAATCTGTTGGCGCTCTACAAATATCTGATAATAATAATAACTAGGTTATCAACAACAACACTCTAATTTCAAAGCAAATACACATTGTGTCTTAGTTCCTAAACAAGAGAAGGCTAAAAGACAAAAAACAAAGGTTTAGCACTGACCTGTACAATGTCTAAAACCATACCCGCTGACACTGTTCCAAACCCAGCTAGCAAAAATGGCCCAAGTATTTGCAAAGCCATGCTAAAACTAGACTCTTTTGGTAACTTCTTGCTTCCCTCAGTGGCATCTTTATCTCCGTCGTTGGGCATCCTGCTGTCCTGTAGCATTGCATCAGTTTCAGATGTATCCCTGCCATCACAGTAATCATAACCATCATAGTCATAATTGGCACTACAAATGTTAGAGCAATGCATGCCATCTCCATGGTACAATGGTTCTGAGAAGTGATGATATTCCAAGTGCTGGTCAGCTCGAATATTAAACCCTTTTGCACTAGGTGACACTCCATTGACCTTCTTTAAACGGTCTTCCTGGCCTTTGTGGCACACTATGGGAACCATACTCATCAGAAGAGATAAAAATTTATCAGACTGGACTGCATTCAACCTAACATTCCAGTTTAAACTATTTGAATTTGTATTTATAATGTGGGATTTTCCATGGTTGACAGTCATTGTATCACTGATGTTCTAACAATGGTGCTTTGCTACAGAATTCAAATCTGTAAGACAACAAAGAAATGTAAATTAGCATTTGACAATGTACAGCTATATCAACTTACTTATACAGTTAATTATAGGATTATTACTAATTTAGGAAAAGTGCAATATAAACCATAAAATAAATACAGCAAGGATATTGAGAATTCAGCCATTCTCCTTTTAAGAACCAAATTGATGCTTGTTCAAAGATATACAGCATATATTTACAGTATGTTTTCCATGAATATAATTATAGTTAATGAAGAAGCATTTTAAAGGGACAGTCAACAACAGAATTGTTGTTGTTTTACAAGATAAATAATCCTTTAATTACCCATTCCCCAGTTTTGCATAACCAACACAGTAAAAATACACATTTTACCTCTGTAATTGCAGTACCTGGTTTCTAAGCCTCTCCAGACTGCCCCCTTATTTCAATTCTTTTGAAAGATTTACATTTTAGCCAATTAGTGCTCACTCCTCTGTAAATTCAGGTGCATGAGCTTAATGTTATAAATATGAAACATTAACTAACGCCCCCTAGTGGTGAAAAACTGTCAAAATGCATTTAAATTAGAGGCGGCCTTCAAGGTCTAAGAAATTAGCATATAATGAACTTCCTAGGTTTAGCTTTCAACTAAGAATACCAAGAGAACAAAGCAAAATTACATGCCCTATCTGAATCATGAAAGCTTGTTTTGGACTTGACTGTCCCTTTAAGCCTGCTTTTAAGTTACGGGAGGGTTCTTACACACACAAAAAATAATAGGTGTTAGTTTAACCTTGGTAGCAAGAAATATAACACAATATGTAAAAACACATTTAAATTAACTTTAGGCTCTATTTTAGATATAAAATTACAGGAAGATATTTTCATAAAGAGCTTATTTGTCAGCACATAGCATTTTCACTAAAATTAAGCAAGAAATCCCTCCTGCAACCTACTGAAATAGTAGAATCTGCACTACAGGGAGTGCAGAATTATTAGGCAAGTTGTATTTTTGAGGATTAATTTTATTATTGAACAACAACCATGTTCTCAATGAACCCAAAAAACTCATTAATATCAAAGCTGAATAGTTTTGGAAGTAGTTTTTAGTTTGTTTTTAGTTTTAGCTATTTTAGGGGGATATCTGTGTGTGCAGGTGACTATTACTGTGCATAATTATTAGGCAACTTAACAAAAAACAAATATATACCCACTTCAATTATTTATTTTTACCAGTGAAACCAATATAACATCTCAACATTCACAAATATACATTTCTGACATTCAAAAACAAAACAAAAACAAATCAGTGACCAATATAGCCACCTTTCTTTGCAAGGACACTCAAAAGCCTGCCATCCATGGATTCTGTCAGTGTTTTGATCTGTTCACCATCAACATTGCGGGCAGCAGCAACCACAGCCTCCCAGACACTGTTCAGAGAGGTGTACTGTTTTCCCTCCTTGTAAATCTCACATTTGATGATGGACCACAGGTTCTCAATGGGGTTCAGATCAGGTGAACAAGGAGGCCATGTCATTAGATTTTCTTCTTTTATACCCTTTCTTGCCAGCCACGCTGTGGAGTACTTGGACGCGTGTGATGGAGCATTGTCCTGCATGAAAATCATGTTTTTCTTGAAGGATGCAGACTTCTTCCTGTACCACTGCTTGAAGAAGGTGTCTTCCAGAAACTGGCAGTAGGACTGGGAGTTGAGCTTGACTCCATCCTCAACCCGAAAAGGCCCCACAAGCTCATCTTTGATGATACCAGCCCAAACCAGTACTCCACCTCCACCTTGCTGGCGTCTGAGTCGGACTGGAGCTCTCTGCCCTTTACCAATCCAGCCACGGGCCCATCAAGACTCACTTTCATTTCATCAGTCCATAAAACCTTAGAAAAATCAGTCTTGAGATATTTCTTGGCCCAGTCTTGATGTTTCAGCTTGTGTGTCTTGTTCAGTGGTGGTCGTCTTTCAGCCTTTCTTACCTTGGCCATGTCTCCGAGTATTGCACACCTTGTGCTTTTGGGCACTCCAGTGATGTTGCAGCTCTGAAATATGGCCAAACTGGTGGCAAGTGGCATCTTGGCAGCTGCACGCTTGACTTTTCTCAGTTCATGGGCAGTTATTTTGCGCCTTGGTTTTTCCACACGCTTCTTGCGACCCTGTTGACTATTTTGAATGAAACGCTTGATTGTTCGATGATCACGCTTCAGAAGCTTTGCAATTTTAAGAGTGCTGCATCCCTCTGCAAGATATCTCACTATTTTTGACTTTTCTGAGCCTGTCAAGTCCTTCTTTTGACCCATTTTGCCAAAGGAAAGGAAGTTGCCTAATAATTATGCACACCTGATATAGGGTGTTGATGTCATTAGACCACACCCCTTCTCATTACAGAGATGCACATCACCTAATATGCTTAATTGATAGTAGGCTTTCGAGCCTATACAGCTTGGAGTAAGATAACATGCATAAAGAGGATGATGTGGTCAAAATACTCATTTGCCTAATAATTCTGCACTCCCTGTATATCTTGAACTCATCTGACTTCACATTCAGTGGATCTGTAACAAGAGCTTCGGTATTTTTTAACTAAAAACAGTATGCCTGGCTATGGTAAGCAATAGTATTTTGCTACTGTAATTTCAGATAGGAGGGATTTTAGGATATCTGTGAAGGGAAAGTAACTGTTGTAAAGAACGTTACATAATTCAGCACTATGTGAAGAGTTATGTAACAGAAGGATAGCCATACCTTTTTTAAAAAAAAAAAAAAATAACACAAATAAGCCTAATGAAACAACCCTTGTGTGGCTGAGAATCGGGTCACAATTTTAATTTGAGTTCAAATATTTATTTATTTTTTTATTATAAACACTTGCTGATGTATATATTGTTATGTTGGACCTCAAACCCGTGGAAGAGAGACGAATACTTTGGTTCCAGTTTATACAAGGTTGCAGTCTGCTTGACTGAGCAGTTCCAGCTTGCGCTTACAGCACCTGGAGGTGCTTCAGTTATGGGAGTGTATCCACTTCTGTTTTACTGAAAAAATGTTTACGATTGTGCTAAGCCAATTGGCGTTTTTCTTTTTTCTTTTTTTTCTTAAATAGATCACCTAATCACGGTCACGCCATTCAACTAAACCTAGCGAGCTCCTATGTTGGTTAAAGCTGTTGGCTGCTGTTTGAATTTGCATTTAAAGGGAAAGTAAACTTTGATGAATGAAAGGACAGTTTTTAAAAATACTATTAAAAAAGGGGCACTTTCATTCATCAAAGTTTAGAAAGCAGCCGTTTTGTTTAAAAACTTACCTTTCTTCTCTTCACAGCCGGAGCAGCTTCCCCCGCACGAAGATCCTCTCTTCACACGTCAGCAATGACTAATCCGGCTTCCTCCAATCACGGCATGGCCTCAGGCAATGATATCCCTGGGGGGAAAGCCGCAATTGGAGGAAGCCGGGTCATGTTGATGTGTGAAGAGAGGATCTCCGGGTGGGGGAAGCTGCTCCGGCTGTGAAGAGGAGAGAGGTAAGTTTTTAAACAAAACGGCTGCTTTCTAAACTTTGATGAATGAAAGTGCCCCTGTTTTTTATAGTATTTTTAAAAAACTGTGCTTTCATTCATCAAAGTTTACCTTCACTTTAAATGTACTTAAATTCATTAGTCTAGGGGATCTGTCAATTGCCTATTCATAATTTTTAGATTCCTATAAGCAGTAGTATAACATCGTCATGGTGATTTAAAGATGTCAGCATTCTAGAATTAATTTATGTGATGTCTATTTTTTCTCTTTATTTGTTGCTTTCCACCCCCCCCCCACAATTCAATAGTTACATTTTGCAGTGACAATGCAAGTGGATTGTCAGCTTTTTATATACTTTTTTTCTCATTGTTTTTTAAATTGCATTCCTTTTAAAACAATAAAAAGAACATACATTAAACAAGAATAATAATAGAAGGAAGTCAATCTGCTTGATTAACTGGAACTTTAACTTTTAACAATAAGCTCCGTGTCCATTCAAATATTTGTGGTGTGTACAGTAAGGAATGGTCATCCAAGAAAAAACAAACACACTGCACTACAACATCAAACCTCATTCCAACCACAAAGGGGTTCCCTCATTGCCTGAACAGTTTACTATAAATATAAAACAAATCATATTAACCCTTTACCATGAACGTACCCTGTATGGAAGCATTTGTAAATAGCGTAGTCTCGCTGCTACCAGCGAGAGCCGCTCTAACTCAGAGTGAAAATGACAGCCAGCGTATGAGAGCCAAGTCATTGGGCAACTATATTTAGCTCGTATTGAGGATTAAATGCTTATAGAAGTGTAAAAAACATAATTTATGCTTACCTGATAAATTTATTTCTCTTGTAGTGTAGTCAGTCCACGGGTCATCCATTACTTATGGAATATATCTCTTCCTAACAGGAAGCTGCAAGAGGATCACCCAAGCAGAGCTGCTATATAGCTCCTCCCCTCACATGTCATATTCAGTCATTCGACCAAAACCAGACGAGAAAGGAGAAACCATAGGGTGCAGTGGTGACTGGAGTTTAATTAAAATTTAGATCTGCCTTAAAGACAGGGCGGGCTGTGGACTGACTACACTACAAGAGAAATAAATTTATCAGGTAAGCATAAATTATGTTTTCTCTTGTTAAGTGTAGTCAGTCCACGGGTCATCCATTACTTATGGAATACCAATACCAAAGCTAAAGTACACGGATGAAGGGAGGGACAAGGCAGGAACATTAAACAGAAGGAACCACTGCCTGAAGTACCTTTCTCCCAAAAATAGCCTCCGAAGAAGCAAAAGTGTCAAATTTGTAAAATTTTGAAAAAGTGTGAAGTGAAGACCAAGTTGCAGCCTTGCAAATCTGTTCAACAGAGGCCTCATTTTTAAAGGCCCAGGTGGAAGCCACAGCTCTAGTAGAATGAGCTGTAATCCTTTCAGGAGGCTGCTGTCCAGCAGTCTCATAGGCTAAACGTATTATGCTACGAAGCCAAAAAGAGAGAGAGGTAGCCGAAGCCTTTTGACCTCTTCTCTGTCCAGAGTAAACGACAAACAGGGAAGAAGTTTGACGAAAATCTTTAGTTGCCTGCAAATAGAACTTCAGGGCACGGACTACGTCCAGATTATGCAAAAGTCGTTCCTTCTTTGAAGAAGGGTTAGGACACAGAGCTGGAACAACAATCTCTTGATTGATATTCCTGTTAGTAACTACCTTAGGTAAGAACCCAGGTTTAGTACGCAGAACTACCTTGTCTGAATGAAAAATCAGATAAGGAGAATCACAATGTAAGGCAGATAACTCAGAGACTCTTCGAGCCAAGGAAATAGCCATCAAAAACAGAACCTTCCAGGATAACAGCTTGATATCAATGGAATGAAGGGGTTCAAATGGAACGCCTTGAAGAACGTTAAGAACTAAGTTTAAGCTCCACGGCGGAGCAACAGTCTTAAACACAGGCTTAATCCTAGCTAAAGCCTGACAAAAAGCTTGAACGTCTGGAACTTCAGCCAGACGTTTGTGTAGAAGAATAGACAGAGCAGAAATCTGTCCCTTTAACGAACTAGCAGATAAGCCCTTTTCTAAACCCTCTTGTAGAAAGGACAATATCCTAGGAATCCTAACCTTACTCCATGAGTAACTCTTGGATTCGCACCAATATAAATATTTACGCCATATCTTATGGTAAATTTTTCTGGTAACAGGCTTCCTAGCCTGTATTAAGGTATCAATAACCGACTCCGAGAAGCCACGCTTTGATAGAATCAAGCGTTCAATCTCCATGCAGTCAGCCTCAGAGAAATTAGATTTGGATGGTTGAAAGGACCCTGAATTAGAAGGTCCTGTCTCAGAGGCAGAGACCACGGTGGACAGGACGACATGTCCACTAGGTCTGCATACCAGGTCCTGCGTGGCCACGCAGGCGCTATCAGAATCACCGAAGCTCTCTCCTGTTTGGTCTTGGCAATCAAACGAGGAAGCATCGGGAATGGTGGAAACACATAAGCCATGTTGAAGACCCAAGGGGCTGTCAGAGCATCTATCAGCACCGCTCCCGGGTCCCTGGACCCGTAACAAGGAAGCTTGGCGTTCTGGCGAGACGCCATGAGATCCAGATCTGGTTTGTTTCAACGATGAATCAGTTGAGCAAAGACCTCCGGATGAAGTTCCCACTCCCCCGGATGAAAAGTCTGGCGACTTAGAAAATCCGCCTCCCAGTTCTCCACGCCTGGGATGTAAATCGCTGACAGGTGGCAAGAGTGAGACTCTGCCCAGCGAATTATCTTTGAGACTTCCAACATCGCTAGGGAACTTCTGGTTCCCCCTTGATGGTTGATGTAAGCCACAGTCGTGATGTTGTCCGACTGAAATCTGATGAACCTCAGAGTTGCTAACTGAGGCCAAGATAGGAGAGCATTGAATATTGCTCTTAATTCCAGAATATTTATTGGGAGGAGTTTCTCCTCCTGAGTCCATAGTCCCTGAGCCTTCAGGGAGTTCCAGACTGCGCCCCAGCCTAGAAGGCTGGCGTCTGTTGTTACAATCGTCCAATCTGGCCTGCGAAAGGTCATCCCCTTGGACAGATGTGGCCGAGAAAGCCACCATAGAAGAGAATCTCTGGTCTCTTGATCCAGATTTAGCAGGGGGGACAAATCTGAGTAATCCCCGTTCCACTGACTTAGCATGCACAATTGCAGCGGTCTGAGATGCAGGCGCGCAAATGGTACTATGTCCATTGCCGCTACCATTAAGCCGATTACTTCCATGCACTGAGCTACTGACGGGTGTGGAATGGAATGAAGGACACGGCAAGCATTTAGAAGTTTTGATAACCTGGCCTCTGTCAGGTAAATTTTCATCTCTACAGAATCTATAAGAGTCCCTAGAAAGGGAACCCTTGTAAGTGGTAATAGAGAACTCTTTTCTACGTTCACCTTCCACCCATGCGACCTCAGAAATGCCAGAACTATCTCTGTATGAGACTTGGCAGTTTGAAAACTTGACGCTTGTATCAGAATGTCGTCTAGGTACGGAGTCACCGCTATGCCTCGCGGTCTTAGTACCGCCAGAATTGAGCCCAGAACTTTTGTAAAGATTCTTGGAGCCGTAGCTAATCCGAAGGGAAGAGCTACAAACTGGTAATGCCTGTCTAGGAAAGCAAATATTAGGTACCGATAATGATCCTTGTGAATCGGTATGTGAAGGTAGGCATCCTTTAAGTCCACTGTGGTCATGTACTGACCCTCTTGGATCATGGGAAGGATGGTTCGAATAGTTTCCATTTTGAATGATGGAACTCTTAGGAATTTGTTTAGGATTTTTAAGTCCAAGATTGGTCTGAAGGTTCCCTCTTTCTTGGGAACCACAAATAGATTTGAATAGAATCCTTGCCCGTGTTCCGTCCGCGGAACTGGGTGGATCACCCCCATTAGTAAGAGGTCTTGTACACAGCGTAGAAATGCCTCTTTCTTTATTTGGTTTGCTGATAACCTTGAAAGATGAAATCTCCCTCGTGGAGGAGAAGTTTTGAAGTCCAGGAGATATCCCTGAGATATGATCTCCAACGCCCAGGGATCCTGGATATCTCTTGCCCAAGCCTGGGCGAAGAGAGAAAGTCTGCCCCCCACTAGATCCGTTTCCGGATAGGGGGCCCGCTCTTCATGCTGTCTTAGGGGCAGCAGCAGGTTTCTTGGCCTGCTTGCCCTTGTTCCAGGACTGGTTAACTTTCCAGCCCTGCCTGTAACGAGCAACAGCTCCTTCCTGTTTTGGAGCGGAGGAAGTTGATGCTGCTCCTGCCTTGAAGTTACGAAAGGCACGAAAATTAGACTGTTTGGCCTTTGATTTGGCCCTGTCCTGAGGTAGAGCATGGCCCTTACCTCCCGTAATGTCAGCTATAATTTCTTTCAAGCCGGGCCCGAATAAGGTCTGCCCTTTGAAAGGAATATTAAGCAATTTAGATTTAGAAGTCACGTCAGCTGACCAGGATTTAAGCCATAGCGCTCTGCGCGCTTGGATGGCGAATCCGGAGTTCTTAGCCGTATGTTTGGTTAAATGTACGACGGCATCAGAAACAAATGCGTTAGCTAGCTTAAGTGCTTTAAGCTTGTTCATAATTTCATCCAATGGAGCTGTGCGAATGGCCTCTTCCAGAGACTCAAACCAGAATGCCGCCGCAGCAGTGACAGGCGCAATGCATGCAAGGGGCTGTAAGATAAAACCTTGTTGAACAAACATTTTCTTAAGGTAACCCTCTAATTTCTTATCCATTGGATCTGAAAAGGCACAACTATCCTCCACCGGGATAGTGGTACGCTTAGCTAAAGTAGAAACTGCTCCCTCCACCTTAGGGACCGTCTGCCATAAGTCTCGTGTGGTGGCGTCTATAGGAAACATTTTCCTAAATATGGGAGGAGGGGAAAAAGGCACACCAGGTCTATCCCACTCCTTGCTAATAATCTCTGTAAGCCTTTTAGGTATAGGAAACACGTCAGTACACACCGGTACCGCATAGTATCTATCCAACCTACATAATTTTTCTGGAATTGCAACCGTGTTACAATCATTCAGAGCCGCTAATACCTCCCCTAGCAATATGCGGAGGTTCTCAAGCTTAAATTTAAAATTAGAAATCTCTGAATCCAGTCTCCCTGGATCAGATCCGTCACCCACAGAATGAAGTTCTCCGTCTTCATGTTCTGCAAACTGTGACGCAGTATCTGACATGGCTCTCACCTCATCCGCGCGCTCTGTCCTTAACCCAGAGCTATCGCGCTTGCCTCTTAATTCTGGCAATTTGATAATACTTCTGTCATAACAGTAGCCATGTCTTGCAAAGTGATTTGTAAGGGCCTCCCTGATGTACTTGGCGCCACAAAATCACGCACCTCCTGAGCGGGAGGCGAAGTTACTGACACGTGAGGAGAGTTAGTCGGCATAACTTCCCCCTCGTTGTCTGGTGATAATTTCTTTACATGTAAAGATTTACTTTTATTTAAAGTAACATCAATGCAATTAGTACACAAATTTCTATTGGGCTCCACATTGGCCTTTAAACATATTGAACAAAGAGATTCATCTGTGTCAGACATGTTTAAACAGACTAGCAATGAGACTAGCAAGCTTGGAAATACTTTTCTAAATAAATTTACAAGCAATATAAAAAACGCTACTGTGCCTTTAAGAAGCACAAAAAGCTGTCACAGTTGAAATAACAATGAACCAAAATAGTTATAGCAACCAATTTTTCACAGTAAATGTATTAAGTTAGCAAAGGATTGCACCCACCAGCAAATGGATGATTAACCCCTTAATACCCAAAAACGGATAACAATTTAATAATTAACGTTTTTATCACAGTCAAAACACACTGTCACAGGTCTGCTGTGACTGATTACCTCCCTCAAAATGAATTTTGAAGACCCCTGAGCTCTCTAGAGACGATCTGGATCATGGAGGATGAAGTAGACAGATTGTGACTGAATTTTTACTGCGCAAAAAAGCGCTAAAATAGTCCCCTCCCACTCATATTACAACAGTGGGGAAGCTCAGATAACTGTTTCTATGCAGAAAACAAAGATGGCCATGTGGTAAAAATCATGCCCCAATAAGTTTTATCACCAAGTACCTCACAAAAAACGATTAACATGCGAGTAAACGTTTTAAACATACATTTTAAAAGTTATGAAGTGTTATTAATAATCCTGCTACCAGTCGCTTTTACTGCAGTTAAGGCTCATACATTATTTCAGTATTGACAGTATTTATTTTCAGAGTCAATTCCATTCCTTAGAAAAATACATTCAGTGTACACACACTCATCAGCCTAATACCAGTCGCTATCCCTGCATTTAAGGCTGAACTTACATTACATTGGTATTAGCAGTATTTTCTCAGTCAATTCCATTCCTCAGAAAAATAATTTACTGCACATACCTCGTTTGCAGGGGGGCCCTGCATGCTATTCCCCTTTTCTGAAGTTACCTCACTCCTCAGATGAGAACAGCCAGTGGATCTTAGTTACGTCTGCTAAGATCATAGAAAACGCAGGCAGATTCTTCTTCTAATGCTGCCTGAGAACAAACAGCACACTCCGGTGCCATTTAAAATAACAAACTTTTGATTGAAGAAATAAACCAAGTTAAAAAACACCACAGACCTCTCACAGCGACCTATCTTTAGTTAGGCTGAAAGAGAATGACTGAATATGACATGTGAGGGGAGGAGCTATATAGCAGCTCTGCTTGGGTGATCCTCTTGCAGCTTCCTGTTAGGAAGAGATATATTCCATAAGTAATGGATGACCCGTGGACTGACTACACTTAACAAGAGAAAAGAAAATGCTCCAATGTGTAAAAGCATTTTTATTACTGCACTGTTTCTTGTATATAACTTTGTCAAACCTGTCCTCAGGCCTCCCTAGCAGGCCAGATTTTTAGGATATCTGAACTGGAGCACAGGTGAAATAAACAGCTGGTTATGGTTATTAACCCGCTCTCAAAGGTAATCCTGCATGTCTGGCCTGTTAGGGAGGGCTGAGGACAGGTTTAAAAACTTATATTAAAAACTCTTTGTTGGGGTTAAAAGAACTCGTCAACCAATGACAGGAGGCATATATACAAAGCCAGCAATTACCAGCAAACTCCCAGATGTGCAATGCTGCCTCTGAGCCTACCTAGGTATGCTTTTCAACAACAGATACCAATAGAACAACTTAACTTGATAAGATATATGTTCTATCAGAACCATTAAAGTTTAATTTTGACTTATGTGTCCCTTTAAAGGGACATTCAAGTCCCAAAAAAAACTTTGATGATTTAAATAGGGCATGTAATTTTAAACAACTTCCCAATTTAGTTTTATCACCAATTTTGCTTTGTTCTCTTGGTATTCTTAGTTGAAAGCTAAACCTAGGAGGTTCATATGCTAATTTCTTAGACCTTAAAGACTGCCTCTACTCTGAATGCATTTTGACCACTAAAGGGCATTAGTTCATGTGTTTCATATAGATAAAATTGAGCTCATGCACGTGAAGTGACCCAAGAGTGAGCACTGATTGGCTAAAATGCAAGTCTGTCAAAAGAACTGAAATAAGGAGGACGTCAGCGGAAGCTTCGATACAAGGTAATCACAGAAGTAAAACGTGTATTATTATAACTGTGTTGGTGATGCAAAACTGGGGAATGGATAATCAAGGGATTATCTATCTTTTTAAACAACAAAAATGCTGGTATTGACTGTCCCTTTAATCCTTTTCCATTACCACAATAGGTCAGGAAAACATGCATGTACATATGTTACATATATAAATAATAAAACAAACAAAAAGCTGCCTATTATAGTCCTGTACTGTTTGTGTAAAGCAACAAAACTACCCTGTAAAATGCATGTATTGTTTTCAATCTATTATGGGATTATTACCGAATAAATTATTTTAAAAAACTATGACATTTATATTAAAAAAAAAAAATTGGGCCATATATATATATATATATATATATATATATATATATATATATATATATATATATATATATATATATATATATATATACACACACACACACAATTGTTATAAATCCCATCATAACCCCATTATAGTAAAAACAATATATATGCTAAAGTCAAAATTAAACTTTCATGATTCCAATTTATTTTAACAAAAGTGTCCTTTAATTAGTTCCAGTGTTTAATATGAAGAAATTAAAACTATTTTTCAACTTTTCAGGTAAGCAAAACATATGTTTTAAGTGTGTGACTGTTTGGAGAATAGTATAGATTTGTCAAATTATAGCATGTCATTTTATTTAATTTTTTTCATTTATTTATTTATTATTTAATCTTTAACCCCTATCTCAAAGGTTGACATTGTCTGTTTTTTTTTACACAATCACATACGATATCAGGGATGTCTCTGCTTCAATGGATTAAGACTTCAGGAATCAATATAAAATATTAAATGTATTTCTTTTACATTTAAAGGGACATTAAACTTAAAATGTAATGCCCATAAATTAAAAGGGACAGTGTAATGACTTGATATACCAGCAGCACCAGAGTATAAAATGTATGAGAAAATGCTAATGTGCTGTATAAAGATAGCTGGATTTGTTATTTGACTTTACAACCCATTACAATTGGAGGAGCTAACAGGGAAATCAGATCTCAGTATTTTATCACTTTCTATACACAAAAAATGCTTCCTTATCCTATCTCTGAATGTATACCGAAGCACAATACTTAGAGAAAACAATTGAAGCTTAAAAGGGACAGTAAAGTCATAATTAGACAGAGCATACAATTTAAAAAAAAAAAAAATCAAATTTACTTCTATATTTAATTTGCTTCCTTCTCTTGTTATCCTTTTCTGAAAGGTTTATCTAAGTAAGCTCAGGAGCAGCAAAAAACCTAGGTTCTAGCTACTGATTGGTGGCTGCATATATAGAGGTATACCCCGCTCATACAACCGCCTTAAAGGGACATTAAACCCAATTTTTTTCTTTCATGATTTAGATAGAGAATACCATTTTAAACAACTTTCTAGTTTACTTCAATTATCTAATTTGCTTAATTCTCTTGATATTCTTTCCTGAAAAGCATATCTAGATAGGCTCAGTAGCTTCGGATTGGTAGCTGCACATAGATGCCTCATGTGATTGGCTCACCAATGTGCATTGCTATTTCTTTAACAAAGGATATCTAAAGATTGCAGCAAATTAGATAATAGAAGTAAATTGGAATGTTGTTTAAAATTGTATTCTCTATCTGAATCGTGAAAGAAAATTTTGGGGTTTAATGGCCCTTTAAAGTGAAACAATTCGGTTTTAGCTTACTTTTCACTTGCCAGTGTGTTTAAAAACATGTTTGAACTTACATATATTAGGGGTGCAATAGTGCTACGTTTAGTTTAACACTAACACAGCACAGTATTCAATAAATACTGTACCTCTAAAATAGTGACAATTACTGTAGCAAAATTTGCCAGACTATAGCACTAAGACACCGATTGCACTGTAATGCTGAGCCTGTAAACAGAAAGAACTGTGCATAACAAAATGGTGCCAGTTACTTTTCTCGCAATCTCACGATGTTTCAAAATCCTTGGAGATTTTACTTCAGCTCCACAAAGCGCTGTAAAGTGAAGCGCTGTAAAGTGGGGTATACCTGTATACCGATAGCCATTGGCACACCCATGTGTTCAGTTAGAAACCAGTAGTGCATTGCTGCTCCTTCAACAAATTATACCAAGAGAATAAAGCAAATTTGAAAATAGAAGTAAACTGGAAAGTTGTTTCAAATTGTATGTTCTACCTAAATCATTAAATATTTGTTTTTGGTTTTATGTCCCTTTAAAGGGACACTGAACCCAATTTTTTTCTTTTGTGATTCAGATAGAGCATGCAGTTTTAAGCAACTTTATAATTTACTCCTATTAGCAATTTCTTTGTTCTCTTGCTATCTTTATTTGAAAAAGAATGCATCTAAGCTTTTTTTTTGGTTCAGCCTCTGGACAGCACTTTTTTATTGGTGGATTCATTTATCCACCAATCAGCAAGAACAACCCAGGTTGTTCACCAAAAATGGGCCGGCATCTAAACTTACATTCTTGCATTTCAAATAAAGATACCAAGAGAATAAAGAAACTTTGATAATAGGAGTACATTAGAAAGTTGCTTAACATTTCATGCTCTATCTGAATTATGACAGAAAAAAAATTGGGTTCAGTGTCCCTTTAACATTTTATTATCTCTCCAATCTCCCACTGGGAGTATAATTTATTCTGATGGGTAGTTTTTCTATAACCAATACTTAAGTATTCAGCTTAGATGGGGATACCACAGCAACATTAACTATCACAAATGCCAAAATAAAGGTAAAATGAGCCTGTTGTAAACAATTTAATACACTCCAGCAGGTAAAATAGATAATTGGGAACATGTTAAAAAAAAAGGAGGAAACTTTACAGTACACTGTCACTTTAATTAAATTAATTACTGAAAATAGTTATTTATTTATTTTGTTTGTATGTGTTGTAAAAAATGTTCTTGCCCCACAATTCCTAGAAAGGCATAAGCTAATTTGGGTTGCCTAAGTATGCTGCAAAATGCCTTAACCACCTACATACTGCATAGTGATTAGTGCTTTTACTGCTGAAGAGTAAACCTAGGTAGGCTCGTAAGAACTCAGGAGTGTGCACACTCCTGAGCTCTTATGAGTCTAGCTAATTTTACTCTTCAATGAAAGATAGAGAGAGACTGAAGAAAATTTGATAACAGGTTGTTTAAAATTGCATACTCTATCTGAATCATGAACCCTTTAAGCCAATTTGCAGAAGCAGGCACACAACCATTGTGACACATTGGTTCTGTCAGGCTAGAGAGCTGTAATGCTTTTGAACTTTAGTTATTTGTGTAATCCTTTTGTGGGAGTTATAGAATTCCAATACTTATTCTTTATTACTTATTGTTACATACCAGACAAGCATCTTGCAACAGGTTCCGCATCTATAATTTTGGAAGAAGAAAAAAAAAAGAAGAAAAAAAAAAGAAGAAAAAAAAAAGAAGAAAAAAAAAAGAAGAAAAAAAAAAGAAGAAAAAAAAAAGAAGAAAAAAAAAAGAAGAAAAAAAAAAAGAAGAAAAAAAAAAGAAGAAAAAAAAAAGAAGAAAGAAGAAGAAAGAAGAAGAAAGAAGAAGGAAGAAAGAAGAAAGAAGAAAGAAGAAGAAGAAGAATACTGGGCAATATGTGAGTAGCCCTCTTTTACGTCCCTCTTCACCCCTTCCTAGCAACTCCCATGGAAACCTCACTAGTATGGTATAGCAAAATAGCTTGTCACAAAAGCCCTCTCTGTTTTTTCAAACTCTAAGCAATTTCTGGGCTTCATAAAAGTATCCAGCGTTTATTCACTCAGACATACATCTCATGGAACATATGGTTTCATGTGGTCTCTTTCAGCTGCGGGTCGCGCCTATAACAGGCAATAAAATACAGCCATTAAAAGCGAAATATTTATACTATATGACAAACCAGGTCATTATTTTTATAAAATACTATATGATGGTATTTAGCCTGTACAAAATGCGCTATATGTTTTGTAATGTTTCCGCTATCTCCTGGCATATGTTTGATGCATGCTTGTTGAATTTTCACTGTTTTTTATGTCGTCTCACAAAACTTATCATTTTTGCAGTTAGTATATAGATTTTCATGCCACATACTACCTGCTACTATTGGTGTTAGACTAGGTTTAAACCTCCATACAAGAATAGTTAAGCTCCTAATACAGCTCTACAGGCTCTTGCAATTAGCGCAGACTCACTTTAGTACTTAGATTCCCCGTCCAATACACTATTACATAGTAGAGGGGACCTTACTTGTATAGCCCTCAGTTGTATCTCTTAAGTATACAATTTGGTACTGTTATCATGAATATATTATAGTATGACTTGTTTATTAGAAAGTATATCTATCATAGGTATTGCCTATGCTGCTCACATTCTGTCACTGCTGGGCCCCTCTCCTCCCTTTCCCGCCGGTACTGGCTGTCTGCGGGTCATACCCCTTCTCCTTTTTCCCGCATCATCTATAGATGACATTTCCCCAGGAGAGGAGCTCACTCAGAGATCCCGTACATTCCATACATACTAATATTCCCCCCCTCCATATAACTTTCTTAAGAACTACCCTTATTTATTTCATTGAAAGCCCCTCAACTATGCATATAAATTTCTATACCTTGAGTAGCTCCTGCTTACAAATTTGACATATTAATTGGCTCCGCCCTCCACCCCCCCTACTCTACTTTAAGCGGCTCTCGCCCGCTGCATCCCCCTACCCCATAAAACTATAGAGCCACCTCCTCCCTAGCCCTAACCTTATTTGAATAGATACCCCAATCTTCTTCTTACACAGCTAAGAGAGGACCATTTCTCTTCATGTTACATTTATGATACTCTATAATAAAACTGAAGTCTTTCTGTGAGACAGCCCACATTGTATAGTAACGTTTGAAATATGTAAATATATTATGTAGCTAACTATACTATGTATACATTGATGTATAAATGTTTTGGAGCTTACCCCAAAAAAAAAAAAAAAAAAGTTATACTCAACTGCAGGTAAAACTTTTTTTTTTAAATATGCAGAAATGAACAGCAGCCAATCAGCATCAGCAGTGCTGAAGGTCATGAACTCTTTTACTGTGATCTCATGAGATTTCACTTAACTCTCATGAGATTTCATAGTAAACTTCCTTACACTGAATAGGGAAATAAGATGAGTGTGCACGACAGCTCGCTCCTTCCGCTGTCCTGGGACAGACATACTGATTTGCTGCTTAGAAGTCCTTTACAACGGGATGTGGCTACTGAGAAACTGTTGAGGTAAAATATCTTTCTTTTTTACATAGAGATGTTCAGGTGATATTTTCTAGTCAGCTTTGTACAGCTATACTGCATCACTTTCAAGTGCTTAAACATTTGGGTATTATGGCCCTTTAATACCATAGTGGCTTGTTGTCTGTAGTCTATAAATGTCATTAAAAATCATATTGAAGTCACCGGCCACTATTAAGTTTGTTAAGGACAAATATTTTTAATTCTGTATATATTTCTCATGTGTTAGAATATGGGCCGACTATAGCAGTTACATTTCACTTGTGTTCAGCTATTTTACTGCTGTGTGTGCAAACTAAGTCTTTCAGTTTTAGGAACAACACCCAAGTTTGTATGAACAAGATAAGAAGAAGACCACGAGGTGCATATTGTGAAGAAACACCGAACACGGCCTATAAAAGAGAGACATTGCTGCAATCTAATGCTGCACGCCACACACACTCTGTATTACTGTAAAATGACCGGTTGTCATTTTTGTTGTAATCATGTTTAATTGTACAATTATAACCTTATTAATTTGGAACAGCTGTCTGATGTTAATTTTTTCTTCTTTCTTCAACAAGTTTGTGTTTGCGTGTTCAAAGAGTTTTGTCTTCAACCGTTCCCAGAAAGTCTCATCAATAGAGTTTGGACCATAAATATTACATAGGGTAATTATACGAATTCCCACCTTTATTTTTAGAATTATAAAACGTTCCCCCGGATCTACTTCTAGAAAAGTGATTTGATATTCTAAACCTTTTCTGAAGAGAACTGCAACTCCCGTTTACGAGTGGCGCAAGGGGTAAAAATAACTTCCCCTACCCAGTTAGATTTTAATTTTTTATGTTCTTCTTCAGTCAAATGTGTCTCATGTAGAAGAGCTACATCAGCCTTACTTTTCTTTAGCTGGCCTAAGATCCGTTTCCTTTTTATCGGACTTGTGATCCCTCCTACATTCCAAGGCGTGATCTTTAATACAGGCATTATAATTTATTTAAAAAAATAGAACCTGGGGGGGAAAAAATGGACCTGGCCCACAAGGTCATCCAATCTAACACTTCTTATAAAATAAAAAAACACTCTATAATACATATTATATATATATAACATTGACATTTCTAACAAAGAATGGGAATAAGAAAAAAAAATTGTTTTGTTATTAATTCAACTATCTTTGTATTTGTCTGTAAAAGCCTTAGCCTCTTGTGGAGTTTCTAGAGTAATTGTTTCATTTTCATTAAAAAGCTTAATTTTAGCCAGATAGATATGTTCTCTCTTTCATACATTAACCTTTTCTTTTTTACTCTTTCTTTTTCTTCTTTATGTTAAGAAATTATCACTTGTCAATAGTGGTTTCTCGTATCTTTCTTATAAATATAAGATTGAGTCAACTTTTCCCCTTTTTGGTCTATATGTTATTTTTGTATAACGTATATTAGCATCTACATCTTATGTATCATTCCAATTAATCATTCCAATTATCTCCAGGGGAGAATATTGCTGATACTGTACATTGGACGATATATATATATATATATATATATATATATATATAATGTTAATTAATGGTGCTTTAAAACTTATATCAAACTCTATTTAAAATGGTTATATATTTTGTAATATTCTGTATTAGATTTTGGTATCTATATATTTTTAATCTATTTGATTTATAAATATTATTTACGATATTATTTATGTTTTCACTGAACGACCTTAAAGGGACAGTATGGACTCATTTTCATATAACTGCATGTAATAGACACTACTATAAAGAATAAGATGCACAGATACTGATATAAAAATCCAGTATAAAACTGTTTAAAAACTTACTTAGAAGCTCTCAGTTTAGCTTAGTTGAAAAGGTAGCTGGAAAGCCCACTGCAAGTGGGAAAACATAATTTATGCTTACCTGATAAATTCCTTTCTCCTGTAGTGTAGTCAGTCCACGGGTCATCCATTACTTCTGGGATATTAACTCCTCCCCAACAGGAAGTGCAAGAGGATCACCCAAGCAGAGCTGCTATATAGCTCCTCCCCTCTACGTCACACCCAGTCATCCGACCGAAAACCAAACGAGAAAGGAGAAACTATAGGGTGCAGTGGTGACTGGAGTATAATTTAAAATTTAGACCTGCCATAAAAAACAGGGCGGGCCGTGGACTGACTACACTACAGGAGAAAGGAATTTATCAGGTAAGCATAAATTATGTTTTCTCCTGTTAAGTGTAGTCAGTCCACGGGTCATCCATTACTTATGGGATACCAATACCAAAGCTAAAGTACACGGATGACGGGAGGGACAGGCAGGATCTTTATACGGAAGGAACCACTGCCTGAAGAACCTTTCTCCAAAAACAGCCTCCGAAGAAGCAAAAGTGTCAAATTTGTAAAATTTGGAAAAAGTATGAAGAGAAGACCAAGTTGCAGCCTTGCAAATCTGTTCAACAGAGGCCTCATTCTTAAAGGCCCAAGTGGAAGCTACAGCTCTAGTAGAATGAGCTGTAATCCTTTCAGGAGGTTGCTGTCCAGCAGTCTCATAGGCTAAACGTATTATGCTACGAAGCCAAAAAGAGAGAGAGGTAGCAGAAGCTTTTTGACCTCTCCTCTGTCCAGAATAAACGACAAACAGGGAAGAAGTTTGGCGAAAATCTTTAGTTGCCTGTAAATAAAATTTCAGGGCACGGACTACGTCTAGATTGTGCAGAAGTCGTTCCTTCTTTGAAGAAGGGTTAGGGCACAATGATGGAACAACAATCTCTTGATTGATATTCTTGTTAGTGACTACCTTAGGTAAGAACCCAGGTTTAGTACGCAGAACTACCTTATCTGAATGAAAAATCAGATAAGGAGAATCACAATGTAAGGCTGATAACTCAGAGACTCTACGAGCCGAGGAAATAGCCATTAAAAACAGAACTTTCCAAGATAACAGCTTGATATCAATGGAATGAAGGGGTTCAAACGGAACACCCTGTAAAACGTTAAGAACTAAGTTTAAGCTCCACGGTGGAGCTACAGTCTTAAACACAGGCTTAATCCTAGCCAAAGCCTGACAAAAAGCCTGAACGTCTGGAACTTCTGACAGACGTTTGTGTAAAAGGATGGACAGAGCGGAGATCTGTCCCTTTAAAGAACTTGCAGATAAACCCTTTTCTAAACCTTCTTGTAGAAAAGACAATATCCTAGGAATCCTAACCTTACTCCATGAGTAACTCTTGGATTCGCACCAGTGTAAGTATTTACGCCATATCTTATGGTAAATTTTCCTGGTAACAGGTTTCCTAGCCTGTATTAAGGTATCAATTACTGACTCCGAAAACCCACGCTTTGATAAAATCAAGCGTTCAATTTCCATGCAGTCAGCTTCAGAGAAATTAGATTTTGATGTTTGAAAGGACCCTGAATTAGAAGGTCCTGTCTCAGAGGCAGAGACCAAGGTGGACAGGATGACATGTCCACTAGATCTGCATACCAGGTCCTGCGTGGCCACGCAGGCGCTATTATAATCACTGATGCTTTCTCCTGTTTGATCCTGGCAATCAAACGAGGAAGCATCGGGAAGGGTGGAAACACATAAGCCATCCTGAAGGTCCAAGGTGCTGTCAAAGCATCTATCAGGACCGCTCCCGGGTCCCTGGACCTGGACCCGTAACAAGGAAGCTTGGCGTTCTGGCGAGACGCCATGAGATCCATATCTGGTTTGCCCCAACGTCGAAGTATTTGGGCAAAGACCTCCGGATGAAGTTCCCACTCCCCCGGATGAAAAGTCTGGCGACTTAGGAAATCCGCCTCCCAGTTCTCCACGCCTGGGATGTGGATCGCTGACAGGTGGCAAGAGTGAGACTCTGCCCAGCGAATTATCTTTGATACTTCCATCATCGCTAGGGAACTCCTTGTCCCTCCCTGATGGTTGATGTAAGCCAGTCGTGATGTTGTCCGACTGAAACCTGATGAACCTCAGAGTTGCTAACTGAGGCCAAGCCAGAAGGGCATTGAGAACTGCTCTCAATTCCAGAATGTTTATTGGAAGGAGACTCTCCTCTTGAGTCCATGATCCCTGAGTCTTCAGGGAATTCCAGACAGCGCCCCAACCTAGTAGGCTGGCGTCTGTTGTTACAATTGTCCAGTCTGGCCTGCTGAAGGGCATCCCCCTGGACAGATGTGGCCGAGAAAGCCACCATAGAAGAGAATCTCTGGTCTCTTGATCCAGATTCAGCATAGGGGACAAATCTGAGTAATCCCCATTCCACTGACTTAGCATGCACAATTGCAGCGGTCTGAGATGCAGGCGTGCAAAAGGAACTATGTCCATTGCCGCTACCATTAAGCCGATTACCTCCATGCATTGAGCCACTGACGGGTGTTGAATGGAATGAAGGACACGGCAAGCATTTAGAAGTTTTGTTAACCTGTCCTCTGTCAGGTAAATTTTCATTTCTACAGAATCTATAAGAGTCCCCAAGAAGGGAACTCTTGTGAGTGGTAAGAGAGAACTCTTCTCCTCGTTTACTTTCCACCCATGCGACCTTAGAAATGCCAGTACTAACTCTGTATGAGACTTGGCAGTTTGGAAGCTTGACGCTTGTATCAAAATGTCGTCTAGGTACGGAGCTACCGAAATTCCTCGCGGTCTTAGTAACGCCAGAAGAGAGCCCAGAACCTTTGTAAAGATTCTTGGAGCCGTAGCCAACCAGAATGGAAGAGCTACAAACTGGTAATGCCTGTCTAGAAAGGCAAACCTTAGATACCGGTAATGTTCTTTGTGAATCGGTATGTGAAGGTAGGCATCCTTTAAATCCACTGTGGTCATGTACTGACCTCTTTGGATCATGGGTAAGATTGTCCGAATAGTTTCCATTTTGAACGATGGAACTCTTAGGAATTTGTTTAGGATCTTTAAATCCAATATTGGTCTGAAGGTTCCCTCTTTTTTGGGAACCACAAACAGATTTGAGTAAAACCCTTGTCCGTGTTCCGACCGCGGAACTGGGTGGATCACTCCCATTAGTAAAAGGTCTTGTACACAGCGTAGAAACGCCTCTTTCTTTATCTGGTTTGTTGACAACCTTGAAAGGTGAAATCTCCCTTGTGGAGGAGAAGCTTTGAAGTCCAGAAGATATCCCTGAGATATGATCTCCAACGCCCAGGGATCCTGGACATCTCTTGCCCAAGCCTGGGCGAAGAGAGAGAGAGAGTCTGCCCCCCACTAGATCCGTTTCCGGATCGGGGGCCCTCACTTCATGCTGTCTTAAGGGGCAGCAGCAGGTTTTCTGGCCTGCTTGCCCTTGTTCCAGGTCTGGTTAGGTTTCCAGCCTTGTCTGTAGCGAGCAACAGCTCCTTCCTGTTTTGGAGCAGAGGAAGTTGATGCTGCTCCTGCCTTGAAGTTACGAAAGGCACGAAAATTAGACTGTCTAGCCCTTGGTTTGGCTCTGTCTTGAGGCAGGGCATGGCCTTTACCTCCCGTAATATCAGCGATAATTTCTTTCAAACCGGGCCCGAATAATGTCTGCCCCTTGAAAGGTATGTTAAGCAATTTAGATTTAGAAGTTACATCGGCTGACCAGGATTTTAGCCACAGCGCTCTGCGCGCCTGAATGGCGAATCCGGAATTCTTAGCCGTAAGTTTAGTTAAATGTACTACGGCATCAGAAATAAATGAATTAGCTAGCTTAAGGGTTTTAAGCTTGTGTGTAATCTCATCTAATGGAGCTGAGTCAAGGGTCTCTTCCAGAGACTCAAACCAAAATGCTGCCGCAGCCGTGACAGGTGCAATGCATGCAAGGGGTTGCAATATAAAACCTTGTTGAACAAACATTTTCTTAAGGTAACCCTCTAACTTTTTATCCATTGGATCTGAAAAGGCACAGCTATCCTCCACCGGGATAGTGGTACGCTTAGCTAAAGTAGAAACTGCTCCCTCCACCTTAGGGACAGTTTGCCATAAGTCCCGTGTGGTGGCGTCTATTGGAAACATTTTTCTGAATATAGGAGGGGGTGAGAAAGGCACACCGGGTCTATCCCACTCCTTAGTAACAATTTCAGTAAGTCTCTTAGGTATAGGAAAAACGTCAGTACTCGTCGGTACCGCAAAATATTTATCCAACCTACACATTTTCTCTGGGATTGCAACTGTGTTACAATCATTCAGAGCCGCTAACACCTCCCCTAGTAATACACGGAGGTTTTCCAGCTTAAACTTAAAATTTGAAATGTCTGAATCCAGTTTATTTGGATCAGATCCGTCACCCGCAGAATGAAGCTCTCCGTCCTCATGTTCTGCAAATTGTGACGCAGTATCAGACATGGCCCTAGCATTATCAGCGCACTCTGTTCTCACCCCAGAGTGATCTCGTTTACCCCTAAGTTCTGGCAATTTAGACAAAACTTCAGTCATAACATTAGCCATGTCTTGTAAAGTGATTTGTAATGGCCGCCCTGATGTACTTGGCGTTACAATATCACGCACCTCCTGAGCGGGAGATGCAGGTACTGACACGTGAGGCAAGTTAGTCGGCATAACTTCCCCCTCGTTGTCTGGTGAATGTTGCTTAACATGTACAGATTGGCTTTTATTTAAAGTAGCATCAATGCAATTAGTACATAAATTTCTATTGGGCTCCACCTTGGCTTTTGAACATATTGCACAAAGAGATTCCTCTGTGTCAGACATGTTTAAACAAACTAGCAATTAGACTAGCAAGCTTGGAAATACTTTTCAACTGAATTTACAAGCAATATGCAAAACGTTACTGTGCCTTTAAGAAGCACACAAAAACTGTCACAGTTGAATAACAATGAACCGGATTAGTTATAGAAACCAAATTTTCACAGTAAATGCATAAATTTAGCAAAGGATTGCACTCATTAGCAATGGATGATTAACCCTTAATATCAGAAAAAACGGATAACAATTGAAAATATAAACGTTTTTATCACAGTCAAAGCACAGTCTCACAGGTCTGCTGTGAGTGATTACCTCCCTCAAAACTAGTTTTGAAGACCCCTGAGCTCTGTAGAGACGTCCTGGATCATGCAGGGAGAAGAAGGCAGTGACTGAATTTCTAATGCGTAGTAAAAGCACCAAAATAGGCCCCTCCCACTCACAATACAACAGTGAGGGAAGCTCAGTAAACTGTTTTAATTCAAAACAAACGACAGCCATGTGGAAAATAACGCCCAAATCAATTTTTCACCAAGTACCTCAGATAATTAAACGATTTAACATGCCAGCAAACGTTTAAAATCTAATTTATGAAATGTCATTAAAAGCCTGCTGCTAGTCGCTCACACTGCAAGTTAGGCTAAAAGTTATATGCATACAGTATTTTCCCATTGAAGTGCCATTCCCCAGAAATACTTAAAGGGACAGTCTAGTCAAAACTAAACTTTCATGATTCAGATAGGGTATGCAATTTTAAACAACTTTCCAATTTACTTTTATCATCAAATTTGCTTTGTTCCCTTGGTGGTATTTTTGAAAAGCTAAACCTAGCTAGGCTCAAACTGATTTCTAAACAGTTGAAAACCGCCTCCTAGCTTAGAGCATTTTGAAAGTTTTTCACAGTTAGACTGTGCTAGTTCACATGTGTCATATAGATAACATTGTGCTCACTCCCGTGAAGTTATTTAGGAGTCTTCACTGATTGACTACACTGCATGTCAGTCAAAGGCACTTAGATAAGGAGGCTGTCTGCAAAGGCTTAGATACAAGGTAATCACAGAGGTAAAAAGTGTATTAATATAACTGTGTTGGTTATGCAAAAACGGGGAATGGGTAATAAAGGGATTATCTATCTTTTTAAATAAGAAAAATTTTGGTGTAGACTGTCCCTTTAAGTGTAAACATACATACATATCAGCCTGATACCAGTTGCTACTACTGCATTTAAGGCTGTACTTACATTATATCGGTATTAGCAGTATTTTCTCAGTCAATTCCATTCCTTAGAAAATAATATACTGCAACATACCTCTTTGCAGGTGAACCTGCCCGCTGTCCCCTGTTCTGAAGTTACCTCACTCCTCAGAATGGCCGAGAACAGCAAATGGATCTTAGTTACGTCCGCTAAGATCATACACAAAACTCAGGTAGATTCTTCTTCAAATGCTGCCTGAGAAGAAAACACACTCCGGTGCCGTTTAAAATAACAAACTTTTGATTGAAGATATAAAAACTAAGTTTAATCACCACAGTCCTCTCACACATCCTATCTATTAGTTGGGTGCAAGAGAATGACTGGGTGTGACGTAGAGGGGAGGAGCTATATAGCAGCTCTGCTTGGGTGATCCTCTTGCACTTCCTGTTGGGGAGGAGTTAATATCCCATAAGTAATGGATGACCCGTGGACTGACTACACTTAACAGGAGAAATAAGACACTCCCCCCCCCTCCCCCTTCTTTTGCATATGAAAAGACCATTTACACAAGCAGGAGCAAGCTGGAGAAGGTAGCTGACAGTATTCACATAAAACTTTGGGGCTTGGTTAGGAGTCTGAAAATCAGAGCAATGTTATTAAAAAATAAGCAAAACTATACATTTTTTTTAAAAAAAAACCTTTATGGGCTTTATAAATAGATCATCTACAAAACATTTATGCAAAGAAAAAATTAGTGTATAATGTCCCTTTAATAAAAATTCAAGATTTAAAATAATGGCTCAGTAAACTATCATTCAACAGCGATAAATCCAAAGCACTGTAAACTAATACACATAGCATTAACAAGGAATTCATTATGTATTTAGCAATTCCAGTCACACAACTATTACTCATGTAGGTGTTTAAATAAGGGATAATAAAACCTGTGTACCTTAAAGAAAGGAAAAAATAAAATGTTTAAAGTTCAAACCTGTCATCTTATTTAAACAGTGCTTATCCGCTGCAGTAAAAAGTTTATTAAAATATCCAGCTAGTAAACAATATGCTTCTGAAGTAGCATAGAAAATATCAATACCTCAAAAAGGTATTTGTACAAGGGGAGTGTATGTATGTAACTATGTATGTATGTACGTACAGTATGTATGTATACACACACACACAAGGATGAATCAAAAAGTGATACCTCCATATCTGTAATTTTTTTATCTATTAAAGTGACTGTGAATGCTCATGTACGATAGAGGTGTCCTTACCCTACTAATGTATGTTTTTGGTTTTCAGATAGAGTGAATACAACCATGGATCCGAGGCTAAAACAAAGAGCTGGCATTTAATTCCTGATGAAAGAGGGTTCAGTACCTAAAGAAATCCATAATCGACTGTTATGGGGACACTGTAGTGGACATTAGTAATGTTAGGAGTTAGGTGAAGAAGTTTTTAAGGAGAAACCAAAATGGCAAATAAGCTTGGAAATTAGAATATGAGCCTACCTAGTTTAAGCTTTCAACAAAGAATACCAAAACAACAAAGCAAATTTGATGCTAAAAGTAAAATTGGAAAGATGTTTAAAGTGAAGGTCAATTTTGATGAATTAGTGCCCGGTTTTTAATAATCCCATTAAAAACAAGGGCACTTTAATTCATCAAAATTGACCTTCACTTTAAAATTGCATGCCCTATCTGAACCATGAAAGTTTAATTTTGACTAGACTGTCCCATTAAATGAATATGGTTATTTATGTGGGCTTACATTTTGAATTGTAATGCCCCAGTAATGAATATTGTCTAATTTAGCCAAAAATAAATAAATACACAGTGGTTCGGCATTTCCTGTGTGTTTTCTCTGAACAATAATAAAGCACCTCCGACTTGACTTTTAAAATGTATTTGACAGCACAAATTAAATTACATGTTTTTATTCTGCCCATCAGACAAAAACAGTGGGCATAAAAAAAATGTTTGTGCAATATTATGAATGAGAGGGCAACACTGCACATTGTAGGCAAAATAAGCAAAAAGGTGGAATTTATTTAAATCAAATTGATTTAAATCATGATTTAAATCACGTCAGTAAAACAGATTTAAATCAATTTAAATCATGGTTTTCAATTTTAGAATAACAACTTTTCAGATATAATTTCCAGTTATATCAGACCATTACTGATTTGGTTATATATTATTAGATATGCATAGATAGATCATTGAAATGAATTACATTATTGGGAGGCAAACTATCTCCAGTTTAATAGGTTAATCATTCATACTTGATTAACTTTTCAGCTCTTTTTTATTGGATGGAGAGAAAAAAAAATGATTATTACCTTAGTAATAACAATTTAAATAGTTTTATTTAACTTAAAAAAAAAAAATCATTTTACATTGGTTATGCTTGCCCCTCCCCCTCCTCACACTTAGGTCATTGTGCAGATCTATTCCACTACAAACAATCTTCTATTTAGTGAGCTTTTTGAAACTTAGTATGGGTTGATTTTGTATACATAGATTTGCAGGGGAGCAATGAAATTAAAAGGGACAGTTAAGTCAAAACTAAACTTTAATGATTTATAAAGAACATACAATTTTTTTTAACAATTTTCCAATTTACTTCTCTCATCTAATTGGCTTTGTTCTCTTGGTATCTATTGTTGAAAAGCATACATAGGTAGGCTCAGAAACAATGCACTACTGCAAGCTAGCTGCTTGTCACTGTCTCACCCAATGTGTTCAGCTAGGTTCCAGCAGAGCATTGCTCACCAACAAAAGGATACCAAGAGAATAGAAGAGATTTAATAATAAAAGTCAATATGAAAATTGTATGCTCTATCTGAAACCCAAAAGTTTTCTTTCATGAATATATCAATTAAAGGTCTATTTCTCAACTCTGTATGGTTATAATATTTTATAACATTTTTGCTGTGAAGGGGTAAATTATTTCTGCAGACACAAATTCACTGTTTTGAGAACTAGAAAAACAACAATGTGATAATATCTCCAAAATAATATGACATAAACCTCTGGGAGAGCATGACATTGTGAATGGATTAATAGAATTTATTTACCAATAAAATTAAACACTACAGCCATGAATATACAGCATCTTGCTATATAACTATAATCTAATCTAAACCTTTAGATTAGAATGTATATTAAATAGAAACTATCTTTAGATAGATTTTTCCTCAAAAAGCATTTTATTTAAAAAAACAAAAACTAGTGATGCACCGAAATGGAAATTTTGGACCGAAACCGAATCCGAAAATCTGGAATGCACTTGGCAGAAAACCGAAACGGATACCGAAAATGTATTTTTTCAAATATTTTTTTTTTTTAAGGTTTTTTTTGCATAATTAGAGCGAATTAAAAAATCCCACACTTTTATTGAAAGTAACACACTAAAATTGGACAAAAATAATATGCTACACAATAATTTTACCAAGAAAAAAAAAAAAAAAAACAGGCAAACAATAATGCCATTTCCAGCCAAAATGTTTCTACGACCAAAATTTTTGTGCATCCCTACTTAAAACAATTATAAATATCAATATATTGTATTATTCTTCATTTAGTTCTATGTAACAGAATCATATTTAACAGTTTTTTTTTTTACTAATTATCCAAATAAAGTATAGTCCTAGAAAACTCATTATATGCAGAACAGTAAGTCAAGTAATAAACTTAAAGGGACAGTCTACACCAGAATTTTTATTGTTTTAAAAGATAGATAATCCCCTTATTACCCATTCCCCAGTTTTGCATAACCACACAGTTATATTAATATACTTTTAACCTCTATGATTATCTTGTATCTAAGCCTCTGCAAACTGCCCCTTTATTTCAGTTCTTTTGACAGACTTGCAGTTTAGCCAATCAGTGCCTGCTCCCAGATAACTTCACGTGCACGAGCACAGTGTTATCTATATGAAATACGTGAACTAACACCCACTAGTGGTGAAAAACTATTAAAATTAATTCTGAAAAGAGGTGGGCTTCAAGGTCTAAGAAATTAGCATATGAACCTCCTAGGTTAAGCTTTCAACTAAGAATACCAAGAGAACAAAGCAAAATTGGTGATAAAAGTAAATTGGAAAATTGTTTAAAATTACATGCTCTATCTGAATCATGAAAGTTTATTTTGGCCTAGACTGTCCCTTTAAGGAGAAAATACGTGGTAAGTGTTAACCCCTTAAGGACCAGGAATTTCAGAGAGAAAAAAACTTGCCCAAAAGACCAGAGAATTTATAGCATTTTTGCCATCACTCCATTTAAACAGAAATAGAGCTTTTTTTTTACTTATATATCAAAACTATTTTTTTTTTAGAAACAAAGAAACAAAGCAAAATTAGTGATAAAAGTAAATTGGTAAATTGTTTAAAATGACATGCGCTATCTGAATCATGAAAGTTTATTTTGGCCTAGACTGTCTCTTTAAACAGCAGCTCTAGGCTAGCATCAAATTTGAAACATGCTACACAATAATTTTACCGAAAATAACAGGCTAAAAAAACGAAAAATGAAATAGCCAAAAATGCAATTTTCGGCCGAAACTTTCTGCGGCCGAAATTTCGGTGCATCCCTAACTAAAACCTATTTAAATAAAAACTATTTTAAATCATTGATTTGTATACACCCTGTAATTGTATTTCAATGCTCAAAGACAGATCATGTGTTTATACAACACATATTCTATTAAAGTAAATATCCTCCATGCTCCAGAGAAGTTAGTAGTTATTATCAAACATTCTTAAAAGCAATGTATAGAAATATATTTTCCCTATTTGTTTTACCCCCTTTTCTAGGATTGTAACTCCTGAAAATGGCAGGATTCAAACACCTAGCCCTGCTACATATATTTCCTTAAAAGGCCTCAAAAAGGAGAATAAAGAACTGTAGTGCAATGATAGTGTTGCTTATATAAATGTCAGTGGTAAATCTGGTCTACTCTAGATGCAAATCTGGCTTGGCTCCTTCAGATAAGACACATGCTGGGGAGAGAGTTTGGCTAGTGAAAAACAATTGGAGCAAGCAACGTATCAATGCTTTTTTTTTTTTTTTTTTTAAACACACACAAAAGATGTATTTTTTAGGGCTCCACAAATATGTTCAAAATCTAGGAGCCAGCCCATACATTTAAATGCCTCACCAAGCTAAATGTTACGTTCAGCTGGTGAAAGGGCGTGGGGACACCCATAGGTGTCTTGGGACTGTAATCCATAGCCTCATTTTAAGGCAACAGTGGCTCCCTAGCACTTGGGTTTGTCAAGCCCAATGTTACATTATTACAAGACTGCAGAAAAATCTTCAATTACAAGGTGTTTTGTATCCTTTAGGAAAAAGGTTAGCAGGCTTAACAGTCAGTATTTTTAGACAAGGGTGTTCACTGAAAAATTTTGATCAGTGCTTAAAACTTTTTTTTTTTGCTTAGTAACAATAGCCAGTAAGACAGTAGAGTGGCCTCCTTTTTTGGAAAAAATAAACAGGGGACACACTAATTAGCATAAACAATTTTGCAGAATACTGCAGAAATAAACACTGCTAGGGCCAATTTGGAATTCTCATTTAAAAATAGATCCCCTTCCTTTCTGAATATTTTCTTTATTATCTACTTTAAACTAATCTTTAAAAATACAGTCCACACTGCTAAAATTCTGACTGGGTGACAACCCTACATGATAATCAGTGCAGCATTGTGAAGTTGTAAATAACCTTGTTCAGCAGCAGTTGAAGACCAGAAATATAATAAAGTTATACACTATTGTGCGTTCCATTGCATACTGTGAGACTAGGCCGTAAAGAGAAGCGTAATTTTATTTCAGTAAGGTTCACTGGCAAGATGCTCCCTTCCAATAATTGATTAAGAGAAGGTAGCAGGTGAGTCAACCAAGGAAAAAATATGCATACATATTGAGCAAGCCTAGAGAACTGATTAAAAAAAAAAAAATAGGAGGCTTGAACAAATTACTGGAATCTATAGTTCAGCATCACAAAGTGCAAACGTATGCATTTAGAAAAGATAAATCCAAACGTTAATTACAGACCCAATGACACTTGCTCACTGTTACAAAAGAGGAGGAGAACTTCTAAATTATTATTTCTGATTATTTGAAATTCTGTAAAAATAATGTAGTATTGCAGCAAGTAAGGCCAATAGAATGCTTGGTTGTATAAGTAGAGGTATTTGCAGCAGGAATAATAATGTTCTTCTGACACTTTAAAGATCAATTGTTAGGCCTCATCCTGAGCATTGTGTGCAGTTCTGGAGGCCATATCTACAGAATGATATAAGTAAACTGAAACCTGTTCAAAAGGACGGCTACTAAAATGGTACCAGAACAAGGGGTCATGATCTCAAGCTGAAGGGTAGTAGGTTCAGGAGAAATCTTGGGAAGCACTTCTTCACATATAGGGTAGTTGAATAATGGAATAAACTTCAATTAGAGGGGGAGCTCATGGGTGGTGGTTCAACCCTACACAGGCAGCTCCTAGATATATCAGGTTGTTACAAAGTATGAGATATCGTTCCTAAGTGAGTTAATATCAGGGCATGTGAGACTCAGACTGCAGCGTAAAAGGAACTGTATTCAACACTCTGACTGTATATATAGTTTGTTTTGGAAGTTGCACCATTATATTCTTTAATGCAAGGGACGACACATCTGTTAAAAAGAAACCAGAACTACTTTTAGGAGCCAGACAGTGGTATTTGAATATAGATTTATGGAGAATAACCCAAAAAGTTAGGAGCCAAGAGTAAACTTCTAAGAGCCAGTGGCTCCCTGGCTGCTGGGTTTGCCGAGCCCTGCATTAATGTGTTGGACAGATATGTTTTATGCTTTACTATGATCTTATCATAATTATAACCATTTATGAGAGTCAGACACTACAGGCATGTAATACCTTACTTATCTGTAATGTGCCCTAGGCAAACACTAATGATGGCTAGTGAGCTTGAGGTCTGGGGATTTGTTTTGCTTCAATGTGTGCCTGGGTATTGCTACACTGTTTGCTGCTTTCTTTTAAATAAATTAATAATACCTACACTTATCTTTCTGTATGTGGGTACATACGCCTTCTCCTATGGGCTTGGATGTATAAGATTTAAAGTGAAGGTAAACTTTAGTTAATGAAATCCCATTTTTTTAAAATACTATTAAAAACAGGGGCACTTTCATTCATTAAAGTTTACAAAGCAGCCATTTTGTTAAAAAAAAAATTACCTTTTTTTCTTTTCACTGCTACAGCAGCTTCCCCCACCTAGAGATCATCTCTTCACACGTCAGCAATGACTAATCCTGCTTCCTCCAATCACAGCTTTCCCCCCAGGGTAGTCATTACCTGAGGCCATGCTGTGATTGGAGGAAGCCGGATTAGTCATTACTGACTTGATCTCTAGGTGGGGGAAGCTGCTGTAGCAGTGAAAAGAAAAGAAGGTAATTTTTTTAACAAAACGGCTGCTTTGTAAACTTTGATGAATGAAAGTGCCCCTATTTTTAAAAAAACTGACTTTCATTCACCAAAGTTTACCTTCACTTTAAAGTATTATATTATTACTTTTGCAGCATGTATTGTCTGTTATATTTTATTGTGCATGGTTATATGGTCAACTGTTTTGTGCTCTTGTTTTATGCTTCCCACATTTAACCACCAATCAGCAAGCGTTACCCAGGTGCTGAACCAAAAATGGGTTGGCTCCTAAGCTTACATTCCTGCTTTTCAAATAAAGATACCAAGAGAAGAAAATTCGGTAACAGAAGTAAATTAGAATGTTGCTTAAAATGGCATGCTCTGAGAATCATGAGAAACATGTGGATTTCATATCCCTTTAATTATGTTTGAGCTAGGAGAACAGGAACTTTATATCTTTGGGCGCCAGCTAGTCTTATATGTGTGCAAATTCCCAATACTATTCTATTTGTGGGTCATTTCCTTGAATGTGGATGCTTACTCACAATGTATATGTTACAAGGAAAGTCAAAAATTGGGTAATCCTAGGATTACCCAGTGGCTGTGGGTAAAGCCCAAACTAAGATCATATTTTGGGCTTTACCCGGGTAATCCTAGGATTACCCAAACACTTCTGGATAAAGCTAATAAAATCATGCAATAGGCTTTACCTGGGTAATGCTAGGAAAACACATCAACAGTAAATGAAACATTTTGATTTGGGATTACACAAACACTTGTGTTTTGTACAATGTTTTTGTTACAACATCAGGAAACTAAACAGTTTTACAATAACAACATGAAACATTTTTATTTTTCAAAATGAAATATTTTTATTTTTCATATGTGGATTTTTCATATGTTTTCTACCATGTTTTTTTACAACAGGAAATTAAACATTTTTGTTTTACTGTGTTCTGGGACAGACTAGACTGTCTGTTGCACACGCTATCTGTCAGAGAAACTAAAAAAGCACATTGTGGGGGGTAGGACCCATGGTTAGGTTCCCAAAGGCGGTTGCGGCGCCCAAAGTTCTGATAAGAACAGAATTCTCTGGAGCCTATCTGCCCTCGGCCATTAATGCATGATCTGATTGGTCTATGTCTCCTTATCTTATGGTTGTGCATCCAGTGACCTTACAATCATGCATTAATGGCTGAGGGCAGATAGGCTCCAGTGCAGAGAGTTCTGTTCTAATTAGAGCCTCGGGCGCCGCAACCGCCTCTGGGAACCTAACCATGCGTCCCATCCCCCACCCCACCCCACAACGTGCTTTTAAAGTTTCTCGGACAGAATGTGTGCGCGACAGACAGTCAGGTCTGTCCTAAGAACACAATAACATAAAAATGTTTAATTTCCTGTTGTTTTTAAAAAAAAAACATGGTAGAAAACCTATGAAAAAAAATAATAATTTTGAAAAATAAAAACATTTAATTTTTAAAGATAAAAACGTTTAAAAGGGACAGTCAAGTCCCAAAAAAACTTTAATGTTTCAAATAGGGCATGTAATTTAAAATAACTTTCCAATTTACTTTTATCACCAATTTTGCTTTGTTCTCTTGGTATTCTTAGTTGAAAGCTAAACCTAGGAGGTTCATATGCTAATGTCTTAGACCTTGAAGGCCGCCTCTAATCTAAATGCATTTTGATAGTTTTTCACCACTAGAGGGCATTAGTTCACGTGTTTCATATAGATAACATTGAGCTCATGCACGTGAAGTTACCCTGGAGAAAGCACTGATTGGCTTAAATGCAAGTCTGTCAAAAGAACTGAAATAAGGGGGCAGTCTGCAGAGGCTTAGATACAAGGTAATTACAGAGATAAAATGTGTATAATAACTGTGTTGGTTATGCAAAACTGGGGAATTGGTAATTAAAGGAACACTGAACCCAATTATTTTTTTCTTTTGTGACTCAGATAAAGCATGCAATTTTAAGCAACTTTCTCATTTACTCCTATTATCACATTTTCTTCATTCTCTTGGTATGTTTATTTGAAAAGCAAGAATGTAAGTTTAGATACCAGCCCATTTTTGGTGAACAACCTGGGTTGTTCTTGCTGATTGGACAGCACCAATAAACAAGTGCTGTCCGTAGTTCTGAACCAAACATTTGCTGGCTCTTTAGCTTAGATTCCTTCTTTTTCAAATAAAGATAGCAAGAGAACAAAGAAAATTTGATAATAGGATTAAATTAGAAAGTTGCTTAAAAAATTGCATGCTCTATCTGAATCATGAAAGAAAAATTTTGGGTTTAGTGTCCCTTTAAGGGATTATCTATCTTTTAAAACAACAAAAATTCTGGTGTTGACTGTCCCTTTAATTTTGAAAACTAAAAACATTTCATAAATAAAAATGTTTCATGTTGTTGTAAAATGTTTAATTTCCTGTTGTAACAAAACATGGTACAAAACATATGAAAAAACCCACATATAAAATATAAAAATGTTTAATATCCTGTTGTAACAAAAACATTGTACAATACATAAGTATTTGTGTA
Source organism: Bombina bombina (assembly GCF_027579735.1). Lineage (NCBI taxonomy): Eukaryota > Metazoa > Chordata > Amphibia > Anura > Bombinatoridae > Bombina > Bombina bombina. The sequence continues at coordinate 331,927,966 of NC_069504.1, read as the reverse complement.
ATCTAAAATAAAAATATTTAATTTACTGTTGATGTGTTTTCCTAGCATTACCCAGGTAAAGCCTATTGCATGATTTTATTAGCTTTATCCAGAAGCGTTTGGGTAATCCTAGGATTACCCGGGTAAAGCCCAAAGTATGATCTTATTTTGGGCTTTACCCACAGCCACTGGGTAATCCTAGGATAACCCAATATTTTACTTTCCCCGTAACGTATACATAGTGAGTGAGTATCCACATTCAAGGAAATGACCCACAAATAGAATAGTAATGGGAATTTGCACAAATATAAGACTAGCAGGCGCCCAAAGAAGTTCCTGTTCTCCTAGCTCAAACATAATTAAAGGGATATGAAATAAGATAGGATCTTATTTTGGGCTTTACCCACAGCCACTTGGTAATCATAGGATTTCTGACTTTACCCGTAACATATACATAGAATGACTATATGGATAGATATACCACCAGTGAGCCATGCACTTTGTAACTTTTAAGGGGCTAAATATATTTTTCTAGAGAAATTGAGGTTTATATTAAAATTTCAACATGTGGGCAATGGAGTCTATATCATTTTGACCTTGCATTGTTGAGTATACTATATATCAATGGCGGCCAATTATGGGTTATGATTATCAAAACAATGTATGTATTTAGCTGTACTGTATATTTTGGAATCTTCTATTGATCACCACCTGTAATGTTTTTCCAGTTCAGTTTGTTAAAGCTGCCATTTTTAGCCATACAGAGTAGAAAGTTCTGGAAAAGGTAACCTGTTCTATTTCAGCATGCTGTACAGGTTTATTTATACATACTCCAGTTTTTAAAGAGATAGCCAGATAACAATTGTTATATGGTATAAGACCTTACAACTTTCGGTGTCTCAGTCCATATCAAATTATAGTTGGTAGCCCTTACCTTAATATTGTGTACCTTATATGATAGTGCTGATTGCATCCTCTGATCTGAGCTCACATAGCTAAGCAAGTTTATTATCTTAAATTGCACCATCTATGGTATGTTATATATCCCTAGAGTGTATTAGGATTAATATGGTTACTAATGCTCCCACATACTTATATCTAATAATTGATATTTTACAGTTGATAGGCCTACAGGTATGTTGTCAGGTGACACTTTGACAGCGGAGTGCTACAAGTTGTCTGTCTAGTTGCATATAGACAACAGATAAGATAAGATAAGTTGTACAAAAAAAAACTCATGAGGACTATCAGTCTGGGTTTTATACTGACAAGTGATGCTTTGATCAGCCTGGCTCTATTAGCAGAGATGCTTAACTAGGATGACTGCACAAATGGGGGAGGTACACAAAAGTGAAACTCATGTTACAGATTTATAAAAAAAAAAAAATGGAATCTTTGTGGTAAACAAGGCATATAAAAAAATAGATCAGGAAGTGAAATTTAAATGCCTCTAACAGTGCTGTCCCAAAACGACTAAGTTTGGCAACTCCTGGTTTAGTACAAGCATCTAATACACTGAGTTATAGAGACAGATGACGTCTCTGTCAAACGAAAGTATACAGGTATATGATGTTCATGTCATGCTGAAGGTAGAGGCTAATGACAAATCCTGCAGTCAGGTGCTAGGCAGACACTCAGGTAGGTAAAGGGCTGTATTGCTCAAATGGTGTGTATAAATATAATACCTATACCAGGACAGTGATTAACTATCTTGTCATAACCATTATATGGATATAGAGACAGGTGGTGGGTCTGCCATTCTAGTGCTTCTATATATATTTGGAAACTGCCTTAGATTTAAACAGAATATTAGCCCTAAATGAACAGAAGACTAAATTCAGCCTGTGGTCACACTCACCAGGTTGTTCCAGATTGGCCCCAGGCCGAGTCTCCACACTCCCCAAACCACTCATACTGGTTATTCCAATCTATGGGCAGCGAACGAAGCAAAAAGCAATCTAGTCAACACTGCGCATGCCCGTGCGATAGACGAAGTATGGGCGTAACTTTACTGCTGATGTGGCTCTGACGTCACGTGCGCGCTCCTATAGTATTTTCCTGACGTGCATGTTGAGATCGGAATTGGAAAACGATTTACTTCATCATCATGATCACACTGACTCCGTGTGATATCACAGCTTTTAATACATAGCAGTATGTTAGCAGCACTTCTATAATATGACAAACCTATGTGCTAGATTGGACTTTTAAAACCTGCTATATAATGTGCCTTACGATGTTTGTAAAATATATATATATATATATATAGATAGATATATATATATATAGATATATATATAGATATAATCATCTGAGCATAACATATGACTTTTTTTGACACATTGTTCCTTTGGAAGACAACATGGTTAAGTAAACACGTGTACATTAACACCAGGCAGCAAAAGGATGTAAAGACAAGTCAGCAGTACGGGATAAATAATAAGCATTGTCTGATGAAAGCAGCTCTGGGCAGATGTACTATGTAAATATTTACTATGGCAGATAAATAGACGGTTTTTAGGTTTGCCCACTAGAGGTCCATTAAATAAAAATGTCAAATAAACTTTATAGACAAAGTGTTTGGCACATAGGTTAGCCAGGACGCTTGTTATGACGTCAAGGAATGGCCATATTTTTCATTGGCAATATTTATAAATGTTAGCAACGGCCATAAGAATTCATACATATATTAATGCAACTAGCGTGTAAATCCTAAATGTATGTTCATCCTTTGTGCATAATTGTAATAGTTTGTTAGTCTGTATTTACGCAGCGTTTGCCCAATAGTAAGATGGCTGCTTACCTTTGTAACTGATGACGTCGTTACCTTGCTCCCTTCCTTGATAATTTTTACATGCTGCCTGAGAAGTAAAGTTCGATATGGCTGAAGAGGAACTACGTAAATCAGAGGTTACAACATCAAGAGAGCTCTTAGGCGTCGGAGAATCTGGAGGTAATAAGGCAAATTTATTATAGGTAAAATAGGCAATAGACTACTAAAGCAATTGTATATATAGGGACATTGTGCAAATAATTATGGAGGTTTTTTAGGTATTATATTTATAGTGAATCTAACAATAAGCGTAACTGTATTGCTTACTGGTTGTCGGGGCAACACTCACAAAAAAGTTGGTTTAATCAGCGAATGGATATCCATTTTGAAAAAAAGTTTTAAATGAAACCAAGGCCACAGATGTTTAAATGATGTATGTGTTTGCCATTATCACCTACGAGATGAATAGGGGCAGTGCATTCATGGGGTTCCTGAGGGATCTTATCCCCAAGTTAAGTTCCTAACTTTGACATCATTGTGTTATGCCAAGTCAGAAATATGCTTGGGTAGTAGTCACTAAGTGACACACAACTTATTTTTTTATATTTTTATTTGATTTTATTCAACATTGAAATCCCTATTAGATTTTAAATAATGAAAAAGGATCTTAGCTTCAGGTGGGTGAATATTGAGTAAGGCACATACTGTTAAATCACCCCAAGTCCGCTGCCTAGGAGTTACACTTGACAACAATCTGTCCTTTATACCCCACATCCAATTGATCGCTTCATCCTGTCGCAACCACCTATGCTATATATCAAAAATCTGTCCGTTTCTTAGTGCTGAAACTACTAAACAGCTAATCCACTCCCTGGTAATTTCCCGACTTGACAACTGTAATAACCTACTAACTGGCCTCCCTCTCTCCCGCCTCTCCCCTCTTCAATCCATCCTAAATGCCTCTGCTAGCCTAATCCACCTCTCCCGAAGCTCTGTATCTGCTGCACCTCTCTGTGATTCCCTTCATTGGCTCCTCATTCATAGCAGAAATTCAAAATTCTCACCCTGACCTACAAAGCCCTCACCAACGCAGCCCCCCCCCATCTTTCCTCACTCATCAACAAATATACTCCAGCCTGCCCCCTAAGATCCAACAATGACCTGCTCCTTGCATCTTCTACCATCACCTCCTCCCATGCTAGACTACAGAATTTCTCTCTTGCAGCACTAACCATCTGGAACCCACTTCCTCGAGCTGTCAGACTTTCCCCTAACCTTTCCTCCTTTAAACGCTCCCTAAAGACCTTTTTGTTCAGGGAAGCTTATCTTTTATATCTTATATTTATTATAAATAAAGAATAATAATAATCCTGTTTAAACGTTTCTGTATGTGTCATCAAATACTTTTTTCCTTTTATATTATCCAAAACAGTAATTGGTGCAAACTTCAAGAAGTAATGTATGTCAGCTGGCATATTGTCTTCATAAACATATGAATATTGATTTACAATGCTATCAGAATGAATAGCAACTTGTATTGACAAACCATCCATGTGACCAGTAACTTAAAGGGACAGTCTACACCAGAATTTTTGTTTAAAAATATAGATAATCCCTTTATTACCCATTCCCCAGTTTTGCATAACCAACACAGTTATATTAATATACAGGTGGCCCTCGTTTTACAACGGTTCAATTTACACCGTTTCAGAATAACAACCTTTTTTTCCAGTCATGTGACTGCTATTGAAAAACATTGAGAAGCAGTGCATTTATTAAAATAGCCAGTAGGTGGAGCTGTCCGCTTGTGTTGCAGCAAAACCAAGCAAGCTGAAATTAATCAGTTTAACCAGACCTGAGCTATCGAGCAGATTTCCAAGGAACAAGAGCTTCCTGTCTATAAATCAGTCCAGATTGGAATGCATAGAAAAAATTGTTTGCAGAAAAATGCAAGTGAAGTCTGTGGTGTGTGATTATTTTATTAGGTTTATAATGCTGTTTAGCAAATGTTTTTGTTCATTTAACTTAGTTTAATTATATATTCTGTGTTGTGTGATTATTTTATTAGGTTTATAATGCTGTTTAGCATTTAAAGTCTTCATTTCAAAGCTTTAAAAATAATGTATTAGGTGTTGCTTATGACAATTTTGAGAGGGGCCTGGAACCTATCTCCCTCACTTCCCATTGACTTACATTATAAACTGGGTTTCAATTTACAACGGTTTCGATTTACAACCATTCCTTCTGGAACCTAACCCCGGCGTAAACTGAGGGCTACCTGTACTTTTTACCTCTGTGATTACCTTGTGTCTAACCCTCTGCAAACTGCCCTCTTATTTCAGTTATTTTGACAAACATGCATTTTAGCAAATCAGAGCTGGCTGACCTGAACTCCGCGTACGTAAGCACAGTGTCATCTATTTGGCACACACGAACTAACGCCCTCTAGTGGTGAAAAACTATCAAAATGCCCTGAGAGGAGGCGGCCTTCAAGGGCTTAGAAATTAGCATATGAACCTCCTGGGTTTAGCTTTCAACTAAGAATACCAAGCTAACAAAGCAAAATTGGTGATAAAAGTACATTTGAAGATAGTTTAAAAATACATTCTCTATTTGAATCATGTTTTTTTTTATTTTGGACTAGATTGTCCCTTTAAAAGAACATAAATGTTTAAAGCATGCTAAGGCTGTACAGTAGTGGATGCAAAGCTGCTAAAAACGCTGCTTTAGTCCATCAGTGCCCTTACTGGGGTGCAGATTTGTAAGTATGCTTTGTACATGGAGCATCTGTGTGTGCATGTGGTGCCAATTATACATTTCTAAGCCTTTTTATTTAACCCCTTAATGACCGAGGACGTATGGCATACGTCGTCGGTTAAACAGAGCACTGGAAGCGATCGATCGAAATAGCTTCCAGCTGCTCTAACAGTATTGCAGGGATGCCTCGATGTCTAGGCATCCTGCAATACTGCTCTAGAGCGCCGGGACCAGATTGATCACTCCCCCACGAGTGATCACTTCTGGTTTTGCTCCACGTGGAGCCCGGCAGTGTTTCAGAGCATCGGAAGCGATCGGACACGCTTCCGATGCTCTACTTGTGTGCTAAGTGCTTCGGTGGGTCGAGGCACTTAGTTAGTAATAAAAGAATATAAAAATTTAAAATATTTATATAATTAATAAAATGAAAAGTCCTATATTGCCCCCCCCCCTCCCTCGCCAGGCATCCAAGATGGGGATGCCCAGTGCATCATGGGGTGTCCCTAGCCTGCCTCATCATAGGGGCAAGCTAGGGTCACCCAATCTGAGCCTCCCACACCAAATAATAATAATAATAATAATAATAAAATACCCCATTTGTCTGATCATGTCAATATTTGTAAATATTGACACTGATCAGTGTGGATCTCCCTCTCTCTCCTCACTTGCGATTTTGTTGGAGAGAGAGAGAGATTTATTTATTTTATTTGTTAAAAAAATTATAGAACCAAAGGCTCTTTTCAGAGCCATTAACCCCTAGCTTGCCAGTGATCACTATAAATCACTGGCAGTAGCATAGATGCACTTTTTTGCTGTCTGTGCATTTTTTTAGGGGTTAATTTTGTTGTTGTAATTTTTTAAAAAAATCCAAAGGCTCTTTTCAGAACCATTTAGTTAATTTAATTTTCAGAGCCATTAACCCCTAGCTTGCCAGTGATTGCTATAAATCACTGGCAATAGCATAGCTGTACTTTTTTGCTAGTTAATTTAGTTAATTAATTTAATTTAGTTAAATTTAAATTTTTTTTAGTAAATTTTTTTCTGTGACAGATACAAAAATGTCACAGATAATATATAGTGCTGAGGAGGCATATGCCATCCTTGCGTCAGAGTCAGATGCCTCTATGTCTAACTCAGACCCCAATTTTGACCCTGCCATATGCTCAGATACATCACTAGATGCAGTCTCAACTGATAGTGATGTATCTGTTCCTGCCAGCCCCCCTGCCAGAAGGAGGCGTGTTGCTGCCATTGCTGCTGAAGAGTGGGTAACGCCTCATCTCCAGAGGCCAGATATCCCACCCTTCACAGCAAATGCTGGTATAAATATAGATGTGGCAGGTTTTAGCCCCCAGCAGTTTCTGGAAGTGTTTCTGGGCGATGATGTATTGGGGAACATTGTCGCCCAAACTAATTTATATGCCCATCAGTTCCGTGCTGCAAAGCCTGGAACATATTTGGAAAAGCAGCAATGGGCCCCCATCAATGTGCCAGAATTCAAAAAATTCTGGCATTGACTATGCTGATGAGCATCATAAAGAAACCCTCCATTCGCTCCTACTAGAGCAGTAGCCCCATCTGCTCTACCCCCATTTTCTCCCAGACTATGTCGAGGAAGAGGTATGAAATGATTCTGCATTTCATGCACTTCAGCGACAACAGCCTGTGCCCCCCTAGGGAGCATCCCCAATTTGACAGGCTGTATAAAATCCGCCCCCTGATTACCCACTTTTCTGCCAGGTTTGCAGAGGCTTATACACCTGGAAGGAATATATGCGTTGATGAATCCCTAATGAAGTATAAGGGAAGGCTGGGATTCAAGCAGTATATTCCTTCCAAGCGCTCCAGATATGGGGTAAAGGTGTACAAGCTCTGTGAGAGCGAGACTGGGTATACTCAGGCCTTCCAGGTGTATGAGGGAAAGGATAGCCACCTTGACCCTCCAGGTTGCCCAGAACATATGGGAACCACTAGCAAGATTGTCTGGGACCTGATATTACCCCTAATGAACAAAGGGTATCACTTGTACTTAGACAATTTTTATACAAGTGTCCTTTTGTTCAAGCTACTGTATTGCTTTGATACAGTAGCTTGCGGTACAATTAAAAAGAGCCGCAAAGGTTTCCCAGGACAACTTGTACGCACCCGGCTACGAAGGGGGGATACCTCAGCTCTGCGCCAAGAGGAGCTGTTGGCACTTAAGTACAGAGACGAGAAGGATGTTTACCTTCTTACCACCATCCACACAGAGAGGACGGTGGCGGTTTCTGTACGTGGCAGAGCTGAGATCATAAGGAAGCCAGTGTGCATCAAGTCTTATAACCGGCATATGGGTGGGGTTGATCTGGCTGATCAGCTGCTGCAGCCCTACCTAATTATGAGGAAGACAAGGGCCTGGTACAAAAAGGTTGCAGTTTACCTAATGCAGATTGCAACCCACAACGCTTTTTTGTTGTTCCAAAAAGCAAACCCCAGAGTTAAAGACTTTTTTACAGTTTCAGTTCCAGATTATTTCGGGGATTTTGTACCATGATGCACCTGCTCCCCGGGCGGTGATGGGAGAGAGCAGAGTTGGGGCTACCCATTTTATTTTTAAAATCCCCCCCCCCCCCCCCTACTGCCGCAAAGCAGAAACCACAAAAAAAAAAAATGCAGAGTCTGTACAAAGAGAACGAAGAGGAGGGACACCATATATCACTGTCCTGATTGCCCTGGACAGCCTGCACTCTGCATTGGGGACTGCTTCAAGCGGTACCATACAATGGTCAATTTTTAAAAAAATAAATACATTTGCTGTTATGTTTTTTGTTTTTTTTTTGGTTATGTTTTTTTGTTTTTTTACTCTTACTGTGCCAGATTTTTACATTTCACTACTCTTTTTTTTCTAAAATTGGGCCTGTTTTTTTTTTTTTTTTTTTTTTTTTTTTTTTTTTATCCAAAACCCCTGTCAAACCTATGCATGGGGGACATAGGTGTTCTCAGGGTGCCTTGCAGAAAACAACCTGAAGTATGTTTCTGTAATAGCTTACAACAGTCTCTCCTGAATCATAGTCAAAAAGCAATGTGTCTGTAAAAATGAAAATTGAAAAATTACCACCATACACTTTCTCCATTTTTTTTTTTTGGGCTAAAACGGTTGCTTCAAAGGCATCAAAGCACACCATATACAATACATTGGGGTGTCAACATTTAAAAAATATACACTTTCATGGCAATAAATAAAAGTGGGGTATGCGATAGGCCCCAAACAAAAGATGGGCCTATCAGAAGAAATACTCTAGTTTTTAAAATCGCAAGTCATAAAATTGTAACATAACCTTCCCAAAATCATGGCAAACCTATGCATGGGGGGCATAGGTGTACTCAGGGTGCCTTGCAGAAAACAACCTGAAGTATTCTTTTGCAATAACTTACAACAGTCTCTCCTAAATCATAGTCAAAAAGCAATGTGTCTGTAAAAATGAAAATTGAAAAATTACCACCATACACTTTCTCCAATTTTTTGGGATAAAACAGTTGCATCAAAGGCATCAATACACTCCATATATAATAACTTGGGGTGTCAACTTTTCAAATATATGCACATTCATAGAAAACAAATAAATTGGGTATGTTAAAAGACCCCCAAAAAAAGACGATAGGCAAAGAAAATATGTTAAATGTGAAAAAAAATCACAAACGCATGTCAGACATTTGGCATTGCACCCCCCAAACAAGTCACCAAACCTATGCATAGGTGGTATCACTGAACTCAGGAGATGGTTTTTGACCACATATTGGTGTCTTCTTTGGTAGTAACACATAACAGGAGCTGTGAATCCATGTCTAAAGTACAATGTATGTTAAAAATAACACAAAAAAATGAATGCCCAATAGTATGACAAAGACTGGTGGTTGAATTAGTGCATGGAAAGTGTTAAAATACCAGCATTTGAAATACCCTAGGATGTCTACTTTTCAAAAATATATGGTTTGATGGGGGTAAATTACATTGGCCGGCTTCAGAAATGTCTTAAATAGGACATGGGTGCAGGGGATGTGAAAATTCAAAGTTGAAAAACTGGAATGTGCTTCCTAAAAATAAGGCCTTTTAGCCCCCGACACACCTATACATGGGAGAACCCGACACACCTATACATGGGTGGTATCACTGTACTCAGGAGATGTTGTTGAACACATATTGAGGTGTTTTTTGGCAGTTACACATAACAGGAACTGAGAGTCCATGCCTAAAGTTCAATTTGTGTGAAAAATAACACAAAATGACTACCCAAAAGTTTGACAAAGACTGGTGGTTGAATTAATGCATGGAAAGTGTTAAAATACCAGCATTTGAAATACCCTAGGGGGTCTACTTCTCAAAAATATATGATTTTATAGGAGTAAATTACATTGGCCAGCTTCAGAAATGTCCCTAATAGGACATAGGTGCATGATGACAGATGTGAAAATTCCAAGGAGATGCTGCTGAAGACATATTAGGGTGTTATTTGGCAGTAACCCTTAACATTATCAGTAAATGTATTCTTAAATTGCTATTTTGTCAAAAAATCTAATTTTTTTTTTTTTCCAAACTTTGGCATAGATTGGTGGTAAAATGGTTGCATGAAAAAAGTCAAAATACCCCAAGTTTAATACCTTAGGTTGTCTTCTTTTAAAACATATATACATTTGAAGGGTTATTCAGGGATTCCTGACAGATATTGGTGTTACAATGTAACTATCGCCAATTTTGAAAAAAAATGGTTTTGAAATAGCAAAGTGCTACTTGTACTTGCAAAGAACATGTAAACATTGGGTGTTTCTAAACTCAAGACATTTAGAAACTGTTAAAGGGACACTGAACCCACATTTTTTATTTCGTGATTCAGATATAGTATGACATTTTAAGCAACTTTCTAATTTACTCCTATTATCAAATTTTCTTCATTCTCTTGGTATCTTTATTTGAAATGCAAGAATGTAAGTTTAGATGCTGGCCCATTTTTGGTGAACAACCTGGGTTGTCCTTGCCGATTGGTGGATAAATTTATCCACCAATAAAAAAGTGCTGTCCGGAGTTCTGAATAAAAAAAAAAGCTTAGATGTCTTCTTTTTCGAATAAAGAAAGCAAGAGAACGAATAAAAATTGATAATAGGAGTAAATTAGAAAGTTGCTTAAAATTGCATGCTCTATCTGAATCGCAAAAGAAAAAAATTGGGTTCAGTGTCCCTTTAAGCATTGGTATTTTATGGTGGTTGTAGATGTGTAAGAGATTTTGGGGCTCAAAGTTAGAAAGTGCGTTGTTGTTTTTTTTTTATAGTAAATTATAAGATATGATGAAAATAATGGTATCTTTAGAAAGTCCATTTAATGGCGAGAAAAATGGTATATAATTTGTGTGGGTACAGTAAATGAGTAAGAGGAAAATTACAGTTAAACACAAACATCACAGAAATGCAAAAATAGCCTTGGTCCCAGATGGTCAACAAATTGAAAAGTGGTCTGGTCACTTAGGGGTTAAATGAATATGTGCTCCTTTGGTTAAAAAAATATATAAAAATATGATAAATCAAAGTAAACCTAAAAAGAAACTGGTTGGCATTTCAGAAGTTTTGACATCAGGGTAGATAAAGACTTCCTGCAGAGGCTGCCTCCTTATAGGGCTGTGACAGGAAGTAATGAACACTGCACATATTGCAATGGTTTCTAGTGAGTATGCGACACTGCTTAGTGCTTTTTTAATTACAACAGTGAAACAGGCTGTTTAACATCCCTTTTAAAGGTCCATTCTAGTCAAAATAATTACTTGTTCTAATAGGTTTAGAGTATAATTTTAGGACTATCCACCCTAGACTGTGTGTTTAACCCACATAAAGGGGTTAGGCACACAGTAGAAATACCACTGTGAACTCACGGAGCACTGCTGACCCAGTCAGCAGCACTGGTTTCACATCCGAGTCATGCGACTAGCACTGCTGATTGCAGTTTTATACTGAGGAGAACCAAGAGGTTATATAACCTTTGCAAAATACATTTCAACAGTGATTTAACAAAAATTAAATCGGTTTTAAAGAAAAAAAAAGTGAAATGTCTGGTGGCTGAAGACACAAATTAAGCTCTGACCTGTAACATGTGTGAGTTGAAAAGAAGGCAGAACATACCAATGAATGTGCTGGGACAGCACACAGGTCTTCCCCACCATAGAGTCCCTAATTAACAGCAACATTTAGTGAGTGGTTTACCTGTGTGCAGGTTGTAAGATTGATACTATGGGTCCTGTGTTATAGAGAATGGTAATTGTCCTGTAGTTAGGGTGATCAAGCAGTAAGTTATTGACGCATGACATTGCATTGATTAAACACCTGTGTTCTGTTTAAACAAGGAGTAACATTTCTCTTCTATATACATCCAGAAATGCTGTCTTCAACATTTTAAACATAGATATTTTGGCACATTAAAGTACTTTCGTTTTTCAGATTAATAGGTACCAATTTTTAAATAGTCTCCTGTTTCTACAAGGTTGACATAGGTGTGTGTGTGTCCTAATTTGTTTTAATTTATTTGTTATACCAGCAGCACAAAAATTACTTTAGGTTTATATTTGTATATGAATAGCCATTTTTGTTCTTTGACAACACAACCTATAAGAATGGGCTGAGCTTGCAGAGATATCAGACCTCCTTATTTTATCATTTTCTGTACACAATAATGCTTACTTAACTAAAGCCTAATACTTGGAGAGAACAATTGAAAATTGGCATTTTATTGCCTATTTCTCTAACCTCCCAACTGGAGTGTAATTTCTTTTGATGGCTATGTTTACACAGCTTTTCTATAACCAATACTTAAGTATTGAAATGCTCAATAAAGGCGAGGCTACCACAAGCAACAGCAGCTATTTCAAATGCCAAAATATAGGTAAATTATCTATTTGATACATTGCCGCAGGTACAATTGATAATTGGGAAGCTTAAAGGGAAGAAGATTTTACAGTACACTGTCCCTTTAAAACAATAAAAAGAACAGTATGATACTGACATTGGCGACATTGTTAAGTCCCTGATTTGTAAGTATTCTTCATGCTTTGTGTATACCTACCAATTCGTGCACATGCAAGGGGAGTGGGTTAAGTTATTTAAAAAAAAAAAAAAAAACTAAAGCAGTCTGTTTTTGTCACTCTATACATTTGTAGATAACCAAGTAGAGTCCCAGGATATTATTGATTTCTATGGAATCAATTTCTTAGAGGTGTAGCCTACTTTTAATACACACTCTTTGGTCCCTGTTTTGGTTTATCTCCCAAAGTGCACGTTTGTACATAGAGAATCAAGTACATTTCAAAGCAGAACTGCCCATGTCTTAATGTGATATACATTTTTTGTGAATCTGACTGTGCAATATACTGGTTCATGTATTAAATATAAAGTAATCTGAGCATGCTCATTCAAACTCGGTGTTTGACCTGTTTTTGATTTGGATTGTTCTAGTTCTTCTGCCCTTAACATGTTTATCAATATTACAGAAAATCTTGATGGCAAATAATGAAATGATCAGATTTGTAAATAAAAAATGATGCTTATAAGTTTTGTGTAAACTATTAAAACATGTTCGGTTGTACTTTTTTTAGGACTTTACAATAAGTTACTGATACATTCAAAGCATAAAGGAAAAAATGGAACAACCTCGCCAATAACCCGAATGCCTAGAAGTAGTAGTAAGTAGCTTTCTTTTCCTTTTATAGATTATAATTGAACATCGTAGATGTCCATTACAAAGTAGAAGTGTCAGTGTTTCTTTACTCCTTCCGACAAAAATATTTCAAGTTGTTTTGGCAGCTCTAAATGTTTGTACAATGATCTTAGCTCTGTTGTAATGTTGCTAACTCGTAAGTAAAACAAAAAAGAACAATTTGTAGTTGCTGAGAATTTACTCCTTAGTTAAATAATGTCAGAAAAGGAAGGTTAAAGGGACATAACATTTAAGTAGAAAATCCCATAACATTTTTATTATGTATAGCAAAATACTCTTCAATATACTTTTATTATTTAATTGGCCCGTTTTTTTACTCTAGCTTCTTTTTTTAGGGGGGTTTGTGAGATCCCCAGCATACTATTATTATTCTTTATTTATAAAGCGCCGACAGATTCCGCAGCGCTGCCCATGGGTACAAGGATAACCGTACAATGGAGAAACAATACGATAAGACAAATACAGGGGAAATTGAGGGCCCTATTCCCGTGGGAACTTACAACTTAGTACTACTAACTGTAAGATTTCTTTAGAGGGACACTCAATCAAAATGAAACTTTCATTATTCAGAAAGAGCAGCAAAAACAGAAGAGATCAGCTAATGAATACTTGAGTTTTTTTCAAAGGACGTGTTACTGAACTGTACAGTAATGCAATTTTGGTAACAAAATAAACCTTTACTTTTAAAATATTTATTTTTCAATCCAGTGTTTATTTACTGGTGCCAGCTCTCACTTTCATACTTCTAGGTTAACAGCAAAAATTAAAAATTAGTTAAAAGGACAGTCAAGTCAAAATTAAACTTTCATGATTCAAACAGGGCATTCAATTTTAAACACATTTCCAATTTACTTTTATTATCAAATTTGCTTTGTTCTCATGTTATTTGTTGATAGCTAAACTTAGGTTCATATTCTAATTTCTAAGCCCTTGAAAGCCACCTCTTATCTCAGTGTATTTTGACAGTTTTTAAAGCGGAACTTTGTTCTGATGTAGACAAATAAGTGTTAAGATACACGTTCTTTACTCTAAATTATTGTATATACTTAATTAGAAAGTGCATATAAAACATATGTAAATGCTACACCAACACTTTTTTAACTCCTAGACAATGATAGAAATTAACATAGTCTTCTTTGTTTCAGTCCTTGACAGGGTGCAAAACTTTCTGCCTCAAATGGCACAGGCCAATGAAAGCCTCGGCAAGGAAATGGAGAACAATCCAGCCAGATTTTTTGATATAGAAAATGTTGGTGAGAACGAAGAGAAGATAATTGAAATGGTAAGAGTGATGTGGGAAATAAAAGCTGGGGTTAAAATCAAATTTGTGGACTTAACTTTTTTTATTATTATTATTTTTTAAATATAAAAAAAAAAAAAACCTATTCTGAATGAAAATACTTCTTCATGCTTGTGGGGAGTTTTACTTTCTATTTAGGCATGTGCAAAAATTGATTATTAGACATTCATTATAGAAACTAATGCAGAATATTCGGCTATTTTCAACTCTTGGTTTATTGGTGTAAAACTGTAACTTACATAATCTGGTTATGACATTTATTTCTATAACAAATGGCAAATAATACATTTTTGCTCGTGCCTACTTTCTACCACTAGACTTGTGCAAGTTGCCAGTAAGCAATATATCGTTAGTGATTATTTATGCACGAATAGCAATCTCAGTTTAACAGTTTTAACTTGGAGACAGTTGTTGTTTTTTTCTGTTTTTACCTTCATATCATCCCCTTAAGCCTATAGGACATAACTACGTTGCAGGGTACTTTGCCTAGTGTACCCTGTTGACGTAGTAGCTATGTCCTACTTTCTGCCTCATGCTGTAGTACTGGCTGTTGGCTATAACAGCTAAGACCACAACCAGTAGGCATCTCCCTTCATATGGTAAAGAAGCGCTTATTGTGCTCCCATTACCATATGAAGGTAGAATGACGGATCGTTACAGACGGTGACACGGTCTGTGTCACTGTCTAACTATTTCCGTTGGCGCGGTGGGTGGGAGGCCCAGTGAAGAAGGGGGGAGGGAGTGGCCCTAGACTACAGAAAAAACAATTGAAGAGGGAGGGATGGGACTCTGAACTACGTAATAGTGAGGGAGGGGGGCTCTCTGTGACAGTCGATGAGGGAAAGGGGGGACCTCTACACTACAGAAAAAAATAGTAATTATAAATAGAATTTTTTTTTCAAAAACTGCCAGTACATAAGATGGCAGTGACCAGTGAGGGTGGGATAAGAGCTATTTGGGAGGGATCAGGGGGTGGGGGGTGTCAGATGGGAGGGTTATTTATACACTACAGCTAAAGTTAAAGGGACACTGAACCCAATTTTTTTCTTTTGTGATTCAGATAGAGCATGAAATTTTAAGCAACTTTCTAATTTACTCCTGTTATCAAATGTTCTTTATTCTCTTGGTATCTTTATTTGAAATGCAAGAATGTAAGTTTAAATGCCGGCCCATTTTTAGTGAACAACCTAGGTTGTCCTTGCTGATTGGTGGATAAATTAATCCACCAATCAAAAACTGCTGTCCAGAGTTCTGAACCAAGAAAAAAGCTTAGATGGCTTCTTTTTATATAAAGATAGCAAGAGAACGAAGAAAACATGATAATAGGAGTAAATTAGAAAGTTGCTTAAAATTGCCTGCTCTATCTGAATCACGAAAGAAAATTTTTGGGTTCAGTGTCCCTTTAACCTTACAAGCTACCTGATTAGCTTCTGCACTGCTGGAAATTTTAGAAGTGTGGTGCACAGCTGCAATTAGAGACGTTCTAATTGCCAAAAACAAATGTCATGATTGAACCAAAAGTTTGTGGAAAAAGTTGATTGTTTTTAATGATTGCATTTGGCTGCAAAACGGTGGCATGAAATAAACCAAAATGGGCCAAGAGCAATACCTTTGGTTGTCTACTAAAAAAAAAATAGTTTTGATATATGTTAAAAAAAAAAAAAGCTCTATTTCTGTTTAAATGGAGTGATGGCAAAAATGCTATAAATTCTCTGGTCTTTGGGCAAGTTTTTTTCTCTGAAATTCCTGGTCCTTAAGGGGTTAACACTTACCACATATTTTCTCCTTAAAGGGACAGTCTAGGCCAAAATAAACTTTCATGATTCAGATAGAGCATGTAATTTTAAACAATTTTTCAATTTACTTTTATCACCAATTTTGCTTTGTTCTCTTGGTATTCTTAGTTGAAAGCTTAACCTAGGAGGTTCATATGCTAATTTCTTAGACCTTTAAGGCCACTTTTTTCAGAATGCATTTTAACAGTTTTTCACCACTAGAGGGTGTTAGTTCACGTATTTCATATAGGTAACACTGTGCTCGTGCATGTGAAGTTATCTGGGAGCAGGCACTGATTGGCTAGACTGCAAGTCTGTCAAAAGAACTGAAATAAAGGGGCAGTTTGCAGAGGCTTATACTGGTGTAGACTGTCCCTTTAATAGCTGCATGCCTCAGGGTGTGCAGCCTTTTTTAAAGAAACTTCAGACAGGTAACAGCCAGATAGCATACTGCAGCCCTTAAGGAATAAAGCAAAACAAGAGTGTGCAATCTGTGACGCTGTGAGTACGTGCTTGCAGGATTTTTTGTTTGTTTGTTTTTTAGCAAGACTTCAATATTTTAACGGCTTATCTTCCATATGTTTGATACTTTTGTCTATTAAAGCAATATTTATGTCAGTTTATTTATGCATTAGAAAGTCTTAATCCTATAAGAATATAAAAACTGTCAAAATACACACCCCTTGAAAAGCCTCCTAAATGTTGTTTATCTTCTGTAACTATGGCCAAAAAAAGTTCCTGCATATTTCAACTAGCCATTCAACAGCATGTTAATGCATCAGGAATCTGCAATCTAACGGAAACACTACAGTTTTCAGAGTTTAATTACCGGCAAAATAGTGAAAGATCCAGGGTGCTAGTGTAATTAAATATAGCTGAACACAAAACTGGCACTCGCTGGTCTTTCCAAAAAAAAAATATTTTACTGTGAAAGTAGTAACGTTTCGGGGACAAAGTATCCCCTTCCTCAGACGAGGTCTAGTAAAATAATTTATTTTATTTATTTTTTTTGGAAAGACCGAGTGCCATTTTTGTGTTCAGATAAATATACATATGTATATACAGAGAGAAGCACACTCACAGGAATGAACAGCCGGCTCAATACTAATGTTAGCCTGTTCTATGGCGATTTTACCATCTGGGTGCAGCTTCTTTTAGCCCAGTAATGCTTTACACAGAGTAGAACTTTCCTGTAGTATATCAGTCTGATCACGCCTATTACAGTCAGTCCAGCGCCAAAATACCAGGCAATTCACTCTGAACAAGGAACATAGCAACCCCAGACGATCGTTTCGGCCTTCATTGGGCCTCGTCAGTGAGGTGTAGCCATATTCCTCTAAGCACACTGAGGAAGGAGTCCACGTCTGGATTCTCCTTTTTCCTATAGGGAGACTAAATACACACAGAGAAGCACACTCACATGAATGAACAACCGGCTCAATACTATTGTTAGCCTGTTCTATGGCGATTTACCACCTGGGTGCAGCTTCTTTTTGTATGTTTAAAAGTTTAAATGGAAATATTATATCCAATGGGATTGGTATTCAATATGATCGCTATTGGGTCTGAGGAGGTGTATGCTTTTAACTATGAGAGAGGCAAATTTCCATGTAAATGGTTATATGTAAAGTATTTGTAGTA
This sequence comes from Bombina bombina, assembly GCF_027579735.1. NCBI lineage: Eukaryota > Metazoa > Chordata > Amphibia > Anura > Bombinatoridae > Bombina > Bombina bombina. The sequence goes on along the minus strand of NC_069504.1, from coordinate 331,910,009 downwards.
TATTTGAAATTTAAGTAGAGCATAGTAAATATGTCCCTTAAGAGCCAACAGGTATATTGTAGAAAGTTGGTTGGGCCACATTGGGTTTAAATAGGCTGTCTTGAGTTTAGGAGATTACAGCCCTGACGAAGCCCCAGCATGAGATTGCCTGAGGGGTGAAACACATATGTTGTCGGCAAATGCTTTTTTTGTTATGTTCTACAAACAGACGCAGTCTGGACATTTTAATGCATTATCTATGCTGCACTTGACATCCATGAGTTATCGGTACAGAGTTTGTGATCCTAAGTTTGCTCCGGTATCTGAAATACACAGCTGTGTTTGGAGTTTGTTGAATATCGCTTTAAAAAGTGTCTGGGGGTAAGGAGACGGCCGCTCTTTCCCTGAAACCACCCCTTAAAATAGCGATACGTTACAGGTTTTACTAATACTATACCTGTGTTATCAAAGTGAACCCAGTGATGTCAGAGGAGCAGGAGTGCTTAACACACAATGATGCTACTCGTTTGTACATGAGCTCTCGCAAAAGGGAGTCCCAGGAGGGGAATGTAAGCCGCTTCTCACACAGGATCACGTAAGCACAATTGCTTGTTGGCATTGATTTTGCATTTCTTCATTAGTGACTAACTTTTCAGTCCGGTCTGACCTAGAGTGCAATATATGGTTATACTCTGATCTGCACATGTAGTGCCTTCTATCTATGCTTTATATCCATTGCAGCACACTGAAAATCCCAGCTGTGGGTCAGCTGTTACACCCGATAATTCTACTGCCTGCACCTACTAGCACATTGGTGTGCTCTATTAATATGTGAGTACCCATTTGGCCTATATTCTATCGAGTTCATATTTGTGTTTGATGATCCTGCACATGAGGGGCCCCTCTGTTCTTCTTTATATGTCTAACAGCTAGGAGCAAGATGAGATCCGGAGTGAGCAAGTAATGCTAAAATAGAGCAAGTCACCCCATTTTTTTCAGCAAGGCATAAAGACGCCAAAACGTATGCTGTAGGATCTAAGCCCAAACGAGATGCTAAAGTAGTGTTAGCTGAGACGGTGACAAGGAAGCGGCTTTTACCAGTAATTGCCTAAAAAGATTTCTTCAGCTTATAACTTTGTATTCATAGTGTTTAGTGTCGATTAAAGTCCTAGGCACATTTTCTGGACTCCATCTTGAAAGTCAGCATTTACCTCTGGCCAGAGACGTTTTTTTACCTATGTGTTTTATTCAAAGTGTTTTTCAGATGCGTCTGACTTATGTTTTATTTATTTATTCATTTATTTAATAGATATTTTTAGTGAAGTAGTACTAGAGTACTGAATTTTTTACATGTTGAATATAGTCATTTGAGGAAATAATTTTACTATTGGATGAATTTTAGTTTTTATGTTCGTTAAAAATTAACACTATAAAATGCATTTTATCTAGTGATTCTCTATTCATCTAAGAGTTGTCTTTTTATAGAGAGTGGGAGTGTCGATAATCGGAGGAGAAATGCTGCTGATGCAATCAGAACCCGTCAAAATAATGTGTAGTATCCAAAGAAAGCAGAGCGCACTGTAGCGCAATAAGACTCCTCAATTGATAAAAGCACACATTTATTAGAATAGAGTAAAAGCACACTGTTAAAAACAAACACAATGAAAGCGGTCAAGACCTCACGCATATATATATATTAATTAAAATTATGGTGGAGATAAAAAATTGAGATTAAAATCCTCCATGCCTCAAAATTAAATCAATACAAATATTTGCATAGGAAATTAGCACATCTAGGCAAGATTCCCCGCTTACTTATATGTATGTATGTGTCTGTCTGATCAGGGTGGATAAAAAAAATCATTATTTGAATCTGTGGGGGTTTTTTTTTTTTTTTTTTTTTTTTTTTTTCTAAATGGGATTTTTTTTTTAATAAAATGTCTTTTGAGGAAAATCAATCTAAAAGTTTCTGTTTTATATACATTTAAAACTAAAGGTTATTCAATCCTGAAATATAGATTTATTTATTTTTAAATTATATAGCAAGATGCTGTATATTCATGGCTATAATGTTTGCTTTTTTGGTAAATTAATTCCATTAATCCTCTCAGATTATTTTGGACATTTTTAGTATCTTTAAGTTTTTTATAGTTCTCAAAACTAAATTTGTGTCTGCAGAAATAAAATGCTCCTTCACAGAAAAAAATGTTATAAAAAGAACATACAGAGTTGAGAAATAGACCTTAAAGGGCCAAAATGAAAGATAACTTTTGGGTTTCAAATAGAGCATTCCATTTTCAGATTTGCTTCTATTCTCAAATTTGCTTCATTTTCTTGGTATCCTCCATTGAAGGAGAGCAATGCTGTACTGGGACCTAGCTAAACACATTGAGTGAGATGGTGACAAGCAGCTAGCTCACAGTATTGCATTGCTTTTCAACAATGATATCAAGAGAACGAAACATTTAATTTTGATTTTACTGTCCTTTCAATACCATTGCTTCCCTGCTTCTGTATACAGAATCAGCCCATACTAAGTTTCAAGAAGCTCACATAATATAGAAGATTGTTTGTTTGGAGTGGAATAGATCTGCACAAAGACCTAAGAGTAAGGTGGGAGGGGCAAGCATTAAAACGAAATATGTTGTTGTTTTAGTTAAATAAAACAAAGCCATTTAAATTATTAACCCTTTTTATGCCATGGCTACATTGTCTGCATTGGAACAAGTTCTGATGTAAACAAATTGAAATCACGTAATAATTCATGCAATCTTGTGATTTCACTGATGGGATCGGGTCAGGGGGGAGTGCTTATGACGCTAGGCACATAGTTGGTTATTATAAAAATGAAAAACCTGATTTAATAAATTTTAAATAGTTCTTACTGACTAGTGATTTAAATCTGTTTTGTTTTTGTTTTTTAAATTAATCCATAGATCTTTATATCACTGTTAACAAAAGATAATGTAGTCACTGTGGGATCAGTAAGCTTTCATGGTACACTAACTTGCAACACATTGTTATTTCTATGTAAATTTTCCTGTGAACTAATATTTGTTGTGCATCTGCCCACAGAATGTTGCATTGGTTGAACTGAGCGGTTCTGATTCCAGTGAAGATGAGACAGAGACCAGTTCAGAAGAAAGTTCAGAAAGTGAAGAGGAAGTTACTGAAGACAACCTCAAACTAAGGCATAAAGTAAAGAAAGGCAAAATCGAAGTCTTGGACAATTAAGTTAGGATCAACCTGACAATCAAGGTTGATTTGTGTGTTTCCTAAACAGAGCTCTGCATATTGATCCTGTGTGTTGCAAATTTGTTTTACTGTTATTCACCTGAGGAAATCCCTCTAGAAAGTCTCCTATTGATAAATAAAAGGTTATTTATCCAATGGTAGCAATGAAAAATCTTTTGTTGCTGTAACGTTGTCCAGTCAATGAACAATCCATCATTGGGTTGCTGGATTTCTTCAGTAAGTTTGTACAGTGATTGGGAAGCACTGGAGGCTGTGGATCTGTTAAGTTTTCTTGACTCTTTGTATGGATGTCACTATAGGCAAAAGCACTCCTGATGCAGAGTAGTGGGTTCAGTTTCTATATTTCCTGTAATGCTTTTGTTCCCATGAATACAGCGAACACCACAGATAATGAAGTAGGCTGAAACCATTTCAATTCCTCATGTATGTTTTATACAAGTCTATTCAAATCATGGAAGCCCCGGTTTTCTATAATGTTACTTTTAAACCCCTATCGTGTGTGTGTGTATATACACACATACATACAATTTATTTTATATATGTATATGTTTCTGGTATCTAAGAGATATTTGAGGTAGCGCGGTTACTTCTCAAGACAATTTTTGCTTTGAATAAATCCGGTCTAGTGTTTATGTACGGTTTTAAAGGTATATGAAACAATGCTCCTTTTAGTAGAAAAAGCATTTTGTTAAAGTAAACTTAAAGAAACTGATTTACAAACAACTTCACTTGCTTTCTTTGCATTTCAAAGCAACCCAAATATACACCCTTTGAAAGCAATTTAAACGAGTCCCTGCTCTGATTATGCAATGTATAGCATGTAGCTTTAAATGGGGGTTTGTGTTGGTTGAGACTTATCTATGGTTAGGCTTAACAACCTGCTAAGGACTTGCAAAACACATGTTTACAAAACTTATTGTACTATAGTTTAGACAAAGCCCTAACTTTGCTTTATAGTGCAATTTTCTTTTTAAAAAAAGTTTATCAAATCTAGGTCAGTTTTCCTCCTGAGAGTGTGTAGTTCATCTTTACTTAGGATAAATGCTGTAAATGGTAGCAATAAAATCTTATGATGTCCATAATTCTAGCTGTCTTAACTTGCCTTGTGCCACTAACAGGGCTCTTTAGTAGCTTTCTGCATGTTGAAACCTAAAATATTTTTTGTTTTTTTTTGCATGTCCCTTTTTAAGCTATATTTTTTTAAGGTCTTACCATTTCAGAATTGAAATGTATGTATACTTTTTATAAAAGTACACTATGTAAGATTACTTTATCATATTGTACAGAATCAATGGTATAAACAGGTACAAATATATACGTTTAAAAACAAGGCACAGTTAAATAAGTATAAAATGCTAATGGTGAGTTTGTGTTTGTTTTTTGTTTTTTCCAAAAGAGAAAATATTTCACAGTAATCTTTGTACCACAGTAACATAGAATGTGAATAAACCATTTTAAAAATGTACTTGCCTTTTTAATCATATTTACATACCTTTTTAGCACTAGAATAATTAAGGGTTATTTGTATATATAATGTACAGTATTCTCATTCATAGTTTTCCTTATTATTATTATTTTCTTTTATTGATTTTATATTTTCTTTCAATCCATGCTCTGAATTTAATTCTTCAACTTGATTTTGAGTGTGTGGAGAAATACCTTCCTTGTGTTATGTGAAATATTCACGATTGCTGCGAAAAATAATCTTCCAATGACACTTCCCAAAGCATAGACAGCCCTAGTGTTAGTCTAAATAGGTGACCAATTAAGGCCTTGCAGAGAGGCATAGAACAAAATGTGATTTGTTTTCTCTTTCTGCCTCTGGTATGTTAGTTTTTTGGTTTGTATAATGGCCCTGCCCATCAGCTTTCTCCTGGCACAGCTGGATATTCTAACCCTCACATAATCTTACACAACTGCAAGTTTTCTGGCTGTCAGGTGCAGACTTCCCTCCACCTTCTGCCTGCCCCTGTGCGGTGCTGTCAGCTTCAGCATACTCGGGAGGCAGAGGAGACGCAAGAAGCAACAATAAACAAACATTCTCTTCCTTCTCTATTGCTCTCGCTTTCTCTCTTTTTTTTTTTTTTTTTTTTTTTCTCTCTCTTTTTCTCTCCTACTAACTTCACTTTCTTCCCTCTCCTTTGTCTTAATAATTCTCCTTTCTTCACTTTCTTCTCTTTTCAATCTTTCCCCCCCTTCTCTCGCTTTTATCTCCCTCGCACCTTTCTCCCACTCTCCCCCCTCCATTCTAATTTCTGCACTCTGTCTTCTCTAGTTGTCCCCTCTAACACTTTATTTTCCGTGCTATATATCTCATCTTTGTCTCCCCCTCTCTATCTTCTCTTTCCCTTAGATAACCATTATCTTCAATTTCTTTCCATTGTTTCTTGTCTCTCCTTCACACTTTTTTTTTTTTTTTTCTCCACTTTTTTTTTTTTTCTTCTATTAGTCCTAATTTCTCTCTTTCTTTCTCTTTTTTTTTTCTCTTTCTCTTCTCTCTTTTTTTCTCTTTCTCTTCTCTTTTTTCTCTTTCTTTTTTTCCTCTTTCTCTTCTCCTTCTCCCTGACTTCTATGCTGCCTACTGCAACTGCTTACACAATTAACCCAGCGGGAGGCATAGAAGTCAGTTAGCAATTTTTGGAAAACTACAGTTCCTGAAGTTCACATTACTGAGCCTTGTACTCATTGCATGTGTGACAAGCTGCAGCGTGCGGCACAAACTACTGGGGAACAGAAACTTCGCTATTGGACCATAAACACATGCGTGCACGAGTATGCAGCAGTTAAATTACGATATTACTCTGGGGAATGGAAACTCCAGACATTGCAACAAGCTTTACATGTAGGGCAAGAGAAGAAGTCTCTTGGCTTCTTTCCATATATATCAGTAGCTCAGTTTCTCATGTTAGACTGGGTTACACTTTGTGCCAGTATAAATTGCATGTTTTCCTTTAAATGAATTGGGGTACTTGTATTAGCTTTTCCCCAATAATGTCATAATTTTTCAAAAGAGACCAGTGCTTTTTAAATATCCCCTCTATTATATGTCTATTCTCTCTGTAGTCAGTGGAACATTAGCCTCATCATTTCCTGAAATATATTTATTTTTATTATATCGGTATATGTATATAATGAACAAGCGTTTATTTTAAGAAACAGATTTTTAGAGAGAGGATATGACGAAGCTATTATAAATAAAAATATTGAAGAGGTTGGGAAAATTGACTGAAAAGATCTTTATAAAAACAGTGTTTCTCAAGTACCCCTACAATCCAGGTTTTCATTATAGCTGAACCAGTGCACAGGTGAAGTTACGATTTTGTCTGCATTAGAGGGCACATGGCGCATATTTATTATTTCAACATGCATGTTGCTTGTACTGCGACCCATGCAGGTCTTAGTCAGGATTAGATTACGCCCACGGTGGGCAGGGCCTGTTTTCGCGCGCACTCCGTCGCGCAGTTTTCATCCGGATCGCATAGCAAGTAGAGGCTGGAGGCCTAAGTTGTCTACTATCCTATCGATTAGTCCTTCCACGCTCTATATCCGCTGCAACAAGTTCATTCCGGGGGCAGGTAGGGGACCAATATTTAAATAGTTAATAAGATCATGTTCTAATTGATATATATTGTAATTTTGCATATCTATCAAGTGGATGCAATATTAAGGAGTATTTTGGGCACCTTAAAATAGTTTTTTTCTAGTTTTTGCAGTAAAATAGTTGCGCTTTTAAAATTTAAAGGCGCAGTACAGTTTTTTTTTTGGGGCTTTAATTTGTTTCGCATTTAATTTAATTCAGAGCTCAATATTTAGCAAGGTATGACTATTATCAGTATTGCTAGTCTGTTTACCATGTCGGACACTGAGGAGGAAACTCCTTGCTCTATGTGTTTAGATGCCACTGTGGAACCCCCTCTGACTTTTGTCCCTCGTGTACTGAGAGGGCCTTACAATGTAAAGCACAAATTTTATGTAAGGAAAATGTCTGTAAAGATGATTCTCAGTCTCAAGGGAATCGGGGTATACCGCCAACTTCTCCCCAAGTGTCACAACCTTTAACGCCCACCCAAGCGACGCCTGGTTCTTCAACCGCGTCTAATTCATTTACTCTGCAGGTTATGGCTGCAGTTATGTCAACTACCCTTACAGTGGTATTATCTAAGTTGCCAGTGTTACAGGGTAAACGCAGTAGGACAGAGGTCAATGTGAATGCTGAACACTCTGATGCATTTTTAGCTATTTCCGATGTACCCTCACAGGGATCTGAATTGGGGGTTAGGGAACTTTGTCTGAGGTTACGCACTTCCCGAATCTGAAAGTTCCCCTTCAGATAGGACTCTGACTTCATGTCCTTTAAATTTAAGCTTGAGCACCTCTGTCTTTTACTTAGGGAGGTTTTAAATCATTTCTGACATCACTGGAGGTAAGGGTCATTTCCTACCTCAGGGATAAAACTGTTAAATTGAGGGGTAAACAGAATAATTTTCGTTCCTTTCGGAACTTTAAAGGAGTACCCTCTTCTTCCTCTTCCTCCACAAAACAGGAAGGGAATTTTGCTCAGGCTAAGTCCGTCTGGAGACCCAACCAGGCTTGGAACAAGGATAAACAACACAAGAAGCCTGCTGCTACTACCAAGACAGCATGAAAGGGCTGCCCCCGATCCGGGACCGGATCTAGTAGGGGGCAGACTTTCTCTATTTGCCCAGGCTTGGGCAAGAGATGTTCAGGATCCCTGGGCACTGGATATTATGACCCACGGGTATCAACTGGAATTCAAAAAAATTCTCCCAAGAGGGAGATTTCTTCTTTCACGATTGTCTGTAGACCAGATAAAAAGAGAGGCGTTCTTATGTTGTGTAAAAGACCTCTCTACTATGGGAGTAATTCGTCCCGTTCCAAGACTAGAATAGGGGCGGGGGTTTTACTCAAATCTTTTTGTGGTTCCCAAAAAAGAGGGAACGTTCAGACCCATTTTAGATCTCAAGAATCTAAACAAATTTCTCAGAGTCCCATCTTTCAAGATGGAGACCATTCGATCAATTTTACCAATGATCCAGGAGGGTCAATATATGACTACCGTGGACTTGAAGGATGCATACCTTCATATTCCTATCCACAAGGATCATCATCAGTACCTAAGGTTTGCCTTCCTAGACATTTTCAGTTTGTTGCTCTTCCCTTCGGGTTGGCCACAGCACCCAGAATCTTCACAAAGGTTCTAGGGTCCCTTCTGGTGGTTCTCAGGCCGCGGGGCATAGCAGTGGCGCCTTATCTGGACGATATTCTGATTCAGGCGTTGACTTATCTAACAATGTCATACAGACACAGTGTTGTCCTTTCTGAGAACTCACGGATGGAAGGTAAATCTAGAAAACAGTTCACTAATTCCACAGACAAAGGTTCCCTTCTTGGGAACTCTGATAGATTCTATAGCCATGAAGATTTTTCTGATGGAGGTCAGAAAGTCAAAGATTCTAAATACCTGCCGAGCCCTTCAGTCCAATCCTCGGCCATCAGTGGCTCAGTGCATGGAGGTAATTGGATTGATGGTGGCGGCAATGGAGATCATTCCGTTTGCTCGATTTCATCTCAGACCACTGCAACTGTGCATGCTCGGACAATGGAATTGGGATTATGCAAATTTATCTCCTCAGATAAGACCAGGAAACCAGAGTCTCTCTTCTTTGGTGGTTGTAGCCAGATCATCTGTCCCAAGGGACGTGTTTCCGCAGACCCTCGTGTTTGATAGTGACAACGGACGCCAGTCTACTAGGCTGGGGTGCAGTCTGGAATTCCCTGAAGGCTCAGGGTGTATGGACTCAGGTGGAGTCTCTACTTCCAATCAATATTCTGGAATTGAGAGCAATATTCAATGTGCTTCAGGTGTGGCCTCAGTTGGCTTCGGCCAAATTCATCAGTATCCAATCGGACAACATCACGACTGTGGCTTACATCAATCATCAGGGAGGAACGAGGAGTTCCTTAGCGATGACAGAAGTAGCCAAGATAATTAGATGGGCGGAGGCCCACTCTTGTTATCTGTCAGCAATCTACATCCCAGGAGTGGACAACTGGGAAGCGGACTTTTTAAGACAGGCTTTTCATCCGGGGGAGTGGGAACTCCATCCGGAGGTATTTGCCTCACTGATTCTCCGATGGGGCAGACCGGAATTGGATCTGATGGCATCTCGACAGAATGCCAAGCTCCCAAGATACGGATCCAGGTCGAGGGATCCTCAGGCCGAACTGATGCCTTGGTCATTCAACCTAGCTTATGTGTTTCCACCGTTTCTTCTCCTTCCCCGGGTGATTGCTCGGATCAAACGAGAGAGCTTGAGTAATTCTTATCGCGCCTGAGTGGCCACGCAGGACTTGGTATGCAGATCTAGTGGACGTGTCCTCTCTGCCTCCGTGGAAACTTCCAGTGAGACAGGGCCTTCTCATTCAAGGTCCTTTCCAACATCCAAATCTAAATTCTCTGCAGCTGACTGCTTGGAGATTGAACGCTTGATTTTATCTAAGCGGGGATTCTCTGATTCGGTCATCGATACTTTGATTCAGGCACGTAAGCCTTTTACTAGAAAGATCTATCATAATATATGGCGTAAATATCTTTTTTGGTGTGAATCCAAGGGCTACTCATGGAGTAAAGTTAGGATTCCCAGGATTCTGTCTTTTCTCCAAGAAGGATTGGAGAAATGGTTATCAGCGAGTTCCTTAAAGGGACAGATTTCTGCCTTGTCAATTTTGCTACACAAACGTTTGGCAGATGCTTTTGTCAGGCTCTAACCAGAATTAAGCCTGTATTTAGACCAATTGCTCCACCCTGGAGTTTGGATTTAGTTCTTTATGTTCTTCAAGGGGTCCCGTTTGAACCCATGCATTCCATATATAGTAAGTTATCTTGGAAAGTTTTGTTTTTGGTTGCTATTTCTTCTGCTCGTAGAGTTTCTGAGCTTTCAGCATTACAATGTGATTTGCCTTATCTTATCTTCCATTCTGATAAGGTGGTTTTACGTACCAAACCTGGTTTCCTTCCTAAGGTTGTTTCTAATAAGAATATTAATCAGGAAATCGTTGTTCCTTCATTATATCCTAACCCTTCTTCTAAGAAGGAGCGTATGTTGCATAACCTTGACGTGGTCCGTGCCCTGAAGTTTTACTTGAAGGCGACTAAGGATTTCCGTCAATCATCTTCATTATTCATTGTTTTTTCTGGAAAGCGTAGGGGTCAGAAAGCTATGGCTACCTCCCTTTCTTTTTGGTTGAAGAGTATCATCCGTCTGGCGTATGAGACTGCTGGACAGCAGCCTCCTGAAAGAATTACGGCTCATTCTACTAGGGCTGTGGCTTCCTCATGGGCATTTAAAAATGATGCTTCTGTTGAACAGATTTGCAAGGCTGCGACTTGGTCGTCTCTTCACACTTTTTCCAAATTTTATACTTTTGCTTCTTCTGAGGCTGTTTTTGGGAGAAAGGTTCTTCAAGCAGTGGTGCCTTCCGTTTAGGTTCCTGTCTTGTCCCTCCCTTTCATCCATGTCCTGTAGCTTTGGTATTGTATCCCACAAGTAAGGATGAAATCCGTGGACTCGTCATATCTTGTAGAAGAAAAGGAAATGTATGCTTACCTGATAAATTTATTTCTTCTACGATATGGCGAGTCCACCGCCCACCCTGTCATTTTTAAGACAGGTTTAGATTATATTATATTTTTTATAAACTTCAGTCACCTTTGCCCCTTTGGATTTTCCTTTCTCTTCCTAACTTTGGTCGAATGACTGGAGGTGGAGGGAAAGGGAGGAGCTATATATACAGCTCTGCTGTGGTGCTCTTTGCCACTTCCTGTTAGCAGGAGGATAAATCCCACAAGTAAGGATGAAATCCGTGGACTTGTCATATCGTAGAAGAAATAAATTTATCAGGTAAGCATAAATTTCCTTTTCTGCTTTATCTGTTCTTTGTTTTTATAGGAAGCTGGGCTAAACTTCCTGAGGATCAGACTTTTATCCAGGTGTTATTTAGAATTATTTTATTCCTATTCCTCCACCCTGGAATCTGAATCAACTTTTCTGCATGACAAGTTTTTTTGTTTGAAATGCATTCCATAGATATCTACCTTGGAAAGTATTGTTGCCATTAGCAATCTCTTCAGCAAGGAGAGTTTCTGAGTTATTAACCTTCTCTTGTGATATCCATTTCTAATTATTCACAAGGAGAAGGCTATACTTTGTACTAAATATGATTCTCCTCCTAAGGTAGTTTCAAAAGAAAACACCAAGCAAGAAATGGCTGTTCTTTCATTGTTTTTAGATCCTGCTAACTAAGTATCGTCTCTTACGTAATTTTGAGGTAGCCAACGCTTTGAAGTTCTATCTCCAAGCTAAAAAAGATTTCAAACAAACTTTGTTTTTTACTACTCTGGGACTCGGAAGGGGCAGAAAGTTACTTAGACCTCTTATCTCAAATAAGTGATTTACAAGGCTTACTTTAAAGTGGGAAAGTCACCTCATAGTGTATTCAGCTCTTCTACAAGAGCGGTTGCAACATTGTGGTTTTTTTTTAAAAATGATGCATCTTTGGAGCAGATTTGCAAAGCTGCAATATATCTTCTACTTTTTTCCAGTTTATCGCTTTGAGATTTTATTTGCAAGCAGCTTTTGGCAGGAAAGTTCTTCATAACGCAGTGTCATTGTCCCACCCTTTTCATAACATAGACTCTTTCTAATGACACAATGAGTCCACAGTTCATCTAATTACTATTGGGAATATCATTCCTGCCCAGCAGGAGGCGGCAAAGAGCACCACAGCAAAGCTGTTAAATATCACCTCCCTTCCCTCCAACCCCAGTCATTCTCTTTGCCTACATTAGAGCAAGGAAGTGGTAAAGTTAGGTGTTAGTAAAAGATTGTTAAATCAAGATTTTATTATTTTTATAAGTAGTGCACTGCTTTGTTCTAGGGTGTAGCCGTAGTCCATATCAGTCTCTTCAGTAGAGCAGTGGTGGCTTTAGATCAATGGGAACTTGTGGGACATAATTCTCACTGCGCCTCCCATATAGTTTATGCTGCACTAACTCTGAAAGCCTGAGTAAGATTACTCAGTCTTTGTCTCTTTTTCCACAGGTCCATGTGAGGGAGAAGACCTCTCAAACCTAGTGAACTGCCTGGCAGATTTATGAGGTAAGTGCTGACTTTATTTTGTCTGGGACTAGTAAAATAAAAAGTTTGAGCACTTTATTTATTAAGGGACACATAAATTCTCCTATATATTGGAGGGGACTTAAGTAGGCAGTGTATTATGGCAAGCACTGGGGCTGAGGAGGTTAAATAAGGCTCAATTTATTGTGGTTTCACTGCTCCCGGTGGCTTGACTTTAAAATATGCCGACCGGGAGATTAATTTTTAGACGCCTACAATTGGCTGAGCTATCTGAGGCGGCAGTTTGTGTTGTGCACCACTTTTTCTTTCACTTACTGTGACCGGAGAGAATAAGTTGTGATAAGATAGCAGCCTCAGTCAAACATAACGCATATTAGACTAAAGGCATGCGTTTCTAGGACTGGACAGCGTTTCATTATTCTGCAAACCGAGTTCCGGATCTTTTGCTGAGGGGAATTGTAGCCGGTGTCAGCAGGGCAGGTAGGCACCTTAGCAAAGTCAAGCTGAGGTGTAGAGGTGTTCAACAGTACTTGTGTAACTCTATTAAATGCTTACTACAAAAGAAAAATAAAGTTAAGTTTTAAAATTTAAAGAGACAGTAACGTTTTTTTCTGTTTCATTTTTATTGAAAAATTTAAGCTTTTTATTTGGTAATTTGATCCATTGTGAATCAGAATGGACCAAGAGGCCCTGCAAAATGTCACTTGTTCTTTATGTTTTGATGCCAATGTGGAACCACCAATCCCTTTCTGTTACTTATGTATTGAGAGAACTTTAAATTATAGGGATAGACTTTTTTCTGAGCTAACATTGTCTAAGGTGGATGCTGTTCTGGAGTCTGACAATGGTCAATATATGCCTCAGACTCTGACAGTGTAATTCCTCCTGCTAAAACTGAAGTTGTATCTTTTAGGTTTAAGCTAGAACACCTCCGTCTGTTACTTAAGAAGGTTTTGGCTACTCTGGACGACAGCGACACCACGGTCTTATTTAATCCTAAGAAATCCAGTAAGATAATTCGGTGGGTGGAGACCCACAATTGCTGTCTGTCGGTGATCCACATCCCAGGGGTGGTCAACTGGGTGGCTGACTTCCTGAGCAGGCAGAGCTTTCACCTGGGGGAGTGGGAACTCCATCCAGAAGTGTTTTCCAGCCTGTTTCTCAAATGGGGTAAGCCGGAATTGGATCTCATGGCATCTCGGCAGAATGCCAAGCTTCCGAGGTATGGGTCAAGGTCAAGGGACCCTCAGGCTGTACTGATAGACGCCCTGGCGGTACCTTGGAATTTCAGTCTTGCATACCTATTGTCTCCGTTTGCTCTTCTACCACGGGTCATTGCTCGAATCAAGCAGGAGAGGGCGTTGGTGATCCTCATTGCTCTGGAATGGCCTTGCAGGATTTGGTATGCAGATCTGGTGGACATGTCATCTCTTCCACCTTGGAGACTTCCGTTGAGGAAGAACCTTCTACTTCAAGGGCCCTTCCTTCATCCATATCTAGTTTCTCTGAAGCTGACTGCTTGGAGATTGAACGCTTAATTTTATCCAAGTGGGGATTTTCGGAATCGGTCATAGAGACCATGATTCAGGCTCGTAAACCTGTGACTAGAAAATTTTACCACAAGATATCGCGTAACTATCTATATTGGTGTGAATCCAAGGGCTACTCTTGGAGTAGAGCTAGGATTCCTAGAATTCTGTCCTTTCTCCAAGAAGGTTTGGCGAAGGAATTATCGGCAAGTTCCCTAAACCTAAAGGGTCAAATATCTGCCTTGTCTATTTTGTTACATAAACGTCTGGCGGATGTACCAGACGTGCAATCGTTTTGTCAGGCCTTGGTCAGGATCAGGCCTGTGTTCAAACCAGTTGCTCCTCCCTGGACTTTTAATTTAGTTCTTAAGGTTCTTCAAGGGGCTCCGTTTGAGCCTATGCATTCCTTAGATATTAAGTTGTTATCTTGGAAAGTTTTGTTTCTTGTTGCTATTTCATCTGCTCGTAGAGTGTCAGAGCTCTCGGCATTACAGTATGTGTCAACTTACCTTATTTCTCTTGTAAGGTGTATCCAGTCTACGGATTCATCCATTACTTGTGGGATATTCTCCTTCCCAGCAGGAAGCTGCAAGAGGATCACCCACAGCAGAGCTGTCTATATAGCCCCTCCCCTAACTGCCACCTCCATTCTCTTGCAGCTCTCGACAAGATAGGAAGTAGCTAGAGATGTGGTGCATTAATGTAGTTTATCTTCAATCAAAAGTTTGTTATTTTTAAATGGTACCGGAGTTGTACTATTTTAGCCTCAGGCAGAAAGTTGAAGAAGAGTCTGCCTGTGGTCTTTGATGATCTTAGCAGGTTGTAACTAAGATCCGTTGCTGTTCTCACACATTACTGAAGAGAGAGGTAACTTCAGCTGGGGGAATAGCGTGCAGGGTCTCCTGCTCTGAGGTATGTGCAGTTTTAATTTTTCTAGAGAAATGATAAGCTAGAAATTGCTGACAATACCGGATTTATTTAAGGTAAGCCTGATTACAGTGATTTAATAACTGGTATCATGCTTGCTGTAAAGGGTAATATTTTTATTATTTACTCACATTACTGAATAGATATAACGTTTGCTTGAGGTGTATAAACGTTTATTACATATTGATAAGACTTTATTCATGGGGCCCAGTTTTTTTCCACATGGCTGACTAGATTTTGCCTAGGGTTAGTTTTTTTAGGCCCTTTCACTGTGAGTACAGGTTGGGAGGGGCCTATTTTCCATTAGTTTTTGCAGCTTGAGACATCCAGCTTCCCTGAAGGAGTCCCCTGTACACTTAGGACCTCTCTAAAGGGTTTTTGTGCCTTCCAAAGTCGTTGTATGGGCAGGTTTTCATCCGGTTTTGAAACTAAGGGGTTAATCATCCATTTGCAAGTGGGTGCAATGCTCTTTTAGCCTATTATACACACTGTAAAAATTTCGTAAGATTTACTGCTTTTTTCACTGTTTTAGCAGTTTCTGTGATTGTTTTTTCTCTTAAAGGCACAGTACAGTTTTTATTTTTTGCTTGTTCACAGTTATTAAAGTGTTTTCCAAGCTTGCTGGTCTCATTACTAGTCTGTTTAAACATGTCTGACATAGAGGAAGCTCATTGTTCATTATGTTTAGAAGCCATTGTGGAACCCCCTCTTAGAATGTGTACCAAATGCACTGATTTTACTATAGATTACAAAGACCATATTCTGGCTTTAAAAAATGTATCACCAGAAGAAATTGACAAGGAGGAAGTTATGCCGTCTAACTCTCCCCACGTGTCAGATCCTATAAATCCCACTCAGGGGACGCCAAGTACATTTAGCGCGCCCATTGCGTATACCTTGCAAGACATGGCGGCAGTTATGAATCATACCCTTACAGAGGTATTATCTAAACTGCCAGGATTGCAAGGATAGCGAGATAGCTCTGGGACTAGAATAAATACAGAGCTCTCTGACGCTTTAGTGGCTATGTCTGATACACCCTCACAATGTACTGAAGATGAAGCATGGGAGCTTCAATTTGTGGGTGATTTTTCTGATTCAGGGAAGATACTTCAATCTGATTCTGATATGTCTACGTTTAAATTTAAGCTTGAACACTTCCGCGTATTGCTCAGGGAGGTTTTAGCAACTCTGGACGACTGTGACACTATTGTAGTCCCAGAGAAATTATGTAGATTGAATAAATACTATGCAGTACCTACTTACACTGATGTTTTTCCAATACCTAAAAGGTTTTCTGAAATTATTACTAAGGAATGTGATAGACCAGGTATACCGTTCTCTCCCCCTCCTGTTTTTAAAAAGGTGTTTCCTATAGACGCCGCTACACGGGACTTATGGCAGACGGTCCCTAAGGTGGAGGGAGCAGTTTCTACTCTAGCTAAGCGTACCACTATCCCTGTCGAGGACAGTTGTGCTTTTCTAGATCCAATGGATAAAAAATTAGAGAGTTACCTTAAGAAAATTTTTATTCAACAAGGTTTTATTCTCCAGCCTCTTGCATGCATTGCCCCAGTCACTGCTGCCGCGGCTTTCTGGTTTGAGTCCCTAGAGGAGGCTCTACAAGTTGAAACCCTGTTGGAAGATATAATTGACAAGCTTAGGGCCCTTAAGCTAGCCAATTCATTTGTTTCTGATGCCGTTGTTCATTTAACCAAGCTAACGGCTAAAAATTCAGGTTTTGCTATTCAGGCGCGTAGGGCGCTATGTCTTAAATCCTGGTCAGTTGACGTGACTTCAAAGTCTAAACTTCTCAACATTCCCTTCAAAGGACAGACCCTATTTGGGCCTGGACTGAAGGAGATCATATCTGACATCATTGGAGGAAAGGGTCACGCCCTTCCTCAAGACAGGTCCAACAAATTAAGGACCAAACAGTCTAGTTTTCGGCCCTTTCGAAACTTCAGTGTGGCGCAGCTTCAACTTCCTCTAACACAAAACTAGAGGAAACTTTTGCCCAGTCTAAGCCGATCTGGAGACCTAACCAGGCTTGGAACAAGGGGAAACAGGCCAAAAAGCCTGCTGCTGCCTCTAAGACAGCATGAAGGAGCAGCCCCTGATCCGGAAACGGATCTGGTAGGGGGCAGACTCTCTCTCTTCGCCCAGGCTTGGGAAAGAGATGTCCAGGATCCATGGGCAGTGACAATTGTGTCCAAGGGTTATCTTCTGGAATTCAAAACATCTCCCCCCAAAAGGGAGATTTCATCTCTCACTTTTATCTGCAAACCAGATAAAGAGAGAGTCTTTCTTACATTGTGTTCAAGACCTACTTGTTATGGGAGTGGTCCACCCAGTTCCGCAGGAGGAACAGGGTCAGGGCTTCTATTCAAATCTGTTTGTAATTCCCAAGAAAGAGGGAACATTCAGACCAATCTTAGATCTCAAGATCTTATACAAATTTCTCAGGTTTGCCTTTCTAGACAGGCACTACCAGTTTGTGGCTCTTCCCTTCGGGTTGGCCACGGCACCAAGAATCTTTACAAAGGTTCTAGGGTCCCTTCTAGCGGTCCTAAGGCCTCGGGGTATAGCAGTAGCCCCTTACTTAGAAAAAATGAAGATTTACCTAACGGAGGCCACGTTGTCAAAACTTCTGGACTCCTACCGTGTTCTTTATTCCACTTCTCGTCCTTCAGTGGCTCATTGTATGGAAGTAATCGGTTTAATGGTAACGGCAATGGACATAGTACTGTTTGCCCGCCTACATCTCAGACCACTGCAACTTTGCATGCTCAGTCTGTGGAATGGGGATTATACAGATTTGTCCCCTCTACTAAATCTGGATCAATGTCAGGTCCATCTGTCCAAGGGGATGAGCTTCCGCAGGCCAGATTGGACTATAGTAATGACAGATGCCAGCCTTCCGGGCTAGGGTGCGGTCTGGAACTCCCTGAAAGCTCATGGCTCGTGGACTCAGGAGGAGGCACTCCTTCCGATAAACTTTCTGGAACTAAGAGCGATATTCAATGCTCTTCAGGCTTGGCCTCAGCTAGCTGCGGTCAGGTTCATCGAATTTCAGTCGGACAACATCACGACTGTAGCCTAGATAAACCATCAGGGGGGAACAAGGAGCCCCCTGGCAATGTTGGTGGTTTCAAAGATAATTCTATGGACAGAGGTTCACTCTTGCCATCTCTCAGCTATCCATATCCCAGGAGTAGAGAACTGGGAGGCGGATTTTCTAAGTCGACAGACTTTTCATCTGGGGGAATGGGAGCTCCATCCGGAGGTTTTTGCCCAGCTGATTGCCAAGATCAAGCAGGAGAAAGCTTCGGTGATTTTGATAGCTCCTGCGTGGCCACGCAGGACTTGGTATGCAGAGCTGGTGGACATGTCATCCTTTCCACCACGGACTCTGCCACTGAGGTAGGACCTTCTACCTCAAGGTCCCTTCAAACATCCAAATCTAATTTCTCTGCATCTGACTGCTTGGAGATTGAACGCTTGATTTTATCAAAGCGTGGTTTTTCCGAGTCGGTCATTGATACCTTGATTCAGGCTCGAAAGCCTGTCACCAGGAAAATCTATCATAAGATATGGTGTAAATATCTTCATTGTTGTGAATCCAAGGGTTACTCATGGAGTAAGGTTAGGATTCCTAGGATATTATCCTTTCTCCAACAAGGATTGGAGGAGGGATTGTCAGCTAGTTCCTTAAAGGGACAGATTTCTGCTCTGTCTATACTTTTGCACAAACGTTTGGCTGAGGTTCCAGACGTTCAGGCGTTCTGCCAGGCTTTAGTTAGAATCAAGCCTGAGTTTAAACCTGTCGCTCCGCCATGGAGTTTAAATTTAGTTCTTAAAGTTCTTCAACGGGTTCCGTTTGAACCTTAAGAGTTTCTGAGTTTTCTGCTTTACAGTGTGATTCCCCTTATCTGATTTTCCATGCAGATAAGGTAGTTTTACGTACCAAACCTGGTTTTCTTCCTAAGGTGGTATCTAATAAGAATATCAATCAGGAGATTGTTGTTCCTTCACTATGTCCTAATCCTTCTTTAAAGAAGGAACGTCTGTTGCACAATCTTGATGTGGTTCGTGCTTTAAAGTTTTATCTTCAAGCTACGAAGGATTTTCGTCAAACATCTGCTTTGTTTGTGGTCTACTCTGGACAGAGGAGAGGCCAAAAGGCTTCGGCAACTTCTCTTTCTTTTTGGCTAAGAAGTATAATCTTCTTGGCTTATGAGACTGCTGGCCCGCAGCCTCCTGAAAGAATTACAGCTCATTCTACTAGAGCAGTAGCTTCCACATGGGCTTTTAAACATGAGGCCTCTGTTGAACAGATTTGTAAGGCGGCGACTTGGTCTTCGCTTCATACCTTTTCTAAATTCTACAAATTTGATACTTTCGCTTCCTCAGAGGCTATTTTTGGGAGAAAGGTCTTACAGGCAGTGGTGCCCTCCGTTTAAAGCGCTTGCCTTGTCCCTCCCTTCATCCGTGTCCTATAGCTTTGGTATTGGTATCCCACAAGTAATGGATGAATCCGTGGACTGGATACACCTTACAAGAGAAAACATAATTTATGCTTACCTGATAAATGTATTTCTCTTGTGGTGTATCCAGTCCACGGCCCGCCCTGTCATTTTAAGGCAGGTGTTTTTTATTTTTAAACTACAGTCACCACTGCACCCTATAGTTTCTCCTTTCTCTTGCTTGTCTTCGGTCGAATGACTGGAGGTGGCAGTTAGGGGAGGAGCTATATAGACAGCTCTGCTGTGGGTGTCCTCTTGCAGCTTCCTGTTGGGAAGGAGAATATCCCACAAGTAATGGATGAATCCGTGGACTGGATACACCACAAGAGAAATAAATTTATCAGGTAAGCATAAATTATGTTTTTTCATTTGGATATGGTTGTTTTACGTACCAAATTAGGGTTTCTCCCTAAAGTAGTTTCTAACTGGAACATTAATCAGAAGATTGTTGTTCCTTCCTTGTGTGCTAATCCTTCTTCTCAGAAGGAATGGCTTCTACACAATCTGGACGTGGTACATGCTCTAAAATTCTATTTACAGGCGACTAAAGATTTTCGTCAATCTTTTGCTCTGTTTGTGGTATTCTCTGGGAAACGTAAGGGACAGAAAGCTATTGCTACTTCTCTTTCTTTGTGGCTGAAGAGTATTATTCGCTTTGCCTATGAAACTGCTGGACAGCAGCCTCCTGAGAGTGTTACGGCTCATTCTACAAGGGCTGTTTCCTCTTCCTGGGCATTCAGAAATGAAGCTTCTGTGGAACAGATTTGCAAGGCTGCAACTTCGTCCTCTCTTCACACTTTTTCAAAATTCTACAAATTTGACACTTTTGCCTTGGCTGAGGCCGCTTTTGGGAGAAAGGTTCTTCAAGCAGTGGTGCTTTCCATTTTGGTTCCCTGTCTTGTCCCTCCCTTATCTGTGTACTCTAGCTTGGGTATTGATTCCCAATAGTAATTAGATGATCCGTGGTCTCATTGTGTCAATAGAAAGAAAACAAAATTTATGCTTACCTGATAAATTTATATATTTCTTGACATGGTGAGTCCACGGCCCGCCCTGTTCTTTAGACAGGTTGTTGGTATGTTATCAACTTCAGACACCTCTGCACCTTGTTGCTTCCTTTCTCTCCTTTACTTCGGTTGAATGACTGGGGTTGGAGGGAAGGGAGGTGATATTTAACAGCTTTGCTGTGGTGCTCTTTGCCACCTCCTGCTTGGCAGGAGTGATATTCCCAATAGTAATTAGATGATCCGTGGACTCATGTCAAGAAAGGGAGAAATTTATCAGGTAAGCATAAATTTTGTTTTTCTTGGGTATTAATCCCCAATGTTATGAAGGACTGTGGACCATCATCATTTTACAAAAGAATACAAAATGTATGCTTACCTGATAAGTTATTTTCTTTTAAATGATGATGGTCCACAGGCCCCACACATTTCAATGTTTGGACGACAGTTCTAATGACACCTCTACAGATCCCGATTTGTCTTTCCTACCTATGTTTCCTATTCTCTACTCTGCTATATGTTAAACTAGAGAGAGATGGGAGGTATTTTAAGCTCTGATATGAGTTTGTGACCTCCTGCTAGTTTGTAGGAAATATATCCCATATGTTATGGAGGACTGTGGACCATCATCATTCTGAAAAAATAAATAAGATAATAATTTTTTAAAAAAAAATCTCTATCTGCATTATTATTAGAGATTGGGTACAATGAAAGATAAAAACATAAAGTATCTAAAAATAAAAAAATAGGGAAAGTATTGTACACAGTGTAGTTCAGTACATGATAGGTGTTAAAAAATTAAACTTAATAGAAGCTTCATATCTGAATTTCGCTTAAGCTCTAGAGCCACATCTGTCACCAAGTTGTAAGGAACTAAAGTGGTTAAAAGTAGACTTATCCTACGGCTAGATTATGAGTCATCTCTTCCACCTTGGAGACTTCCGTTGAGGAAGAACCTTCTACTTCAAGGGCCCTTCCTTTATCCAAATCTAGTTTCTCTGAAGCTGACTGCTTGGAGATTGAACGCTTAATTTTGTCCAAGCGGGGATTTTCGGAATCAGTCATAGAGACCATGATTCAGGCTCGTAAACTTGTGACTAGAAAAATTTACCACAAGATATGACGTAACTATCTATATTGGTGTGAATCCAAGGGCTACTCTTGGAGTAGAGCTAGGATTCCTAGAATTCTGTCCTTTCTCCAAGAAGGTTTGGAGAAGGAATTATCTGCAAGTTCCCTAAAGGGTCAAATATCTGCCTTGTCTATTTTGTTACATAAATGTCTGGTGGATGTACCAGACGTGCAATCATTTTGTCAGGCCTTGGTCAGGATCAAGCCTGTGTTCAAACCAGTTACTACTCCCTGGAGTTTTAATTTAGTTCTTAAAGGGACACTGAACCCAAATTTGTTCTTTCGTGATTCAGATAGAACATTAAATTTTAAGCAACTTTCTAATTTACTCCTATTATCATTTTTTCTTCGTTCTCTTGCTATCTTCATTTGAAAAAGTAGGCATCTAAGCTTTTTTTTTATTCAGAACTTTGGATAGCACTTTTTTATTGGTGGATAAATGTATCCACCAATCAGCAAGGACAACCCAGGTTGTTTACCAAAAATGGGCCGGCATCTAAACTTATATTCTTGAATTTCAAATAAAGATACCAAGAGAATGAAGAAAATTTGATAATAGGCGTAAATTAGAAAGTTGCTTAAAATTTCATGCTCTATCTGAATCGCAAAAGAAAAATTTTGGGTTCAGTGTCCCTTTAAGGTTCTTCAAGGGGCTCCGTTTGAGCCTATGCATTCTATTTGCTGTTCCAATCATCCAATAGAATGCCAGCTCAATCCTTTTTTCAACCTTAATTCCACCACCCACACAACCAACTCCCCAAATAAAATACTAACTAAAAAATCCTAAGCTCCCCATTGCCCCGAAAAAGGCATTTGGATGGGCATTGCCCTTAAAAAGGCATTTAGCTCTATAGTGGCCCAAAGTCCCTAATCTAAAAAATAAATCCACCCAATACACCCTTAAAAAATTCCTAACACTAACCCCCGAAGATTCACTTACCGGAAGAAGTCTTCATCCAAGCGGCAAGATGTCCTCAACAAAGCTGGCAGAAGTGGTCCTCCAGACGGGCAGAAGTCTTCATCCAGACAACATCTTCTATCTTCATCCTTCCGGCACGGAGCGGGTCCATCTTCAAGATATCCGACGTGGAGCATCCTCTTCAAACGACGTTTTCATAATGTATATCTCTTTAAGTGACGTCATCCAAGATGGCGTCCTTTAAATTCCAATTGGCTGATAGAATTCTATCAGCCAATCGGAATTAAGGTAGAAAAAAATCCTATTGGCTGATGCCAATGATTGAGCTGGCATTCTATTGACTGTTCTAATCAGCCAATAGAATGCAAGCTCAATCCTATTGGCTGATTGGATCAGCCAATAGGATTGAAGTTCAATCCTATTGGCTGATTGCATCAGCCAATTGGATTTTTCTACCTTAACTCCGATTGGCTGATAGAATTCTATCAGCCAATCAGAATCTAAGGGACGCCATCTTGGATGACGTCACTTAAAGTGATATTCATTACGAAGAAGACGTCGTTTGAAGAGGATGCTCCGCGTCTGATGTCTTGAAGATGGACCCGCTCTGCGCCGGAAAGATGAAGACTTCTGCCCGTCTGGAGGACCACTTCTGCTGGCTTCGTTGGGGACATCTTGCCGCTTGGATGAAGACTTCTCCCGGTAAGTGAATCTTCGGGGGTTAGTGTTAGGATTTTTTTAAGGGAGTATTGAGTGGGTTTATTTTTTAGATTAGGGACTTTGGACCGCAATAGAGCTAAATGCCCTTTTAAGGGCAAGGCCCATCCAAATGCTCTTTTCAGGGCAATGGGGAGCTTAGGTTTTTTAGTTTATTTGGGGGGTTGATTGTGTGGGTGGTGGGTTTTACTGTTGGGGGGTGTTTGTATTTATTTTTTTTACAGGAGAAAGAGCGGATTTCTTTGGGGCAATGCCCCGCAAAAGGCCCTTTTAAGAGCTATTGGTAGTTTAGTTTAGGCTAGGGTTTTTTTTTTATTTTGATAGAGCTAGTAGATTAGCTGTAATTGGTTTAAAGATCTGTAATTTGTTTTTATTTTCTGTAAATTTAGTGTTGTTTTTTTTGTGATTTAGCTAATTTAATTTATTTAATTGTATTTAATTTAGGGAACTGATTTAATTATAGTGTAGTGTTAGGTGTTATTGTAACTTAGGTTAGGTTTTATTTTACAGGTAAATTTGTATTTATTTTAGCTATGTAGTTATTAAATAGTTAATAACTATTTAATAACTATTCTACCTAGTTAAAATAAATACAAACTTGCCTGTAAAATAAAATAAAGCCTAAGCTAGCTACAATGTAACTATTAGTTATATTGTAGCTAGCTTAGGGTTTATTTTATAGGTAAGTATTTAGTTTTAAATAGGAATAATTTAGTTAATGATAGTAATTTTATTTAGATTTATTTAAATTATATTTCAATTAGAGGGTGTTAGGGTTAGACTTAGGTTTAGGGGTTAATAAATTTAATATAGTGGCAGCGACGTTGGGGGCGGCAGATTAGGGGTTAATAAGTGTAGGTAGGTTGTGGCGACATTGGGGGCGGGACATTAGGGGTTAATAAATATAATGTAGGTGTCGGCGATGTTGGTGGCAGCAGATTAGGGGTTAATAAGTATAATGTCGGTGGCGGCGATGTCCGGAGCGGCAGATTAGAGGTTAATAAGTATAATGTAGGTGGCGGCAATGTTAGGGGCTTCAGCCTTGTACATTTTGCAGCTTTCTTGTACAATTAACAGATGAGGGGTTAATAATATTAGATTAGGGGTTAATAATATTTAAATAGTGTTTGTGAGGCGGGAGTGCGGCGGTTTAGGGGTTCATATGTTTATTATAGTGGTGGCGATGTCGGGTGCGGCAGATTAGGGGTTATTAATTATATTTTATTGTTTGCGATGCGGGAGGGCCTCGGTTTAGGGGTTAATAGGTAGTTTATGGGTGTTAGTGTACTTTTTAGCACTTTAGTTATGAGTTTTAGGCTACGGCGTTGTAGTGTAAAACTCATAACAACTGACTTTAGAATGCGTTCGAGATCTTGGAGGTAGAGGGTGTACCGCTCACTTTTTGGCCTCCCAAGACAGACTCGTAATACCGGCGCTATGGAAGTCCCATAGAAAAAAGGGTTTACAAAGTTTACGTAAGTCGGTTTGCGGTAAGGCCAAAGAAGTGTGCGGTGCCCCTAAACCCGCAAGACTCGTAATAGCAGCAGTAGTGAAAAAGCAGCGTTAGGACCTGTTAACGCTGCTTTTTCAGCTTAACACAAAACTCGTAATCTAGCTGATAGTTATATGCAAGCAATAGTGCAGTAATAAAATGCTTTAATGCTTATAAATGGATTAAACACAGTTAAAATCAGCATCAGAGTAGTAATGCAGTACTTTGGAAATACTGGGTTTGCACATATGTTTAGGGTCTGAACAAGGAGTTCAGCATCCTTTACAGACCAGGAAACTATTTGGCAATTGGTCAATCCTTTGTTACAGGAAATTCCATCTTAAAGGGACATTCAACACTTAGTGTAACATGTTTTTATATTGTAAATTAAAAAACGGAGGTCTGCCTACACTATACCCCTCCTCCCTTGCCGCCTTGCTTCTGTCCTAATCAGCGGCGCTAACTACTCTAATACCCGGTCAATATGGATGCCGAACTCCCCCCACTATTACGTAGCTGCCTTCTTCTTAAACTGATAAGCAAATCAGAATCCAGTCCTCGGACAGAAATTGCACGTTTACAGGTTTCATAGATAGAACTTTTTTTTTCTCTGAGGGAGATAAGTCTTTATTTGGGGCCTAGTTTTCCACATGGCTAGTCAGATACTCCTAGGAGTATTTTCTTAAGGCCCCTCTGGCATACAGTACATGGTGGGAGGGGCCTATTTTCGCGCTCTAGATGCGCAGTTTCCTTCAGACTGAGACATCCAGCTTCCCTAGAGGAGTCCTCTGGCATCTGAGGACCATTATAAAGGGTTTATTTCTTCTCTAAATCGTATTTGAGGGCAGGTAGGAGCCTCAGCAGAGCTGTGGCAAGGTGCTCAACTGTATTTTAACGGTGGTTAACGTTTTTTGAATCCGGTTTGGGGCCTAAAGGGTTAATCATCCATTTGCAAGTGGGTGCAATGTTGCTTTAGTCCCTTACACACACTGTAAACATTTCAGAGAGTTCACTATATTTTTACACTGTTTTGCAGTTTAAGTGCTAGTTTTTTTTCTCTTTAAGGCACAGTAGCCATTGTGGAACCCCCTCTTAGAATGTGTACCAAATGTACTGAAATTTCTATAAACTATAAAGACCATATTATGGCGCTTAAAGATTTATCTCCAGGGGATTCTCTGACTGAAAGAAGGGAGATTATGCCATCTAGCTCTCTCCATGTGTCAGAACCTATAACTCCCGCTCAAGTGACGCCAAGTACATCTAGCGCGTCTAATTCTTTTACCTTACAGGACATGGCAGCAGTCATGAATGCTACCCTCTCAGAGGTATTGTCCAAACTGTCAGGGTTACAAAGAAAGCGAGACAGCTCTGGAGTTAGAACAAATACAGAGCTTTCTGACGCTTTAATACCTGTGTCCGATATACCCTCACAATACTCAGAAGCCGAGGCAGGAGAGCTTCTATCTGTGGGTGACATTTCAGATTCAGGGAAGGCGTTGCTTCAGTCTGACTCTGAAATGACAGCGTTTAAATTTAAGCTTGAACACCTCCGCTTATTGCTTAAGGAGGTTTTAGCGACTCTGGATGACTGTGAACCTGTTGTAGTTCCAGAGAAATTGTGTAAGATGGACAAATACTTTGCAGTGCCTGTTTACACTGATGTTTTTCCAGTCCCTAAGAGGTTTTCGGAAATTATTACTAAGGAATTGGATAGACCAGGTGTGCCGTTCTCTCCCCCTCCTGCTTTTAAAAAGATGTTTCCCATAGATGCCGCCACACGGGACTCGTGGCAGACGGTCCCTAAGGTGGAGGGAGCAGTCTCTACCCTAGCTAAGCGTTCAACTATCCCCGTCGAGGACAGTTGTGCTTTCCTAGATCCTATGGATAAAAAATTGGAGGGTCTCCTTAAGAAAAATTTTATTCATCAAGGTTTTATTCTCCAGCCTCTTGCATGCATTGCCCCAGTCACTGCTGCAGCGGCTTTTTGGTTCGAGTCTCTTGAGTAGGCTCTACAGGTGGAGACCCCGTTAGATGAGATTTTAGACAGGATTAAAGCTCTTAAGTTAGCTAATTCCTTTATCTCTGACCCCGTTTTTCATTTAACTAAACTAACAGCTAAGAATTCAGGTTTTGCCATTCTGGCACATAGGGCGCTATGTCTTAAGTACTGGTCAGCAGACGTAACTTCAAAGTCTAAGCTTCTTAACATCCCCTTCAAGGGACAGACCCTATTCGGGCCCGGTCTGAAGGAGATCATTTCTGATATTACTGGAGGAAAAGGTCACGCCCTTCCTCAGGATAGGTCCAATAAGTTAAAGACCGAACAGAATAATTTTCGTTCCTTTCGTAACTTCAAGAGTGGCGCAGCTTCATCTTCCTCTAATGCAAAACAAGAGGGAAATTCTGCCCAGTCCAAACCAGTCTGGAGACCTAACCAGGCTTGGAACAAAGGGAAGCAGGCCAAAAAACCTGCTGCTGCCTCTAAGACAGCATGAAGGAGTAGCCCCCGATCCGGGACCGGATCTAGTAGGGGGCAGACTTTCTCTCTTTGCTCAGGCTTGGGCAAGAGACGTCCAGGATCCCTGGGCATTAGAGATTGTTTCCCAGGGATATCTTCTGGAATTCAAAGGTTTATCTCCAAAGGGGAGATTTCACCTCTCACAACTATCTGCAAACCAGATAAAGAGAGAGGCATTCTTACGTTGCGTTCAAGACCTACTGGTTATGGGAGTGATCCACCCAGTTCCAAGGGAGGAACAGGGGCAGGGTTTCTATTCAAACCTGTTTATAGTTCCCAAAAAAGAGGGAACGTTCAGACCAATCTTGGATCTCAAGATCCTAAACAAATTTCTCAGGGTCCCATCTTTCAAGATGGAGACAATCCGAACCATCCTTCCTATGATCCAGGAGGGTCAATATATGACTACCGTGGACTTAAAGGATGCTTATCTCCACATTCCGATTCACAGAGATCATCATCAGTTCCTCAGGTTTGCCTTCCTAGACAGGCATTACCAGTTTGTGGCTCTTCCCTTAGGATTAGCCACGGCGCCAAGAATCTTTACGAAGGTTCTAGGGTCTCTGCTGGCGGTTCTAAGGCCGCGGGGCATAGCGGTGGCTCCTTACCTAGACGACATCCTGATCCAGACGTCGACTTTTCAAATCGCCAAGTCCCATACGGACATTGTTCTGGCCTTTCTGAGGTCTCACGGGTGGAAGGTGCACAGGGAAAAGAGTTCACTCTCCCCTCTTCCTTCCTAGGAACTCTGATAGATTCAGTAGAAATGAAAATTTTTCTGACAGAGGTCAGGATATCAAAGCTTCTAACTTCTTGCCGTGCTCTTCATTCCAATTATCAGCCGTCAGTGGCTCAGTGTATGGAAATGATCGGCCTGAGGGTAGCGGCAATGGACATAGTTCCGTTTGCCCGCCTACATCTCAGACCACTGCAACTTTGCATGCTCAATCAGTGGGATGGGGACTACACAGATTTGTCTCCTCTGTTAAATCTGGATCAAGAGACCAGGGATTCTCTTCTCTGGTGGTTATCTCGGGTCCATCTGTCCAGGGGAATGAGTTTCCGCAGGCCAGAGTGGACTATAGTGACGACAGATACCAGCCTTCTGGGCTGGGGTGCAGTCTGGAATTCCCTGAAGGCTCAGGGTTCGTGGACTCAGGAGGAGGCTCTCCTTCTGATAAATATTCTGGAGCGAAGAGTGATATTCAATGCTCTTCAGGCTTGGCCTCAACTAGCTGCGGTCAGATTCATCAGATTTCAGTCGGACAATATCACGACTGTAGCCTATATCAACCATCAGGGGGGAACAAGGAGTCCCTTGGCAATGATGGAGGTTTCCAAGATAATTATTTGGGCAGAGGTTTACTCTTGCCATCTCTCAGCTATCCATATCCCAGGAGTAGAGAACTGGGAGGCGGACTTTCTAAGTCGGCAGACTTTTCATTCGGGGGAGTGGGAGCTCCATCCGGAGGTATTTGCCCAGCTGATTCAACTATGGGGCAAACCAGAACTGGATCTGATGGCGTCTCGTCAGAACGCCAAGCTTCCTCGTTACGGGTCCAGGTCAAGGGATCCCCAGGCAACGCTGATAGATGCTCTAGCAGTGCCCTGGTCCTTCAGCCTGGTTTATGTGTTTCCACCATTTCCTCTCCTCCCACGTCTGATTGCCAAGATCAAGCAGGAGAGAGCTTCAGTGATTTTGATAGCACCTGCGTGGCCACGCAGGACTTGGTATGCAGATCTGGTGGACATGTCATCCTTTCCACCATGGACTCTGCCGCTGAGGCAGGACCTTCTACTCCAAGGTCCATTCAAACATCCAAATCTAATTTCTCTGCGTCTGACTGCTTGGAGATTGAACGCTTGATTTTATCAAAACGCGGTTTCTCCGAGTCGGTCATTGATACCTTGATTCTGGCTCGAAAGCCTGTCACCAGGAAAATCTATCATAAGATATGGTGTAAATATCTTCATTGGTGTGAATCCAAGGGTTACTCGTGGAGTAAGGTCAGGATTCCTAGGATATTATCTTTTCTCCAAGATGGATTGGAAAAGGGATTATCGGCTAGTTCCTTAAAGGGACAGATTTCTGCTCTGTCTATTCTTTTGCACAAGCGTCTGGCTGAGGTTCCAGACGTTCAGGCGTTTTTGTCAGGCTTTGGTTAGAATCAGGCCTGTGTTTAAACCTGTTGCTCCGCCATGGAGTTTAAATTTAGTTCTTAAGGTTCTTCAAGGGGTTCCGTTTGAACCTTTGCATTCCATAGATATCAAGCTTTTATCTTGGAAAGTTCTGTTCCTAGTAGCTATCTCTTCGGCTCGAAGAGTTTCAGAGTTATCTGCCTTACAGTGCGATTTCCCTTATCTGATCTTCCATGCAGATAAGGTGGTTTTGCGGACCAAACCTGGGTTTCTTCCTAAGGTGGTATCTAATAAGAATATCAATCAGGAAATTGTTGTTCCGTCACTGTGTCCTAATCCTTCTTCAAAGAAGGAACGTCTGTTACACAATCTTGACGTGGTTCGTGCTTTAAAGTTTTATTTGCAAGCTACTAAGGATTTTCGTCAAACATCTGCATTGTTTGTTGTATATTCTGGAAAGAGAAGAGGCCTAAAGGCTTCGGCAACTTCTCTTTCTTTTTGGCTGAGAAGCATAATCCGTTTAGCTTATGAGACTGCTGGCCAGCAGCCTCCTGAAAGAATTACAGCTCATTCTACTAGAGCGGTAGCTTCCACATGGGCTTTTAAACATGAGGCCTCTGTTGAACAGATTTGTAAGGCGGCGACTTGGTCTTCGCTTCATACTTTTTCTAAATTCTACAAATTTGATACTTTTGCTTCCTCAGAGGCTTTTTTTGGGAGAAAGGTCTTACAGGTAGTGGTGCCTTCCATTTAAGTTCCTGCCTTGTCCCTCCCTTCATCCATGTCCTAAAGCTATGGTATTCCACAAGTAATGGATGAACCCGTGGACTGGATACACCTTACAAGAGAAAACAAAATTTATGCTTACCTGATAAATTTCTTTCTCTTGTGGTGTATCCACTTTAAGGCAGGTGTTTTTATTTTTAAAATTACAGTCACCACTTTTTTCTTACTTGTCTTCGGTCGAATGACTGGAGGTGGGGGTTAGGGGCGGAGCTATATAGACAGCTCTGCTGTGGGTGTCCTCTTGCAGCTTCCTGTTGGGAAGGAGAATATCCCACAAGTAATGGATGAACCCGTGGACTGAAAGAGAAAGAAATTGATCAGGTAAGCATAAATTTTGTTTTTTAAATGGGTTCAAATCCTGTGGGCCACTCATTTATATGTGGATATATACAGGGCATGAACCCCATCATACAACAGACATGTTAACAGCCTGGCCCAACGCTCTTTATGGCAAACAAATTGGTGACAACCTTGTCACTTTATATATTTTGTAATCCCCCAAAAAAGAAAACCCCTATTTAGCACACACTTCAACACATAGGTAGATCTGCAGAAAGGGTGCAAAAAAAAAAAAAAAACTTAACTTTTACTGTAAAATCGTTGAGGCTCTAAGAAAGCCCAGGTGAAACGTACGTGGACATGGTTATACTTAATTTGTGTGCTCTCTGTGATTGATATACAGGTAATTCTGGTCATTCCTTAGTCACTGCAAGCCGTTGTTCTGGTAAGAGGGCGAACTTTGTAAAAGAGCGAACCATGTCACTTCCTGTGATGTTTCCTCAGCTGTTGCACACATTTTGGACCTAATGCGCATGCGTGCCAGCGTCATCACATACCTGGCCGCATACATCACTGCTAAAATATTTATTGCTGTGAAATTCAGGAACCCTTTATAGAGCGCATGCGTGTGATTTTGTATCACAAATGGTGCGCTCATGGAAAGCTGTTTATTCAGCTCCTCTGCAATATTCGGAACTCCGCCCCCCACTGCAACTACTCCCATTACTACTACTACTACTACTGTAAAGCTGAGTCTCCGTGCATGAGAAACAGCCCCACGCCACTCGGCTATAGCCACTGCTTCAGATGATCCAATGCAGCTTTTCACAGGCTCCGTTCAATGTCTTTATCTTTCATAATCTTTCATCAGATAATGACATTGAACGGAGCCTGTGAAAAGCTGCATTGGATCATCAGAAGCAGTAGCTATAGCCGAGTGGCGGGGGGGGGCTGTTTCTCATGCACAGAGACTTAGCTTTACAGTAGTAGTAGTAATGGGAGACGTAATTGCAGTGGGGGGCGGAGTTCCGAATATTGCAGAGGAGCCTAATAAACAGATTTCCATGAGCGCACCATTTGTGATACAAAATCACACGCATGCACTCTATAAAGGGTTCCTGAATTTCACAGCAATAAATATTTTAGCAGTGACGTATGCGGCCAGGAATGTAATGACGCTGGCACGCATGCGCATTAGGTCCAAAGTGTGTGCAACAGCTGATGAAACGTCACAGGAAGTGACATGGTTAGCTCTTTTCAAGAGTTCACCCTTTTACCAGAACACTGTATCTTTTTCACAATAATTGTAAGCAGCTGCCTACCAAGAGAGAGTCTGATAAGCTCCACCCTTCACCCACCTATATGGGTAGCACCAAATCATAGTCAATAGTTTTTTTAGGGATCTTTTTCTATCTCGTGGACATCTTACAATGGGCCTCTGACAGTGTTGGAATCTGCTTAATTTTGCAAACTTAGAACCTCAATGATTATTGTCTTATTTTGAAATAGACAATTGTAGTGTGTTTAATCCAGATGCTCCAATATTTGTATTTTAATATTTGACAGTAAAAGTTGTTTTATTTTTTGGCTCCCTTTCTGTGGATCTACCTATGTGTTTAAGTGTGTGCCAAATAGTGTTTTCTTTTTCTTTGGGATTACACTGTATACCAGCCACTAGGGCACCCCCTGCATTCCCCTAAGGAATATGAGTGTATGGGTTATAGATGGAACCATAATTTGTTGAATAAGGCAGTTCTATACCTATCTCATTGATATAAAATAATTTGTGCTATTAATTTCTGCGTGGATACATACACGGCATGAAACCCTACATAGGATAAACATGTTTTCAGCCTGGCCCAATGGTTTCTATGGCAAAAAAAATTATTGCCAACCTTGCCACTTCATTTGACCTTTTCTAAATAAATAACTGGTATTTCAAATGGCTTAAAATCCTTAGGCCACTCTTTACTGTGTGGATATATACAAAGAGTGAGCCCCTTCATAGGATAAATATGTTCAGCTTGGCCCAACGCTTTTTGTAGCAAACAAACTGGTGCCAACGTTGCCATCTCATATATTTTTAAATTTCTGAATAAGTAACTAGTATTTCTTTTACAAGATAGGACGAGTCCACGGATTTCGTCCTTACTTATGGGATATCGCCTCCTGGTCAGCAGGAGGAGGCTTTGTTGGCTATCTCCGATATGCCCTCCCAGGGATCTGATTTGGGGGGTAGGGAGCTTCTGTCTGAGGGGGAACTTTCTGACTCAGGAAGTGTGTTACCTCAGACAGACTCGGACGTTATGTTCTTCAGATTTAAGCTTGACATCTCCGCCTGTTGCTTTGGGAGGTTTTAGCGACTCTGGACGACTGTGATTCTATTGTGGTACCGCCAGAGAAATTGTGTAAGATGGACAAATACTTCTTCCTTCTTATTCGGATGTTTTTCCGGCTCCTAAGAGAATTTTGGAAATTGTTACGCGGGAATGGGAAAGACCGGGTATTCCATTCTCACCCTCTCCTAACTTTAAGAAAATGTATCCTATAGCTGACTCTGTTAGGGATTCGTGGCAAACGATTCCTAAGGTGGAGGGAGTTATCTCTACCCTGGCTAAGCGTACGACTATCCCCTTTGAGGATAGTTGTGCTTTCAAAGACCCCATGGATAAGAAGTTGGAGGGTCTTCTAAAGAAGCTATTTGTTCATCAAGGGTTTCTATTACATCCGACGGCCTACATTGTACCAGTTACAACTGTGGCTGCCTTTTGGTTTGACGCCTTAGAAGAGTCTCTTAAGACTGAGACGACTCTGGAAGAAATAATGGATAGAATTAAGGCCCTTAAGCTGGCCAATTCTTTTGTTACGGATGCCGCTTTTCAAATCGCCAGTTGGCGGCTAAAAATGCAGGATTTTCCATTTTAGCATGCAGAGCCTTATGGTTAAAATCTTGGTCTGCGGATGTGTCTTCTAAATCTAAACTTTTGGTTATCCCTTTCAAAGGAAAGACCCTATTCGGGCCTGAGTTGAAAGAGATCATTTCTGACAATTACGGGAGGTAAGGGTCACCTCCTCCCTCAGGACAAGACAGCTAAACAAAGGAGACAGAGTAATTTTCGTTCCTTTAGAAATTTCAAGGGAGTCCCTTCTTCCTCTTCCGCTAAACAGGAAGGGAACTTGGCACAAGCCAAGCCCGTCTGGAGACCCAATCAGGCTTGGAACAAGGGTAAACAACCCAAGAAGCCCGCTGCTGCTCCCAAGACAGCATGAAGGGGCTGCCCCCAATCCGGGACCGGATCTAGTAGGGGGCACACTTTCTCTCTCTTTGTCCAGGCTTGGACAAGAGATGTTCAGGATCCCTGGACACTAGAGATCGTGTCACAGGGGTATCAACTGGAGTTCAAAAATTCCCTCCCAAAGGGAAGGTTTCTTCTTTCTCGATTGTCTGTAGACCAGACAAAAAGAGAGGCGTTCTTGCGTTGTGTAAAAGACCTCTCCACTATGGGAGTAATTCCTCCCATTCCAATACAGGGGCAGGGGTTTTACTCAAATCTTTTCGTGGTTCCCAAAAAAGAGGGAACGTTCAGACCCATTTTAGATCTCAAGGGTCTAAACAAGTTTCTCAGAGTCCCATCCTTCAAGATGGAGACAATGCGGACAATTCTTCCATTGATCCAGGAGGGTCAATATATGACTACTGTGGACTTAAAGGATGCATATCTTCACATTCCTATCCACAGAGATCATCACCAGTTTCTAAGGTTTGCCTTCTTGGACAAGCATTTTCAGTTTGTGGCTCTTCCCTTTGGGTTGGCCACGGCACCCAGGATCTTCACAACGGTTCTAGGGTCTTTGTTAGCGGTTCTCAGACCGCGGGGCATTGCAGTGGCCCCTTATCTAGATGATATTCTAATCCAGGCGTCGTCTTACCAACTGACAAAGTCTCATACCGACATGGTTCTGTCCTTCCTAAGGACTCATGGGTGGAAGGTGAATCTAGAAAAGAGTTCACTAATTCCACAGACAAGGGTTCCTTTCCTGGAAACTGTAATAGATTCCATATCCATGAAAATCTTCTTGACGGAAGTCAGAAGGTTAAAGATTCTGAATACATGCCGAACCCTTCAGTCCAATCCTCGGCCATCAGTGGCTCAGTGCATGTAGGTAATTGGATTGATGGTGGCGGCAATGGACATCATTCCGTTTGCTCGTTTTCATCTCAGACCTCTACAACTGAGCATGCTCAGGCAGTGGAATGGAGATTATGCAAATTTGTCTCCTCAGATAGATCTGGATCAGGAGACAAGAGACTCTCTTCTTTAGTGGTTGTCGCTGGATCATCTGTCCCAGGGGACGTGCTTCCGCAGACCCTCATGGGTGATAGTGACCATGGACGCCAGTCTACTAGGATGGGGTGCAGTCTGGAATTCCCTGAAGGCTCAGGGAGTGTGGACTCGAGCGGAGTCTCTACTTCCCATCAATATTCTGGAGTTGAGAGCAATATTCAATGCGTTTCAAGCTTGGCCTCAGTTGGCTTCGGCCAAATTCATCCTTTTTCAGTCGGACAACATCACGACCATCAATCATCAGGGAGGAACAAGGAGTTCCTTAGCGATGACAGAAATATCCAAGATAATTTGGTGGGCGGAAGCTCACTCTTGTTATCT
The DNA here is from genome assembly GCF_027579735.1 of Bombina bombina. Classification (NCBI taxonomy): domain Eukaryota; kingdom Metazoa; phylum Chordata; class Amphibia; order Anura; family Bombinatoridae; genus Bombina; species Bombina bombina. The sequence goes on along the minus strand of NC_069504.1, from coordinate 331,874,980 downwards.
GTCAGCAATCTACATCCCAGGAGTGGACAACTGGGAGGTGGATTTTTTGAGCAGGCAGACATTTCATCCGGGGGAATGGGAACTCCACCCAGAGGTCTTTGCCACCCTGATTCTCAGGTGGGGCAGTCCGTAATTGGATCTGATGGCATCTCTGCAGAATACCAAGCTCCCAAGTTACGGATCCAGGTCCAGGGATCCTCAGGCCGAACTGATAGATGCCTTGGCAGTTCCTTGGTCGTTCAACCTAGCTTATGTGTTCCCACCGTTTGCTCTCCTTTCCCGGGTGATTGCACGGATCAAACAGGAGAAGGCTTCAGTGATTCTAATCGCTCCTGCGTGGCCTCGCAGGACTTGGTATGCCTATCTGGTGGACATGTCCTCTCTGCCGCCGTGGAAACTTCCATTGAGGCAGGACCTTCTCATTCAGGGACCCATCCATCTGCTTGGAGATTGAACGCTTGATTTTATCTAAGCGGGGGTTCTCTGATGCGGCAATTGATACCTTGATTCAGGCACGCAAGCCTGTTACTAGAAAGATTTACCATAAGATATGGCGTAAATATCTTTATTGGTGCGAATCCAAGGGCTACTCATGGAGTAGGGTTAGGATTCCTAGGATTTTATTTTTTCTCCAAGAAGGATTGGAGAAAGGGTTGTCAGCAAGTTCCTTAAAGGGACAGATTTCTGCTTTGTCTATTTTGTTACACAAGCGTCTGGCAGATGTTCCAGATGTTCAATCTTTTTGTCAGGCCCTGACTAGAATCCGGCCTGTGTTTAGACCAATTGCTCCTCCGTGGAGTTTGAATTTAGTTCTTAATGTTCTTCAAGGGGTTCCGTTTGAACCCATGCATTCCATAGATATTAAGTTATTATCTTGGAAAGTTTAATTTTTGGTTGCTATTTCTTCTGCTCGCAGTTTCTGAGCTTTTGGCTTTACAATGTGATTCTCCTTATCTTATTTTTCATGCTTATAAGGTGGTGTTACGTATCAAACCTGGTTTTCTTCCTAAGGTTGTTTCTAACAAGAATATTAATCAGGAAATTGTTGTTCCTTCCTTGTGTCCTAACCCTTCTTCTAAGAAGGAACGTCTGTTACATAATTTAGACATAGTCCGTGCCTTGAAGTTCTACTTGCAGGCGACTAAGGATTTTCGTCAAACATCTTCATTATTTTTATAGTTTTTGCTGGGAAACGTAGGGGCAGTGGTGCCTTTCGTTTAGGTTCCTGTCTTGTCCCTCCCTTTCATCCGTGGCCTATAGATGTATTTTAAAACAGTTAAAATCCTTTGGGCCACTGATTTCTGTGTGGTTATATAGGGCGTGAGCCCCTTTGTACAATCCAAGTGTTTTCAGACTGTCCCAAAGATTTATATGGCAAAGAAACCCTTTAAATAGCAGTAACTTATTTAGAAAAGGTAAGCATTGGGCCAGGCTAAGAACATGTCTGTGCTATAAAGGGGCTCTAAGGATTTTCGTCAAACATCTTCATTATTTTTTGTTTTTGCTGGGAAACGTAGGGGTCAGAAAACTACGGCTACTTCTTTCTTTTTGGCTGAAGAGTATCATCCGTGTTGCATATGAGACTGCTGGACAGCAGCCTCCAGAACGAATTACGGCTCATTCCACTAGGGCTGTGGCTTCCTCATGGGCATTTAAAAATGATGCTTCTGTTGAACAGATTTGCAAGACTGCAACTTGGTCGTCTCTTCATACTTTTTCCAAATGTTATACTTTTGCTTCATCTGAGGCTGTTTTTGGGAGAAAGGTTCTTCAAGCAGTGTTGCCTTTCGTTTAGGTTCCTGTCTTGTCCCTCCCTTTCATCCGTGGCCTATAGCTTTGGTATTGTATCCCATATGTAAGGATGAAATCCATGGACTCGTCATATCTTGTAAAAGAAAAGGAAATTTATGCTTACCTGATAAATTTGTTTCTTTTACGATATGACGAGTCCATGGCCCATCCTGTTATTTTTTCTAAAGACAGGTTTTTATTTTTGTTAAACTTCAGTCACCTCTGCTCCTTGGCCTTTCCTTTCTCTTCCTAACTTCGGTCGAATGAATGGAGGGGGGGAAGGGAGGGACTATATAGACAGCTCTGCTGTGGAGCTCTTTGCCTCCTCCTGCTGACCAGGAGGCGATATCCCATAAGTAAGGATGAAATCCGTGGACTCGCCATATCGTAAAAGAAACAAATTTATCAGGTAAGCATACATTTCCTTTATAAAAGAGTTAAAATCCTTTGAACCACTCATTTCTTTGTGGATATATACAGGGCGTGAACCTCTCCATAGAATAAACATGTTCTCACCCTGGCCCAACCCTTTTGAAGCAAACAAACTGGTGACAATCTTGTCACCCCATATATTTTACCTTTGTCTAAAAAGGAATAAGATCTTTTAAAAGGGTTAAAATCCTTTGGGCCCTCATTACTGTGTGGATATATACAAGGAGTGAGCCCCTTCATAGGATAAACATGTTTTCAGCCTGGCCAAAAGCTTTTTGTAGAAAATAAACTTGTGCCAACGTGGTCATCTCATACATTTAACTTTTCTGAATAAGTAAGGTATTTTAAAAAGGTAACATACTTTGGGCCACTAATTTCTGTGTGGATATATACAGAATGTGAGCCCCATCATAGGAGAGACATGTTCTCAGCCTGGCCCAACGCTATTTATGGCAAATAAACTGGTGCCAACCTTGCCACTTTATATATTTTACCCTTTCTAAGTAAGTAAATAGTATTTTAAAACAGTTAAAATCCTTTGGGCCACTGATTTCTGTGTGGTTATATAGGGCGTGAGCCCCTGTGTACAATCCAAGTGTTTTCAGACTGTCGCAAAGATTTATATGGCAAAGAAACCCTTTAAATAGCAGTAACTTATTTAGAAAAGGTAAGCGTTGGGCCAGGCTAAGAACATGTCTGTGCTATAAAGGGGCTCATGCCTTGTATATATCCACACAAAAATTAGTGGCCCACAGGATTTTAACCCTTTTAAAATACCACATTCAGAAAAGGTAAAATATATGAAGTGGCAAGGTTGTCACCAATTTGTTTGCCATAAAGAGCGTTGGGCCGGGCTGACAAACATGTCTGTCCTATGAAGGGTTCATGCCTTGTATATTCCACAAATAAATGAGTGGCCCAAAATATTTTAACCTTTTTAAATGACCAGTTACTTATTCAGAAAAGGTAAAACATATGAGATGGCAAGTTTGGCACAAGTTTGTTTGCTATAAAAATCATTGGGCCAGACTAAAAACATGCTTACCCTATGAAGGGCTTCACGCCGTGTATGTATCCACACAAAAATTAGTGGCCCAAAGGATTTTAACCCTTTTAAAATACCAGGTACTTATTCAGAAAAGGTCAAATGTATGAAGTGGCAAGGATGGTACCAGATTGTTTGCCTTAAAAAGCATTGGGTCAGGCTGAAAATATGTCTATTCTATAAATGGGGTTAAAGCCCTTTATATATCTACACAGAAATTAGTGACCCAAATAATTTTAACCCTTTTAAAATACCAATTACTTATTCAGAAAAGGTAAAATATATGAAGGGCAAGGTTGGCACCAATTTGTTTGCAATAAAGGGCGCTGGGCCAGGCTGATAACATGTCTATTCTATGATGAGTCACGCCTTGTGTATATATACACACATAAATGAGTGGCGCAAAGGATTTTATCCTTTTTTAAATACCAATGACTTATTAAGAAAAGGTAAAATATATAAAGTGGCAAGGTTGGCACCAATTTGCCATAAAGAGCGTTCGACAAGGCTGATAACGTCTGTCCCATGAAGAGGCTCACGCCTTGTTTATTCCACACATAAATGAGTGGCGCAATGGATTTTAACCCTTTTATAATGTCAGTTACTTATTAGAAACAATCAAAATTATGCCATGTTTGCCATCTGATTATTGCAATATAGGATTTTTTTTATAAAATGTAAGTTTGTTTAGGTTTTTGGAAAGTGTATTATTTTATTTAAAATAAAAATAATGCTAAATATCTTTATTTTGCAAATTGCAATCAGTTGCATAATAAGAAGCTGACTAAATAAGAAGACAACTTTAGCCTTGTACATTTTGCAGCTTTCTTGTACTTAATGCACATTCACAGTGGTTACCTAATAAGTGACAGTCACAGTGATTACCTTATAAATGACAATCAGCATAAACCACTGTGAATGAACATTAAGAACAAGAAAGCTGCAAAATGTTTCGTTTTCAGAATGATTGTCTATAGGTTGTTTGTTACATTAAAGTTAATAAAAAAAAAAAAAAAGCTTTGAGTGGAGATCACATGTTTCCTGTCTAGAGTGGAGCTCCAGTCTGCAGCTAGACTACTTTGGTGCTTTTTGCAAAATAAATACAATATATTGCAAAGTTGTTTCATTATGCTTAAAGGGATAGTAAACCACAACATTTTTTTCATATTGGCAAGAGTCCATGAGCTAGTGACGTATGGGTAGGCTTACCATAATTTTTAGAGGTGAAACTGGGACCACCTGGCGCAGTGCCAGCGGGGGTGTGGTCAGGGGTGTGGTCAGGGGCGCGGCCAAGGGCGGGGCATTTGCCGACCGGAACTAATTTTTAAGTTAAAGATAAATTTGACAGTTAAAAATAAGAAACTAAACTCTTTTTTTCAAAAAAACATTTTATTAGTCAGGAGGTAATGTAAAACAAAAAAAACACTTAGTGCAACATTAAGAACTTGCAAAATCCTCCTTAGGATGTGTCTCTATGCTGCTGCACCCCATAGATAAAATGACTTAATAATCGAAAATGCAATGCAATACACTCTCCCTTTTGTTAACAGAAAAATAAAACCATAACAATAAAATCAAAGTGAAATATATCTGTTTGGTGAATTTGAGGCCCAGATGTGGTGATTCAACATATTTTTCTTGACAGGTAATATTTTATTCAATCACTAGTACTTCCATATTTTTCACTTGAAACAACTTTTCTGAGAAATTGTTTGTTTCTTTTAATTTTTTCATAAAACTCTAAACAGCTTAAAGGCAAATTTATTTTAACCATCAAAAGACCCCTGACTGTAGCTTCCAACATTTGACCCCTGTCTTCTGACCATACATTATTAATTATAGAAAACACTCGTTCAACTGGTGCAGAAGTACCAGGAAGACAAAGAATGTATTCTACTAAAGCATTAAGATTTTGTACCAATATGTTTTTTTCTTTGCAATGGACAAAAAAATCTTTCCACTTTTCTTCATAATTAAAATTTTGTATTGGCCAAATTTCTTCCCTAGAAGCCCAAAAGCTCTTAGCAATAACCACCTCATCAAATAATTGATCAATGTTTATTGCTTGCTTGCCTATCTTTTTATTTATCGTAACTGCAGACTCTTCAACAGTTGGCCAAGATATGTCTCCAGAATTTAACCAGACAAAGTCTTCTGCCTGTCCAAAGCTTTCCTTCCATAGGTCTAGGTATGAAAGACATCTTTCATAAAATCTTTCAAATTCTCCCTTCACTTTTTCAATGTTACCACCATTTTCTTCAAGTTTTCTCAGCAAAGCCTTTGCTCCTTGAGGTATAAATTCACACTGTTTCCGTTCATTGATATTTGTAATCAATGTTTGCATTTCTAGTGTGACATCTGCTGCACTGGCATTGTTCTTTTCCATGACCAAAATCACTTTGTTGAAAAGGCTAAGTTGCCCGTGTACAAACCATAAATATATTTCACCACACTCATTGTCAAAGAATTGTTTTATCAATTCTGGGCAGTGTTCTTCAGAACAAAAGTAGGATTTCAAGCCCTCAAAAATGTAAAGAATTCTTTCAACTGCTGGCAGCATTGACAAAAATCTGGTATTACCATGTTGTAATAGTTTTTTGTATTCCACTCCGACAAAGTCACAAAATTCCTTTAAATGAGTTACACGAACTGTGTATATGTGAAAATATTTAAAAATTTTGACAACAAGTGCTTCAATGTCAATTGGTAATACGTCAACAGCTGTTTGGAGACAGTTGTGCACAATGTGTGCACCACAGCCAATGCCAACAAGGTCCCTTGCTAGTTTAGCTTTTAATCGGCTAAAAACATTGTTCTTGCCTTTTCGTTTTACACCGCCAAAATTTGTGTTACAATTGTCTCCACAAAATCCAACAACTTTTTCGTTTAACCCGTATTTGTCAATAACCGAGAATAAGGCATCAGTCAAGATCTCAGCCGTCTCACCAGGAACAGTTTGCATATCTAAAAATTTGACTTGTACCCCTTGACCAGGTATATAGTATCGAATCATGAAAGGTATCATTTTTACATCTTTTCTATTTGAAGCATCCATAGAAATTGTGACAAAATTTGCCACTGCTAGGTCTTCAGTAAGTTCAGATTTGGCCATTGGTGCAATAACATTCAAAATCACTGCTTCACATTTTGTTCGTGCCAGATGAAATTTTGGCTCAAAGAATTTTGAGACCAACTTTGACGAACAGTCAGATGTCTTGAAACTCAAGTCATGGGAAACTGTGTGAAAAGCAAAGGTAGCTTCTTTAGCGGCAACGAGAAGTTCCAATTCGGTTGTTTCTGAGCTTTTAAAAAAACTATCTACTCGTGATGATGTAGCAACTGAGGCAACACTCACCTTGTGTTTTTGAGTTTGCAAATGGTTTTTAATATCAGACCTCCCTCCGTGCGACACCGAGAACACTGCAAGACAATGATCACATTTTACCCTGTCCAAAGAAAGCTTTTTTAAAAAAGGGTATTCCTGTTCTAGTTCTTTGGTAAATGTGCATGCTCTTTTCGGCATATTAAATTAGAAATTTAAAACTACAAATAAAACTACAAAATCTTTGCCAAAGTAAAGTTCAAAATTTTGTGAATGTCAACAGTCTCTTGCACATGAGCTGTGACCACTGTGCAAAGTCCTAAGTGTTCCCCCTCAGCACCTCAGCTTCTTTGTCTCTATGGTAGGCTTCACATTAGATTAAGTAGAGCTGTGGGATGCCTGAGGCTACGACCAGCAGCTCACTATCTGGTGCACTCCTGTAGAAAAGAAGGGTTAGTGAGTGGTGAGCAAAGTTCAAATGAAAGATCCTTTGCAACCACTTCATTAAAGTCTTACCTGTAAATCTCCAAGATCGTGGCTCCTGCAAACACTACACTAAACTACACTCCAAAGTGTCAAAATTATTCTGAAAAGAAAATATAAATATATATATATAAATATAAGTGGTGAGCAAAGTTCAAATGAAAGATCCTTTGCAACCACTTCATTAAAGTCTTACCTGTAAATCTCCAAGATCGTGGCTCCTGCAAACACTACACTAAACTACACTCCAAAGTGTCAAAATTATTCTGAAAAGAAAATATAAATATATATATATAAATATAAGTGGTGAGCAAAGTTCAAATGAAAGATCCTTTGCAACCACTTCATTAAAGTCTTACCTGTAAATCTCCAAGATCGTGGCTCCTGCGAACACTACACTAAACTACACGCCAAAGTGTCAAAATTATTCTGAAAAGAAAATATAAATATATATATAAATATAAGTGGTGAGCAAAGTTCAAATGAAAGATCCTTTGCAACCACTTCATTAAAGTCTTACCTGTAAATCTCCAAGATCGTGGCTCCTGCAAACACTACACTAAACTACACTCCAAAGTGTCAAAATTATTCTGAAAAGAAAATATAAATATATATATAAATATAAGTGGTGAGCAAAGTTCAAATGAAAGATCCTTTGCAACCACTTCATTAAAGTCTTACCTGTAAATCTCCAAGATCGTGGCTCCTGCAAACACTACACTAAACTACACTCCAAAGTGTCAAAATTATTCTGAAAAGAAAATATAAATATATATATAAATATAAGTGGTGAGCAAAGTTCAAATGAAAGATCCTTTGCAACCACTTCATTAAAGTCTTACCTGTAAATCTCCAAGATCGTGGCTCCTGCAAACACTACACTAAACTACACTCCAAAGTGTCAAAATTATTCTGAAAAGAAAATATAAATATATATATATAAATATAAGTGGTGAGCAAAGTTCAAATGAAAGATCCTTTGCAACCACTTCATTAAAGTCTTACCTGTAAATCTCCAAGATCGTGGCTCCTGCAAACACTACACTAAACTACACTCCAAAGTGTCAAAATTATTCTGAAAAGAAAATATAAATATATATATATAAATATAAGTGGTGAGCAAAGTTCAAATGAAAGATCCTTTGCAACCACTTCATTAAAGTCTTACCTGTATATCTCCAAGATCGTGGCTCCTACGAACACTACACTAAACTACACTCCAAAGTGTCAAAATTATTCTGAAAAGAAAATATAAATATATATATATAAATATAAGTGGTGAGCAAAGTTCAAATGAAAGATCCTTTGCAACCACTTCATTAAAGTCTTACCTGTAAATCTCCAAGATCGTGGCTCCTGCGAACACTACACTAAACTACACGCCATAGTGTCAAAATTATTCTGAAAAGAAAATATAAATATATATATAAATATAAGTGGTGAGCAAAGTTCAAATAAAAGATCCTTTGCAACCACTTCATTAAAGTCTTACCTGTAAATCTCCAAGATCGTGGCTCCTGCAAACACTACACTAAACTACACTCCAAAGTGTCAAAATTATTCTGAAAAGAAAATATAAATATATATATATAAATATAAGTGGTGAGCAAAGTTCAAATGAAAGATCCTTTGCAACCACTTCATTAAAGTCTTACCTGTAAATCTCCAAGATCGTGGCTCCTGCAAACACTACACTAAACTACACTCCAAAGTGTCAAAATTATTCTGAAAAGAAAATATAAATATATATATATAAATATAAGTGGTGAGCAAAGTTCAAATGAAAGATCCTTTGCAACCACTTCATTAAAGTCTTACCTGTAAATCTCCAAGATCGTGGCTCCTGCAAACACTACACTAAACTACACTCCAAAGTGTCAAAATTATTCTGAAAAGAAAATATAAATATATATATATAAATATAAGTGGTGAGCAAAGTTCAAATGAAAGATCCTTTGCAACCACTTCATTAAAGTCTTACCTGTAAATCTCCAAGATCGTGGCTCCTGCGAACACTACACTACACTACACTCCAAAGTGTCAAAATTATTCTGAAAAGAAAATATAAATATATATATAAATATAAGTGGTGAGCAAAGTTCAAATGAAAGATCATTTGCAACCACTTCATTAAAGTCTTACCTGTAAATCTCCAAGATTGTGGCTCCTGGCAAACACTACACTACACTACACTACACTACACTCCAAAGTGTCAAAATTATTCTGAAAAGAAAATATAAATATATTCATTAAATCATTACTACCAAGGTTCTCTCAGTACAAATACATGGCGAGTCTGAGTGCTGACCTCTCAAAAACCCTTCTAGTCACCAATAGCTGGGTGGAAGGATTCGGTAAAAAAACCCTTCACCTGCTGAGCAGAAGGGGAGGTGTTAAGTATAAATGGGAAAGCACCAGGTGCTTCCCTCCTATACCAATATATGTGGCTGAGGGGGTCACTTTGAAAATATAGAATAATGAAATAATAACAAGAATAAACAGGAATTAATACACAAAAATTTAGTGAACATCTCAACTAAATCAGATCTTTGCTTTCCTGGCCTTTGGAATCAATGCCTTTCCATTTTACTTGTATACCTAGATAGGCTCAGAGGTAGCAATACACAACAAGGAGCTATCTGATTGGTGGCTGCACAATATGCCTCTTGTCATTGACTTACCAGATAGCTGCTCCTTCACAAAGGATACAAAGAAAATTAAGGAAATTTAATTATAGATGTAAATTGGAAAGTTGGTAAAAATTATATGCTCTATCTGAATCATGAAAGAAAAAAAATATTTCATACCTCTTTAAATTCATGTCCAAAATCAAGGTTACCTTATAAGCACACCCTTATTAATTATTTCATGACCCAAGCAGCACACTCTTATTTAATTACCCCAGCAGCACACCCTTATTATTTAATGAACATAGCAGCACACCCTTATTATTTAATGAAAATAGCAGCACACCCTTATTATTTAATGAAAATAGCAGCACACCCTTATTATTTAATTACCCCAGCAGCACACCCTTATTTAATGAACATGACAGCAAACCATTATTATTTAATGACCCCCGCAGCAAACCATTATTATTTAAAGGGACACTGAACCCAATTTTTTTCTTTTGTGATTTAGATAGAGCATGCAATTTTAAGCAACTTTCTAATTTACTCCTATTATCAATTTTTCTTCATTCTCTTGCTATCTGTATTTGAAATAAAAGCCATCTAAGCTTTTTTGGGTTAAGAACTCTGGACAGCACTTTTTGATTGGTGGATGAATTTTTTCCACCAATCAGCAAGGACAACCCAGGTTGTTCACCAAAAATGTGCCGGCATCTAAACTTAGATTCTTGCATTTCAAATAAAGATACCAAGAGAATAAAGAAAATTTGATAATAGGAGTAAATTAGAAAGTTGCTTAAAATTTCATGCTCTATCTGAATCAAGAAAGAAAAAATTTGGGTACAGTGTCCCTTTAATGACTCCCGCAGCAAACCATTATTATTTAATGACCCCCGCAGCAAACCATTATTATTTAATGACCCCCGCAGCAAACCATTATTATTTAAATTAAATAATTGTATGCTGCTGGGGTCATTAAATAGTAAGTGTGTGCTGTTACTGTTATTATAATAGTTAATAAGATAAGTATTATTTATTTATTAGTATTATTTCAACAAGCCTGCTTTGAGCAACATTACACTCCCCAGTTGAAAAATACATAGCTTCTTGCACAGTAGCCCACACAAAAGTATTGTTCCATTGTTTGACATTGCTGAGTTACTCAAACAAAATGATTTTGTTATTTAATTATTTATTTATAAATAATTAATGATGATGACCCTAGCAGCACAATATAACCATAATAAATTATGAAGACCCCAGCAACACAATTGACACAATTAATGGATGATGACCCCAGCAGCACAATTAACACAATTAATGATGACCCCAGCAGCACAATTAACACAATTCATGATGACCCCAGCAGCACAATTAACACAATTCATGATGACCCCAGCAGCATAATTATATTGCCATTATTAATGATGATGACCCCAGCAGCACAATTATATTAACACAATTAATGATGACCCCAGCAGCACAATTATATTAACAATTAATGATGACCCCAGCAGCACAATTATATTAAAGGGACAGTCTACACCAGACTTTTTATTGTTTTAAAAGATAGATAATCCCTTTATTACCCATTCCCCAGTTTTGCATAACCAACACAGTTATATTAATGTACTTTTTACCTCTGTGATTATCTTGTATCTAAGCCTCTGCAAACTGCCCCTTTATTTCAGTTATTTTGATAGACTTGCAGTTTAGCCAATCAGTGCCTGCTCCCAGATAACTTCACGTGCACAAGCACAGTGTTATCTATATGAAACACATGAACTAACACCCTCTAGTGGTGAAAAACTGTTAAAATGCATTCTGAAAAGAGGTGGCCTTCAAGGTCTAAGAAATTAGCATATGAACCTCCTAGGTTAAACTTTCAACTAAGAATACCAAGAGAACAAAGCAAAATTGGTGATAAAAGTAAATTGGAAAATTGTTTAAAATTACATGCCCTATCTGAATCATGAAAGTTTATTTTGGCCCTTCAACATAATTAATGATGATGACCCCAGCAGCACAATTATATAAACACAATTAATGATGATGACCCCAGCAGCACAATTATATTAACATAATTAATGACCCCAGCAGCACAATTAAATTAACATAATTAATGATGATGACCCCAGCAGCACAATTATATTAACACAATTAATGATGATGATCCCAACAGCACAATTAAATTAACACAATTAATGATGATTAATGACCCCAGCAGCACAATTATATTAACATAATTAATTACATTAATTATGGTAATATAATTGTGTTGCTGAGGTCATCATCATTAATTATGTTAATTTAATTGTGCTGCTGGGGTCATCATCATCATTATGTTAATTTAATTGTGCTGCTGGGATCATCATCATTAATTATGTTAATATAATTGTGCTGCTGGGGTCATCATCATCATTAATTTAATGATGATGACCCCAGCAGCACAATTTTATATTAACATAATTAATGACCAGCAGCACAATATTACCATAAATTATAATTAATGATGATTGATCAGTGACCCCAGAAGCAATAATTATATAAATTACACAGCAAATATCATATCATAATATAAATATTATAAATAAATATAAATAAAATAATATAACTTGACTTGATTGTACATATTACAATCAACACATAGCCTAGCTGTTAGTAACTAAGTCTATACCAGTGGCAGTTTCTAACTTAGTAACTGCCACTGGTATAGACTTAGTAAGTAGTAAAAAACGACACAGATATACTTATGTTATTTTATTTAACTTATTTAAAAATTATCCTCAAGTTACCTTACCAGGCTCAAGAAGATCGGCAAGCTGCTGCAAGAATCAGATTCAAAAATGTTTTTTTTTTCTACCGCTGCACACACAGACAGTCTGACAGTCTAGTCACAGACAGTGTGCAGCCGCACGATGCTTTTTCAGAACTGGCGCCTAAAACATAGGATGAAGAAGAGGCGGAGCAGTGGAACACAAGCTATCTGTCGGATTCTGCGACCCGTCTGTTGTGGTGACGTCACGGTCGCACATTCCGACAGGCAGCAGAGAGCAGAGTGAGACACCTGTAAAAGGCAGCGCATGCGCAAAACGCTGGATGACAGTAGAACACCGGCGGCCGGGACAAAATGTAAAAACGGGTGGGACACTGGGACAGGGGCTCAAAACAGGGACAATCCCGGTAAAAACGGGACGTATGGTAAGCCTACGTATGGGATATACAATCCTACCAGGTGGGGCAAAGTTTCCCAAACCTCAAAATGCCTATAAATACACCCCTCACCACAACCACAATTCAGTTTAACTAATAGCCAAGTAGTGGGGTGATAAAGAAAGGATTAAAAAGCATCAAAAAAGGAATTTGGAAATAATTGTGCTTTATACAAAAAAATCATAACCACCATAAAAAGGGTGGGTCCCATGGACTCTTGCCAATATGAAAGAAATTAATTTATCAGGTAAAGGTATAAGTTCTACATGAATTATGTTTTCTTTCATGTAATTGGCAAGAGTCCATGAGCTAGTGACGTATGGGATAGTAATACCCAAGATGTGGAACTCCACAGAAGAGTCACTAGAGAGGAAGGAATAAAATAACCATTTTCCGCTGAAAAAAAATAATCCACAATCCAAAATATAAGTTTATTCTCATAAAGAAAAAAGAAAAAACTTAAACATAAGCAGAGGAATCAAACAAACAGCTGCCTGAAGAACTTATCTACTAAAAACTGCTTCCGAGGAAGCAAATACATCAAAATGGTAGAATTTAGTAAATGTATGCAAAGAAGACCAAGTTGCTGCTTTGCAAATCTGATCAACTGAAGCTTCATTCTTAAAAGCCCACAAAGTGAAGACTGATCTAGTAGAATGAGCTGTAATTCTCTGAGGCGGGGCTTGACCCGACTCCAAATAAGCTTGATGAATCAAAATCTTTAACCACGAAGCCAAGGAAACAGCAGAAGCCTTCTGACCTTTCCTAGAACCAGAAAAGATAATAAATAGACTAGAAGTCTTCCTGAAATCTTTAGTAGCTTCAACATAATATTTCAAAGCTCTTACCACATCCAAAGAATGTAAGGATCTCTCCAAAGAATTCTTAGGATTAGGACACATAGAAGGGACAACAATTTCTCTACTAATGTTAGAATTCACAACCTTAGGTAAAAAATTAAATGAAGTTCGCAAAACTGCCTTATCCTGATGGAAAATCAGAAAAGGAGATTCACAAGAAAGAGCAGATAATTCGGAAACTCTTCTAGCAGAAGAGATGGCCAAAAGGAACAACACTTTCCAAGAAAGCAGTTTAATGTCCAAAGAATGCATAGGCTCAAACTGAGGAGCCTGTAAAGCCTTCAAACCCAAATTAAGACTACAAGAGGAGAGATTGATTTAATGAAAGGCTTGATACGGACCAAAGTCTGTACAAAACAGTAAATATCAGGAAGCTTAGTAATCTTTCTGTGAAATAAAACAGAAAGAGCAGAGATTTGTCCCTTCAAGGAACTTGCAGACAAACCCTTCTCCAAACCGTCCTGAAGAAACTGTAAAATTCTAGGAATTCTAAAAGAATGCCAGGAGAATTTATGAGAACACCATGAAATATACATTTTCCAAACTTGCCGCCCTCCTTGAGGCGAAAGTGGAGATTTGTCCCCCCCTCCCCCTTACTATTCTTGCTTGACTTACGGTACTATATTAAGCACAGACTTGTATTAAATTGTTCATTGTACATATGGTGAACTGTTTGAATAACATTGTACTGTTCATAATTGTTTCGGACTATAGTGTCCGATTCTTTAATATGCAACTATCTGAGAAGGAGCCATGCATGCCCACATTTGTTGTTGACATTTATTCTCAAAAAGAAATAAAAATATCCATTTAAAAAAAATAATAATGAAGAATTAGAAAAAAAGCATAAACTTATTAAAACAACGGTCACTCAGAAAACTCTCCAATCCAAAAAAATTGCCCTGGCCGCCCTCCTTCAATCACGAGCCATTAGAGCTAGTCAGAGTTATCAGGCACAATATTTTTTATTCGCAAATAAACCAGATAGATACATGGCACATAAAATCCAAGAAAGATGTAGAGCCTCAGTTATCTCCTCATTTGAGACATCTAATAACTCAATGACCTCACACCCCCAAGAAATAGTAGACACCTTCGCAGCTTACTACGGGGAATTATACGACGGTAGAAAGGTTTCACACGATAAAAAGACAGAGGCATTAACCTCAGCCTTTTTTAATCAAGACCTATTACAGACTCTTTCTGAGGAACAGAGAGAAACCCTAAATGCTCCTGTATCCTCTATGGAGGTGTTTGGGGCCATCAGAGACCTCAAACCAGGGAAGGCGGCGGGACCGGACGGTTTCCCCGGCAAATACTATAAGCTGTTTAAAGTCGCACTAATCCCACATCTAGTTAAACTCTGTAACTATATTGTGGAGGGGGGGGTTGTCCCACCTGAGCTCCTGGCTGCAAAGATAGTAGTAATCCCTAAACCAGGGAAGGACCACAAAAAATGCCAAAATTATCACCCAATATCCCTAATTAATCAGGACCTAAACATTTTTACTAAAATATTAGCGAACCGGCTTAAACATATTGTACCCCACCTGGTACACCCGGATCAGGTGGGTTTTGTCAAAGGTCGGGAAGCCCCGGACAATATACGCAAAGTAACTAACCTGATACAGGCCCTGACAGACTCAAAAACGCCTTCTCTGCTCCTCTCGTTAGATGCGGAGAAGGCGTTTGATCGCATTGACTGGGGTATATGTTCTTGGTATTACATAGAATGGGGTTTGAGGGAGCCTTTATGAAAGCATTGAGGGCTGTCTATTCCACGCCGGGAGCTCAGGTCTCATCAGCGGGATATAAATCCCAACCCTTTCCAATTCGCAACGGAACTAGACAGGGGTGCCCTCTGTCTCCATTGCTTTTTGCTCTATGTATAGAGCCCCTAGCTGCTAAAATACGCTCGCAGACAGATATCACAGGACTTAAGACAAATAAGTCGGAATATAAAATGGCCTTATTTGCGAACGACATACTTTTGACTTTGACGAACCCCCTGGTATCATTGCCCACTCTCCACCAAACACTGGACACATTTTCATCTATTTCGGGATTTAGGATAAATGCATAGAAATGTGAGGCTCTTCCCATAGCGATTCCTCGACAGACACAGGAGTTATTAGAAGCAAATTTTCACTTTAAATGGTTGAAGCATACTCTAAAATACCTAGGAATCTATCTCCCCTCTTCCCCTTCATTGCTGTACAAAGTTAACTACCCTCCGCTGTTCAGGCAGATTAGGAAAGACATATCAAAATGGAAACACTACAAGTTCTCGTGGCTGGGTAGAGTGGCCTCGGATAAGATGAACATCTTGCCAAGGATACTATATCTATTTAGAACCCTACCTGTTAAAATGGTAAAAACAGATCTAGAGACAATACAAAAGGACATACTAAGCTATATTAGGGGTGACAAAACAAATAGAATAGCGAGATCAGTTTTATATAGACATAAAAACCTAGGAGGTATCGGGGTCCCTAACCTTAGAATATTATAATGCTGCCAGATTAGCACAAGATAGCCTCTTATTGAAGAGGAACACAGAGGTCATATGGCCTACTTTAGAGACGACTCTGGGAGGATGGGACGAGACTGACGCTATACTTTGGGATCCGGAGAAAACACAATCCCCTAGAGCGACGGATAAACCTTATACCACAGATCTCACAGTAACCACTTGGAAAAAAGCAAGTAATAAATTTAAGCTTTTGCCACAATACTCTCTATACATCCCGATGAGATATATCTTGCCTGATGAACTCAGGGCCCAAATACAGAAATGGGAAAATAAGGGATTGTACAGAGTAGCAGACTTTATGGAAGGCAGAACTATACTCTCATTTAATCAATTGCAGTCAAAATTGAACCCCCTTAAACTTCATTGGTATTTATATTTACAGATACAATCCGCAATGCACTCATATATAAAAAAAACCTAGAGATAGCCACACAACTCCATTAGAAGACATGAGTAAATCAAAGGACCGCACTAGATGCACCATATCCATTCTATATATAGCAATACAAGATTCACAGACCACGACCAAAACCTCTACTATGTTGGCATGGGAGAGGGAATTACTTATTAGTAAAGACAACAAAGAATGGGAATCACTATTTCAAAATGCAGACAAAGGACTTCTAAGTGTGGACCTAAAGGAAAATATCACTAAGACTATACACCGATGGTACCTGACACCCACTAGAACGGCCCATATGCATACACAGGGAAACCCACTATGTTATAGAGGGTGCGGTGAAAGAGGAACATATAGGCATATGTGGTGGGACTGTAGAGTAATCTCAGGTCTATGGAAACATCTATCTTCCTTCCTTAGCCGAATCTTGAACGAAAACGTGGACCTTACAATTCAACAGGCTTTGCTGCACATTCCTATCAATAGACTTAATAAACACATAAATACATTTATTAGGATTTTATGTACAGTCACCCGGACATGCATAGCCAGGTACTGGAAGACAGGCAGTCCCACCTGGACAGAGATTTACAATAAAATTCAGTACACATATAACATGTACGACCTAGCATCCAACACCTTAGCTTAGATAATAAGGAAGTAGTCCAGGCGATATGGTACTATTGGATAGTGAAATGAACGGTAGACACATGGAACTAACGGAAAAGTTAATCTTAGGTGACCAATCTAAACACTAATACATATAACTATAGCAGTAAGTACAACAAACACTGAGATATGATGTGTCGTCACTCCCCTTCCCCGTCCCCTCCCCTTCTGATCCTTGATAACCTATTTTACCTAACCTTACCTTCCTTTGGGGTTGTATTCTCTATAGGCTTAATAGTATGTAACTTGAGTGATTTGGCTCAGATTCATCTAAAAGTTTTGGTAGGGTTCAGCAGAGGGCAAGCTTTCTATCAGACACAAGAACTGTACTATCTCTTGCTGAGGATTGCACGACAGTATGAAGAAAAGGTATTTAATCTTTAACTGCTGACCCTCCATAGATATGTAAATTTCAGTAGAAACGACTGAGATGTCATTAGAATTATTAACTGTATCATTTGTTGTTTAGAAATGTTTAAGTACAAGCCTACACTCTGGATCCCATAATCATTGAGATCGCTGCAGAGGAGGGTATGTCTGTGTAACAATCAAACCTGCTTAGTATGATTACAAGTGATTTAGGTATGTAGCACAATATCAATTGAGAGTACTATTACTTGGTAAACCCATATGGATATATGTGCAGTTAATATAAGATTAATGTTTCCCTACAAAAAATACACACTAAAGTATTATCTGCAAGATAGGAATCAATATCGAAAGCAATCTTGGAAATAAGCAGGCTTGTATAATACAAGAGGATTTAGGAATAGGTGAAACTTTCTAATGAATAAGTAAGGAGTAGTTATAATAGAATGCGTAACATGAGATATTAAATACACAGCAAGTAAGTCTTATCCAATGTAATATTGATAGATTCATATAATGGAGAACTTCTGCAGATAAAGTTATAAATGCAAACGTGGTAATGTACCTTGAAAACTGTGAGTGCGGTAAGTAAGGACAAACACTTCCGGGTTCTGTATGCTGCGAGTGCAGCAGGAGTTGAGACACGCTGAAGCCGGCTAACTGTCAGCGTGTGACGTCACGATTCTCCGGTGCAGCAGAAAACAACATAAAGTTAATGTAACACAACAAATAAGTTTAACAGTTTAGAGCTTCAATAACCGGTTATTCTTTATGGGTGCCACAGACTTGTTTGGAAAATAAAATGAGCTGATAAGATGAAACAGGTAACGTAACTCCACAAATAAAAGACAGTCTTGAATAAATGAAAGTACTTGCCAAAGTAAGATTTCCAATAATAAAGATGTTGCAACAGGCTGGAAATAAATATGAGATCCGTAGTAGGAAGATCTTGAATGAAATAACTTCAGTTGTTGATAAGTTAAGATTCAATTATAACCTTCCAGAGATCTGAGAGGCTCAGTGTTACTCTGAGGAAAATAACAAAATACTAAGCAAGGTGTGTTTAGTGAACAGGTGTTTTATGGGAGTAAGTAAGATATGATTGGTTGAACTCTAATTAAGGAAACAGTACACCCAAAAGCCTGACATGACTCCCCCCTCAAACAAGCTGATCCTCAGCTTGAAGTCTGGGGCGATCTGGATATCTCCTGTGGAATTGGGAAACAAGTCGAGGTGCATTAAGATTAGATGCGGGTTCCCAGGAGTCATCTTCCTCTGAGTATCCCTTCCACCTAATTAAATATTCCAGAATTCCCTTGGAAAACCTTGAATCAAGTACTTCTTTCACCTCATAGACTTCTGAGTCTTGGATGGAACTGGTCGGCAGTAATTGGGGTGTGTTATTTCTAGTAGGAACGTATGGTTTGAGGAGGGAAACATGGAAAGTCGGATGTATTCTCATAGATGATGGTAAATCCAGAGTGACTGCATTCTGATTTATTACCCTAGTAATGGGGAAAGGTCCACAGAATTTTTGTGTCATTTTCCTACTAGGAAGATGTAGCTTTAGGTTTTTCGTTGACAACCATACCTGGTCTCCAATTTGATATGAAGGTGGTTGTCTGTGTCTCAAATCATAATAGTGCTTTTGGGAGTTCTGAGCTTTTGAAATGTTTTCCTTGATAACCCGAAAATTGTCTAGAAGTGCATTATTCCATTCATCAACCAGAGGAGAATTGGAAGGGGTAGTACTAACTGAAGTGATGGTTGGATGGTACCCATAATTTGCGAAGAACGGAGATAATTTTGTGGATGAATTGGTTAGATTATTGTAGGAAAATTCAGCGAAGGGTAAGTATGTTATCCAATTGTCTTGCTGGTAGGAACAAAAACATCGTAAGTACTCATCTAACCATTGATTGATTCTTTCAACCTGTCCGTTTGCTTGTGGATGAAATGCAGTTGTGTATTGATGGGTTATGTTAAGAGATTGACAGAGACTTTTCCAGAATTTAGATGTGAACTGGGATCCCCTGTCAGATATCAAAACTGTTGGTACTCCATGAAGCCGAATCACATGTTGTATAAATAAGTTAGCTGTTTCTGCTGAAGTGGGAAGCTTATGAAATGGAATAAAATGTGACATTTTGGTGAAACTGTCAACAACTACCATGATAGTGGTATAATTCTTTGATGGAGGTAGATCCACAATGAAGTCAACTCCTACTTGTTTCCAGGGTCTGTCAGATGTTGGAATTGATATTAAAAGCCCATAAGGTAATTTCCGCTCAGTTTTGCATACTTGACAAGTAACACAACTCTTTATATAACTTGAAACAGTTTCCTTCAAATGAGGCCACCAATATGTCCTTGTTATAAGTTCGATGGTGCGTGATTCCCCTGGATGTCCAGCTAAGGGTGAATCATGGTGATGTTGTAGGATTTGTTGTCTCAAATCTTTAGGAATATAGATCATATTCTTGTAGTAGTATAATCCGTCTTTCAATTCCAAAGGAACCTTAGTGTCAGTAGGTGAATTTTTTGAAGAGTTCTTTATATCAGTTAGAAAGTCTGAAGTTAATCCGATGAAGCGTTCAGAAGGAATTATAGCAGTAGGATTTTCGTTAGGAATAGGTTCGGATAGTTGTCGAGAGAGTGCATCCGCTTTTCCATTTTTGTTTGCTGGGCGGTATAGGATTTGAAAGTCGAATCTTGCAAAGTAAAGACTCCACCGTACCTGTCTAGCTGATAGAGTCTTGTTATTTTGCAGGTATTGGAGGTTTTTGTGGTCCGTGTAAATTATGAAGGGCATTTTTGCACCTTCTAGTAGGTGTCTCCAAAATTCTAAGGATTTGCGGATGGCGAGTAATTCTTTGTCTCCTATTGCGTAATTCCTCTCTGCTGATGTCATACTTTTTGAAAAGTAGGAGATTGGATGTAGAGGATCTTTGGGTGTTTTCTGTTGTGAAAGTACTGCGCCAATCGCAAAGTCTGAGGAATCAACTTCCAATACATATTGTAAATCAACATTCGGAAATTTGAGTATGGGTGCTTCTGTGAAAGTTTGTTTCAAGAAGTCAAATACTTTGGAATGACTTTGATTCCAATGGAATTGTTGGGTTGAACCAGTAAGTTGTGTGAGTGGTCTCACAATTGATGAGAAATTCTTTATAAATTTTCTGTAATAATTGGCAAACCCCAAAAACCTTTGGAGAGACTTCTTATCTTTAGGAGTTGGCCAATTTTTCACTGAATCAACCTTCTCGGTTTGCATTTGGATACCAGCAGGAGATATAGTATAGCCTAAGAATGAGATAGTGGTATTGTGGAATGAACACTTTTCTAATTTGGCATATAGTTTATGTGTTTGTAACCGAGCTAATACCCAACGGACATGTTTTATATGTTCTGACAAATTGTTGGAGTAAATTAAGATGTCGTCTAAGTATACTACTAGACATATGTCTAATAAATCCCGGAAAATATCATTAATAAAGTGTTGGAACGTTGCGGGGGCATTACAGAGACCGAATGGCATCACTAGGTACTCATAGAGTCCATACCGAGTTCTGAATGCTGTGAGCCATTCGTCTCCTTCCCTTATACGTATGAGATTGTATGCCCCACGCAAGTCCAACTTAGTAAAGATGGTAGCATTACTTAATCTTTCAATTAATTCCGGTATGAGAGGTAACGGATATCGGTTTTTTACCGTCCGTTTATTAAGCTCTCGATAATCTATTATCGGCCTGAGGGAAGTGTCTTTGTTGGTTACAAAGAACATTCCAGCTGCTGTGGGTGAAGATGAGGGTCTGATAAAACCCTTCCGAAGGTTATCTTGTAGGTATTGTTTTAGATGTAACAACTCAGGGTGACTCAATGGATACAAATGACCAACCGGTAATGTTGCACCTGGAATTAATTCAATTGGGCAATCATAAACCCGATGGGGTGGAAGAGTTTCTGCCTCAACTTTGCTAAAGACCTCTATGAAGTCCTGGTATGGTTCCGGTATTTGAATCTGTTCTAATTCTGTGTGTAGTATTTTATGATGTGGGAAACATGTGTTTTCACAGAATTTTGATTGGAAGGCAACAGTTAAAGTAGACCAATCTATATAGGGATTGTGTGTCTGAAGCCAGTATAAACCCAATACTATAGGAAAATGAGGTGATGGAATTACATCGAATGTTATATATTCGGTGTGACCATCTTCAGTAATAACTAATATAGGTATTGTGTTGTGTGTTATAGGACTATTTGCAATCACAGAGCCATCAATAACTTTGATTGAGACTGGTGTTTTCTTTAATACAATAGGTATTTTATTTTTCAATACAGTAGATTTGTCTATAAAGTTTCCAAAGGCTCCAGAGTCAACGATGGCAGAAGTAGACAATCTGTTAAGGTCCCACTGCAAAAGGAGAGATAGTTTGCAATAAGAAATTTGTTTATCTAGACTTTGAGTATTGTTAATATGAACAAACTTACTCTTTTTATTTTTTTGTAATGTTGGACAGTTCATAACTGTATGACTGGGATTTGCACAATACATACAGAGGTGATTGGTTCTTCTTCTTATCCTTTCTTCAGGGGTTAATGGTCCACGTATAACTCCTATTTCCATGGGGGTGACATGCTCCGTTGGAGGTGATTTTATATGTGCAGAGGTGGACATAGTGGCTTTAAATGTTGGATCTGAATAACCACGTTCAGCTTTGCGTTCCCTGAGCCTCAGGTCGATTTGGGTTGAGACTTTTATTAATGCATCCAGGGTACTTGGAAGCTCTATACGTGCTAGCTCATCCTTGACAGGATCAGACAGTCCCAATCTAAATTGGTTTCTGAGCGAAACCAAACTCCATGCAGAGTCTGATGCGTACAGCTTAAATTCAGTGGTATATTCCTCCACTGTCTTTTTTCCTTGTTTTAAGCTCCTCATCTTTTGTTCAGCCGTTAGTTGAATGTCAGTATCTCTATATAGCTCATCCATAGCTTGGAAAAAATTTGTTAGTGAATCTAGTAGGGGGTCATTTGTTTCACACAAATGATCTGCCCAAATTCTGGGTTCAGATCTTAGAAAAGATATTGTGGACAAAACCCTTACCCTGTCAGTGGGGTAAGTTTTTGGTTTTAAATTGAAGAGCAGGTAGCAAGCATTTTTAAACTGCCTATAGGTTTTCCTATTACCATTATATAATTCTGGCAAGCTTATCTGTGGTTCAGAACTGGGGGTTTGTTGTTCTTTTACCTCCTTTATAAGCTCTCTGAGAACCTGATTTTCTAGCTGTAAGTCCAGGATAGCCTGTCCCATTTTGTCTACCTTTTGACTCAGGTTATAGACTACTTGGGGAATTTCAGCAGGTTCCATTTTCTTTTAAGGCTTAGTATTATGTAACAATCAAACCTGCTTAGTATGATTACAAGTGATTTAGGTATGTAGCACAATATCAATTGAGAGTACTATTACTTGGTAAACCCATATGGATATATGTGCAGTTAATATAAGATTAATGTTTCCCTACAAAAAATACACACTAAAGTATTATCTGCAAGATAGGAATCAATATCGAAAGCAATCTTGGAAATAAGCAGGCTTGTATAATACAAGAGGATTTAGGAATAGGTGAAACTTTCTAATGAATAAGTAAGGAGTAGTTATAATAGAATGCGTAACATGAGATATTAAATACACAGCAAGTAAGTCTTATCCAATGTAATATTGATAGATTCATATAATGGAGAACTTCTGCAGATAAAGTTATAAATGCAAACGTGGTAATGTACCTTGAAAACTGTGAGTGCGGTAAGTAAGGACAAACACTTCCGGGTTCTGTATGCTGCGAGTGCAGCAGGAGTTGAGACACGCTGAAGCCGGCTAACTGTCAGCGTGTGACGTCACGATTCTCCGGTGCAGCAGAAAACAACATAAAGTTAATGTAACACAACAAATAAGTTTAACAGTTTAGAGCTTCAATAACCGGTTATTCTTTATGGGTGCCACAGACTTGTTTGGAAAATAAAATGAGCTGATAAGATGAAACAGGTAACGTAACTCCACAAATAAAAGACAGTCTTGAATAAATGAAAGTACTTGCCAAAGTAAGATTTCCAATAATAAAGATGTTGCAACAGGCTGGAAATAAATATGAGATCCGTAGTAGGAAGATCTTGAATGAAATAACTTCAGTTGTTGATAAGTTAAGATTCAATTATAACCTTCCAGAGATCTGAGAGGCTCAGTGTTACTCTGAGGAAAATAACAAAATACTAAGCAAGGTGTGTTTAGTGAACAGGTGTTTTATGGGAGTAAGTAAGATATGATTGGTTGAACTCTAATTAAGGAAACAGTACACCCAAAAGCCTGACAGTCTGTTTCTGTAAATGTTTATTATTTCTGATAAATAAATAAAAAATATTCAAACATAAATTTTTTTTTTTTTTTTCCAAACTCGATAATAAATCTTCCTAGAAACAGATTTACGAGCCTGTAACATAGTATTAATCAGTGAGTCGGAGAAACCTCTATGACTAAGCACTAGGCGTTCAATTTCCAAACCTTCAAATTTAATGATTTGAGATCCTGATGGAAAAACGGACCTTGAGACAAAAGGTCTGGCCTTAATAGAAGTGGCCAAGGTTGGTAACTGGACATCCGAGCAAATCCGCATACCAAAACCTGTGAGGCCATGCTGGAGCTACCAGCAACACAAACGATTGTTCCATGATGATCTTGGAAATCACGCTTGGAAGAAGAACTAGAGGCGGGAAGATATAAGCAGGTTGGTAACACCAAGGAACTGCTGACGCATCCACCGCCTCCGCCTGAGGATCCCTGGACCTGGACAGGTACCTTGGAAGTTTATTGTTTAGATGGGAAGCCATCAGATCTACTTCTGGAAGACCCCACATCTGAACAATCTGAGAAAACACATCTGGATGGAGCGACCACTCCCCCGGATGTAATGTCTGACGGCTGAGATAATCCACTTCCCAATTGTCTATACCTGGGATATGAACCTCAGAAACTAGACAGAAGCTGGATTCCACCCAAGCAAGTATCCGAGATACTTCTTTCATAGCTTGGGGACTGTGAGTTCCACCCTGATGATTGACATATGCCACAGTTTTGATATTGTCTGTCTGAAAACAAATGAACGGTTCTCTCTTCAACAGAGGCCAAACCTGAAGAGCCCTGAAAATAGCACAGAGTTCTAAAATATTGATTGGTAATCTCGCCTCTTGAGATTTCCAAACCCCTTGTGCTGTCAGAGATCCCCAGACAGCTCTCCAACTTGAAAGACTTGACTCTGTTGTGATCACGGTCCAGGTTGGACAAACAAAAGAGGCCCCTTGAACTATATGATGGTGATCTAACCACCAAGTCAGAGAGAGTAGAACATTGGGATTTAAGGATATTAATTGTGATATCTTTGTATAATCCCTGCACCATTGGTTCAGCATACAAAGCTGGAGAGGTCTCATATGAAAACGAGCAAAGGGGATTGCGTCTGATGCTGCAGTCATGAGACCTAAAACTTCCATGCACATAGCTACTGAAGGGAATGATTGAGACTGAAGGTTCCGACAAGCTGAAACCAATTTCAAACGTCTCTTGTCTGTTAGAGACAGAGTTATGGACACTGAATCTATCTGGAAACCTAAAAAGGTGACCCTTGTCTGAGGAATCAAAGAACTTTTTGGTAAATTGATCCTCCAACCATGTCTTTGAAGAAACAACACTAGTTGATTTGTGTGATATTCTGCAGAATGTAAAGACTGAGCTAGTACCAAGATATCGTCCAAATAAGGAAACACCACAATACCCCGTTCTCTGATTACAGAGAGTAGGGCACAGAGAACCTTTGAAAAGATTCTTGGAGCTGTCACTAGGCCAAATGGAAGAGCGACAAATTGGTAAAACTTGTCTAGAAAAGAGAATCTCAGAAACTGATAGTGGTCTGGATGAATCGGAATATGAAGATATGCATCCTGTAAGTCTATTGTTGACCTATAATGCCCTTGCTGAACAAAAGGCAGAATTGTCCTTATAGTCACCATTTTGAAAGTTGGCACTCTTACATAACAATTCAAAATTTTCAGATCCAGAACTGGCCTGAATGAATTTTCTTTCTTTGAGACAATTAATAGATTTGAATAAAATTCCAGACCCTGTTCCTGAAACGGAACTTGTAAGATTACCCCTGTAAGCTCCAGGTCTGAAACACACTTCAGAAAAGCCTGAGCCTTTACTGGATTTGCTGGGATGCGTGAGAGAAAAAATCTTCACACAGGAGGTCTTACTTTGAATCCTATTCGGTACCCTTGAGAGACAATACTCTGAATCTGTTGATTTTGGACAGAATCTGTCCAAATGTTTTGGAAGAATCTTAATCTGCCCCCTACCAGCCGAGCTGGAATGAGGGCCGCACCTTCATGCAGACTTGGGGGCTGGCTTTGGTTTCTTAAACGGTTTGTATTTACTCCAACTTGAAGAAGGTTTCCAATTGGAACCAGATTCTTTGGAGGAAGGATTAGGTTTCTGTTCCTTATTTTGTCGAAAGAAACAAAAATGGTTAGAAGCTTTAGATTTACCCTTAGGTCTTTTATCCTGAGGTAAAAGAAACTCCCTTCCCCCCAGTAACAGTTGAAATAATTGAATCCAACTGAGAACCAAATAACTTATTACCTTGGAAAGAGATAGTGATCTAGACTTAGATACCATGTCAGCATTCCAATATTTGAGCCGCAAAGCTCTTCTAGCTAAAATAGCTAAAGACATAGATTTAACACCAATTTTGATGATGCGAAAAATGCTAGACAAATCATGATCAATTTCCTGTTGCGCTAAGCTTTCCAACCAAAAAGTTGATGCAGCTGCAACATCGGCCATAGAAATGGCAGGCCTGAGAAGATATACAGAATATAAATAAGCTTTCCTTAGATAAGATTCAAGTTTCCTATCTAAAGGGTCTTTAAAAGAAGTACTATCTTCCATAGGAATAGTAGTATGTTTAGCAAGAGTAGAAATAGCCCCATCAACTTTGGGGATCTTTTCCAAAAACTCCAATCTAACTGCTGGCAAAGGATATGATTTTTTAAACCTTGATACCAGGCCTATTCCATTCCTTAGAAATCATATCAGAACAGAAATAGCATCAGGAACTGGAAAAAAAACTCTGGAGTAACCACAGGAGGTTTATAAACAGAATTTAAACGTTTACTAGTTTTAATATCAAGAGGACTAGTTTCCTCAATATCCAATGTAATCAACACCTATTTTAACAAGGAACAAATATACTCCATTTTAAATAAATAAGCAGATTTGTCAGTGTCAATATCTGAGGAAGGATCTTCTAAATCAGATAGATCCTCATCAGAGGAGGATCATTCAGTATGTTGTCGGTCATTTGAAATTTCATCATCCTTATGAGAAGTTTTAAAAGACCTTTTACGTTTATTAGAAGGCGGGATGGCAGACAAAGCCTTCTGAATCGCATCAGAAATAAAATCTTTTATATTCACAGGTATATCTTGTACATTAGATGTTGAAGGAACAATAGGCATTGTACTATTACTGATGGATACATTCTCTGCATGTAAAAGCTTATCATGACAACTATTACATACCACAGCTGGAGATATAATCTCCACAAATTTACAACAAATGCACTTAGCTTTGGTAGAACTGTTATCAGGCAGCAGGGTTCCAACAGTGATTTCTGAGACACGATTAGATTGAGACATCTTGCAAATGTAAAAGAAAAAACAACATATAAGTCAAAATTATCAATTTCCTTATATGGTAGTTTAAGGAATGGGAAAAAATGTAAACAGCATAGCCCTCTGACTTTGAAAACAGGCAAGAGGCATTTAGGAATGGGGCTTTAAATAATGAAATTGTTTGACGCCAAGTATGATGCACAACGCAAACTGAATTTTTTTGGCGCTAACAACTTCCGGAAATGACGCACTTGCGTCATTGAAGACGCAACCTTGTGTAAGGAACTCAGCGTCAACTAAGATGCCGGAAATGACAAATTTGCATCATTGGACGTACCTTCGCGCCAACAAAATTCTTGCGCCAAGAATGACGCAATAAACTTTGGCATTTTGCTCCCTCGCAAGCCTAATTTTGCCCGTGAAATTTAATGAAAAAGCAGTCAATTGAGAAAAGACTATACCCCAGGTAAGAATTTTTTTCCTAAATATGTTTTTCCCAAATATGAAACTGATAGTCTGCAAAAGGAAATATACATAACCTTACTCATGGCAAATATAAGTACAATACATATATTTAGAACTTTATTTTAAATGCATAACGTGCCAAACCATAGCTGAGAGTGTCTTAAGTAATGAAAACATACTTACCGAAAGACACCCATCCACATATAGCAGATAGCCAAAACAGTACTGAAACAGTTATCAGTAGAGGTAATGGAATATGAGTATATCGTCGATCTGAATAAGGGAGGTAGATGAATCTCTACGACCGATAACAGAGAACCTATGAAATAGATCTCCCGCGAGGAAAACCATTGCATTCAATAGGTGATACTTCCTTCACACCCCTCTGACATTCACTGTACTTTGAGAGGAATCGGGCTTCAAAATGCTGAGAAGCGCATATCAACGTAGAATCTAAGCACAAACTTACTTCACCACCTCCATAGGAGGCAAAGTTTGTAAAACTGAATTGTGGGTGTGGTGAGGGGTGTATTTATAGGCATTTTGAGGTTTGGGAGGTTTGGGAAACTTTGCCGCTCCTGGTAGGATTGTATATCCCATACGTCACTAGCTCATGGACTCTTGCCAATTACATGAAAGAAATACAATTTTAGACTAATTTGCAATTTACTTTTTTTTTTATCAAATTTGCTTCATTCTCTTGTTATACATTGTTGAAGGGACAGTATTGCACTACTGGCAGCTAGCTGAACACATCTAGTTATCCAATCACAAGAGACAAATGTGTGCAGCAGTTGGAAGACCGCGAGGTAGTCCTTGCTTCCTTTCCAATATTTATGCTACCCCTATATAGAAAACCAGGGTTGGATACTATGCTTTTTTTGCTCTTCAGGTCCTGTCAGAGGTTGTCTGAGTCTGTCATACCTGAGATGCTGTACCTGCCCTCCACAGGTAACTGCTTTTTACCCTCTAGGTGAGGATATAGCACTTTGGGGGTTAAAATTCCTCTTAATTTCTTTCTTATGACACGGTGAGTCCACAGGATAATCAATTACTGTTGGGAATATCGCTCCTGGCCAGCAGGAGGAGGCAAAGAGCACCACAGCAAAGCTGATAAGTATCACTTCCCTTCCCACAAACCTCAGTCATTCTCTTTGCCTACCGTGCAAGGAGGAGGTGAAGTCTGTTGGTGTCTAATTATTTCTCTTCAATCAAGAGTTTATTATTTTGAAAGCAGAGTAGATTTGCTCTTTCCCTCAAGATGGGGTCTAGCTGTACTCCACGTTAGTCTCATCAGTAGGGCAGTGGTGGCTTTAAAGCAGTTAGGAACTTGTAAGGTGGGCCTTGCTGCGTTTTCCTAACATGTTGCTGCCCTGGTATAGAAAGCCTGAGTAGGTTTACTCTCTCTTTTTTTTCTCACAGGTCTCTGTGAGGAGTGGCATCCTCTTATGCCGGACAGCTGGATGTGCAGGTAAGTGCCTTTTTGTTTTCTGGGGCTAGGAGGCTGGCACTGATGGGGATTAATTTGTAAGTTTTAAACCTGCACTTAAAAATGGGACACAAAGATCCTTTATAGAGGATATATCTGGCAGGGGCAGGCACTGTAGATACATGTGATGGAGACTTAGAGGTTAATTTTCTTTAGAGAATTAACTCTTTATTGAAGACTCAGATCATATTTTTAGGGTCTATGTGCAAACAACTAGGCCAAAATAAACTTTCATGATTCAGATAGGGCATGTAATTTTAAACAATTTTCCAATTTACTTTTATCATTAATTTTGCTTTGTTCTCTTGGTATTCTTAGTTGAAAGCTTAACCCAGGAGGTTCATATGCTAGTTTCTTAGACCTTGAAGGCCACCTCTTTTCAGAATGCATTTTAACAGTTTTTCATCACTAAAGGGTGTTAGTTCATGTGTTTCATATAGATAACACTGCTCGTGCACGAGAAGTTATCTGGGAGCAGGCACTGATTGGCAAATCTGCAAGTCTGTCAAAAGAACTGAAATAAAGGGGCAGTTTGCAGAGGCTTAGATACAAGATAATCACAGAGGTTAAAAGTATATTAATATAACTGTGTTGGTTATGCAAAACTGGGGAATGGGTAATAAAGGGATTATCTATCTTTTAAAACAATAACAATTCTGGTGTAGACTGTCCCTTTAAGAGGATTTTACATTCCACCCGCTAATTTTTTTTCTCCTCAGACTTTTAAGCGATGGCCATAGGAACGCACCTTTACTTGGCAGCGTCTCCCTATGGGGGCTAGTATGATGTTCCTCTCTCCGTTTAAACAGGAGAACAATGGTGTGGCTTGTCCTTGTGTTTCCATTGCATTGCACTTGGGACTCTGTAGACCGGTTACTATTTTTTTAATCTGAGGGGTGAGAAATACAAGTGACATTGGTATCAGATATACTCCATGTGTGGTTTCACTAGCGGCTGTTAATGTTAATTCAATCCGTGCTTCCTCTCCATGCCGCTCTCATGGCCCTGCCTCCTTCTTAGTCTAGAATCGGTGTGCCACCATTTTAGGCTCCTGTCAGTGCATGTTCTGTAACTCTGCCTCTTCTCTGGCTGAGAACGGAGCTGAGTTCCTTCTGTAGGCATTATGACAGTTGGGTTTTATGTGAACAGCGTTACATCTTGATAGGATTTTAAAGCTTTTAAGAATATGTTGTGAATATCCCATTCTGCGTCAAGCATGAGAGTTTCCTTCTCTTAAAGGAGCAGTTTACCAAGGGAATTGATTAATTATTCCTTATGTGCACTGTATATATATTTATTCCCCTTAAGTTAAGAATAAGGTATACACATTTCAAGCTAACCTGTGATTCAGTGGTAACGCACAACACTATAAGTTAGCAGTTCTGGGCTCTTGTTGTCTTAAATACTTTAAATTAAAGGGACAGTCAAGTAAAAAAAACTCATGATTTAAATAGGGCATGTAATTTTAAACAACTTTTCAATTTACTTTTATTACCAATTTTTCTTTGTTCTCTTTTGTATTCTTAGTTGAAAGTTAAATCTAGGAGGTATATATGCTAATTGGCCACCTCTAATCTGAAAGCATTTTGACACCACTAGAGGGCGTTAGTTCATGTGTTTCATATAGATAACATTGAGCTCAGGCACGTGAAGCTCCTAAGAGCAAGCACTGATTGGCTAAAAATGCAAGTCTGTCAAAAGAACTGAAATAAGGGAGCAGTTTGCAGAGCCATAGATACAAGGTAATCACAGAGATAAAAAGTATATTATTATAACTGTGTTGGTTATGCAGTATTGGGGAATGGGTAATAAAGGGATTATCTACCTTTTTAAACAACACAAATTCTGGTGTTTACTGTCCCTTTAAGTATTTCTTTGTTGGAGTCTTCACCGGTAGGAACTATTTAGTCAGGTGAAGTCGTATGTCTCCTAGGATGATGCTGTTTCGGCTATGCCACAGCTTTCTCCTTCACATCCCAAGCCTATAGGCGTCACATGCAGTGCCCTGCGGTTCCTCTAATTCTCTTGGAGGAGTGTATGTATTGCCTGTAGATTTTCAGCTCAGGTATCCTTGCGGTATCTGCAGCTTTATCTGCCTTCTTTTCTTTCAGGGAAAATGCAAGAGGACATTTCAAGGTTCAGATAGTAATGTGTCTGTTCCTTCATTCGGCTACGCTGGTTGATCTCTATTCTAAGCTAGGAGAATTTGCCGGTAGTTCTGTGGGATAAGGACAGTATAATTCCTTCATCTGATGCTGAGGGGGCTTCCTTCAGATGTAGGCTTTCATACCTCGTATTCAGTTAAAGGAAGTTTTGGCTACCTGGACGACTTCGATACCGCTGTCGTTGTCAACCTTTGAAAGTTTGTGAGATTTATTTTTCTCTGATGTTCCTTCCTATTTGGAAGGGTTCTAGTGTGCTTTGGATATTAGCAGGAATTGGAGAAGCTATGGATACAGTTTCCTCTGTCTCCCTTCCTTTAGAGGATTTTCCTGTCGCTGACTCCCTTAAAATGCACAGTGCCCTAGGTAGATGGACAGAAAACTTTAATCCCTACGGAGGGTGGATGCTCATTTCGGATCTATGCATTGGAGCTGGAGGTTTTGTTTTAGAGCAATGTCTTGTCTTATTGGACTTGCTTTCCTAGCCCACTGGGCATGTTGGCTGACATCTGCTACAGCTGAGAAGCCTTCTGCGGCTTAGTGATGCAGCCTAGGCTGCAGATTTAATATTTTAGCTTTCCTCCAAAATCCACGCTCCTGGCGTTTTTACCTTTCAGGGATAAGACCTTGTTTGGACTTGGTCTGACAGAATTCTCCTCTGACTTCTGGGTGAAAATGTTTTTTTCTACCTCTAGTCAAGAGCAAGACTAAAGGAAAGTTTCCTTTTTCTCTTCTGCAGGGACTTTCATGTCTTTTGGAGTCCAATTTAAGATCTATTACCAAGGGCAGATTCTCCTTCTATTCTGGGTGAAAATGTTTTTTTCTACCTCTAGTCAAGAGCAAGACTAAAGGAAAGTTTCCTTTTTCTCTTCTGGAGGGACTTTCATATCTTTTGGAGTCCAATTTATTTAAGATCTATTACCAAGGGCAGATTCTCCTTCTAGAGTATCTGCAATGCAAGTATGATGAGAGACATTCCTTGAGCTGGGCTCAGGATCTTCCTCTCTGGGAATGATAATTCCAGTCCCAGTCTGGGAACAGGATCTAAGTATCTCCTCTAGTTTCCTAGGTGCTGACTTTTAAGGAATAGTCTTCTCTTCTGGTCCAGGAGAGTCCGTTCATAACGATCGTGGACCTGAAGGATGTGTATTTATTGTTCCCATGATCGGAATCATCTCAAGTTTCTGAGTTTCGTCATCCTAGAAAGACTTTAGGTCTTGGAGTATTGTAAGGGTGCCTTTTGGACAATATATGGTTCAAGTATCATCCTTCCTTCAAACTAACTCTCTTCATAAGATTTTGTCCAATCTACTTTCCCATGGATAGGAATTGAAGCTGGAAGAGATCCCTTGTTTCAGTTTATAAGGGCGTTTTACTGCGGATCTTATTAGATTATCTTTCTAGGAAAAGATTTCTATCAGAGCTCAAATATTCAGGGATTTTCCCTTTTATTCTCTCTGCTCTTGTCCAGACAACAGCAAGCTCTATTGGTCTGGTAGATAGCTTAGCCATTTTGCAACCTAAAGGTTGGGAGTTTGGATCTAGCTGCAGTTATTTTCATTCACTGTTCAGTGATTCTATGTATGGAGGGAATTGGTCTGATGGCTCCATCTTTTTCAAAACCTCTGTCTTTTAACTGGGGAGGGTTTCTTAGTTGTGTTAAATGCACATTGGCGGTTATACTGCCAAATTCACGAACGGAGCATGGTGACTGAACAGAGTTTTCACACAAGTCACATCCTTCCAGCGACTGTTCTATTTAGACTCCTAGAAAACATATTTTTTCAAACTCCCTGATCTCTTAGCTACAATCGTCTTATTCCCCTAATGTGAGGGAACACAATGCTTTCTAGGACTCTGGTGTTAATCTGCAGCTAAGTTATGATGCCACATTCCCCTTTAGTACGGCAGCTCCTCTGACTGCTTAGGAGCTGCATAGTAGTGTGCCTGTATCTATAAGAATGGGGTCCCGCAGGCGGTATTTGGCTTCGGTTTCCTTTATTAAGGGAAATATTTATAATACGTCTGTTCTGTTGTTTATGTGGTGATCTCAGCGCGAATTTTTAACAATATATATATATTGCGCTTTATTTGGTGCCATTTTATCAAGCTCTATGGAGGTTCATGTTATTGACCTGTTTCCCGCCTTGGACAGTAGAGCTGGCGCGTTTAATTTAAACTTATTAGTAGCTTATTCTTATCAGCTTGGTTTAGTTGGCTGGTCCTAGTGCCGCACTATAAATTGAGTCTGCAGGTCCCAAAAGAACATACGACCCAATATTCAGCCATATAGCTAAATTTTTTATTAAGAGTTCTTGCCTTCTAAATTTGGGCATTTCCTTTATGTATAAGTGTTTGGTGCTGTGCCGACTTGGCCTTTCTCTTAGAACAGTTTTTTTCTGTTTAGCAGAGAATAGAGTGGTGTTAGCTGCCATCTGGTGACTGTTATTGTTAATTTTTCATGTTATCTTTTAATGAAATTTCTCTCATATAGAGGTGGTTTCTTGATATCTAGATGGCATTATATATGGTCCTATGTATCTTTTATAATTTTTAAGTGATCTTAGGACTCTATTATGATTATTTTTTGTATCCTAATCTATGTATACGGGTACATTTTTGTACTCTCTTTTACAATAAAGTGATTACTGTTAAAGTCTCTGACCTCATGCTTGGTCATACTTTTCCTAATTTATGTATATGAATCACTGTTGTAATCTCTCATATTGAGGTGATTCTCCTTATGTCTGTCATCGGGAATTATCATAGGTGATATACATATATTATATTTAGTGATCTTAGGACATTAATATAATTTTATTTTGGTACCCTATTTGGTATAGGGGCTCAACAAGAGAATCTCTATCTTTTTGTAGTGTTTTCTACTAAGGATGTGAGGGTGTTTGTGACATCATGTATTACCTTCATAACATATTTCTATTTATCAGTGATCTTAGGACACTAATATGTTTACATTTATCCCGGGTTCATATTTATTTTTATATGCACTCAATATTTTAATATCTCTCATATTGAGGCGTTACATTATATCTGTGACATATATTGTACTCGCAATTTTATTTTCTCTTTCATATTGAAGTGATTCTGTAATATTAAATATATCAATTTTTATATCTATCTATCTATCTATCTATATATATATATATATTTCCTTGGTATCTAGGGATCTATGAGGATATTTTAATCTTTCTATGGTTGAGGAGATTTTATTCTTGTGCAGTGTCATTTTGTATGGTCAGAGGTCATGGGTCCTCCTTTTTAGTGTCAATAGGAGGATGTGAGGGCGAACTGGCTATGACATCTGTCACCCCTTTGATCGCTAGGGTCGGCTCCCTTTCCTCTCTCATCGCTCCACGTGCATCCCTACCGAGGCTGTGCACTCGGTCGGAGAGGATGGCCAAGACACTCTATGAAGTTGTTTCTCTCATGATCTATTTTAGATAAGATTACTTAATATATTCTCATACGAGAAGGTATTTTACCTAGGAACGTTGCATCTTGTCCTATTTCAATTTTTTATTTCTTATCAGCTCTTTCATTTCTTTTTTGAGAACTGTTTTTGCAAGTCGACATGGTGATTTCATCATCTTTCATGTATATGAGATCTGAAAAAAAGAGACATTTCGATCTATTGGATCTGCAATGCCTCAAAATTATGTTTTGAAGTAAATTATCTTTCCTCTAATGGGTTGTTTCTCTGTAAGAGGATAGCATATTCTAGTAATCATCTTATGTAAGAGTTGTGGTAGCTGTTGGAGGTCAGCAGGGTAGTCCTTTTTTTCTCCTGCAACAAGTTCTACTAATGCCCATATAGAAGAACAGGGTGGGTAACTCTGTTTTTTATTTTTCTCCAGGTCCCTGTCAGAAGTCGGTTGGATCTGTCTGATCTGGGAGTATGTGTCTGTTTCACAGCTAATGTTCTAGAGATTTGGTCTTATTTCCTTCTAGAATAAAGACTCATTGGTAGTAGCCGGATCTCAAGGAATTGCGGTGACACCTTCATGGACGCAATGTACTTAGTCTAATGATGGGTGCACTTTATTCTTTTTGTTCAATTCCTTTGAGCACTCCGCAGTTTTACATGCTCAGACAATAGAATGGTGACCTCTCAGGGTTTTTCTCTGATGTTAGTCTTGGATATCCTGTCGGGAGACTCTCCGTCCAAGGGGCTCTCTAGGGGCCTTCTATCCCAAGGCACATACTTCTTTAAACCATCCTGGGAGATTGTGTCTTAAGTGTCTACCTGTCCAGCTGGGAAACAGTTTGGGGTTCCTTAAGAGCTAAGAGATCCTGGACCCAGACGGAGTCTGTCCTTCCTTAACTATCTTAGAGTTGAGAACTATAGCCAAAGCCATCTGTAATGGCCAAGCGACTACCATTACAGTATTGGAGGCTGAAGGTTTGGTGTTCAAAGACAGCTGAGGGTTGGTGCTGGCTTGACCGGCACTTCTAGCCTTTCAAAGATTAAGATTGCTTTGAAAAATTGTAATCGTTCAGATAGTTTGGGCCCAACTGAGTTGGGTCAGGTTTATCAAAGTTGTATCGAATATCTTCTCATAGGTGGCTGACTTCTCCATCATGGAGGAACGAGGAGTTCCTTTGCAATGACGGAGGTGTCTTGGATGCTTCGGTAGACAGAGTCTCTCTTCTGTATCCTTTGTGCCATTCACTTCCCAGGTGTGGACTACTGGGGGGCGCTTTATCTGAGCAAGCAGACTTTTGCACTCAAAGGAGTGTGCCTGCTTTCTGGAGGTGTTCTCAGTGATATCCCTTAAGTGGAGTTCCAGAGTTGGACTTGATGGCTTCTTGTTTTATCTCCAATCCTTCCAGATACGGATCTAATTAATGGGATCCACAGGTAGTTCTGATAGACACCCTTGCGATTTGGTTAGATGCACTCTGATTTTCCTTTTCCTCCATTTGCTATCTTTCCTTGGGTGCTAGTCCGTTTCACTCTGAGGCAGGTTTTGGTGTTTTCAATCGCTCCAGTTGGCCTCTTAGAATTTGGTTTGCGGACTTGGGGAAGATGTCCTCCTCTTCCCCCATGGAAGTTCCGCTGAGGAAGGTCCTTTTACTTCAAGGACTTTTTCTTCATCCAATTCTAGTTTCTCTGAAGCTGCCTGCGTGGAGATGACCACCTAGTTTTGTCTAGTCGAGTTTTTTTCCTCATAAGGTTATTATCTCCTTTATTCAGGCTTGTAAGCCAGTTTCTCACAATATTTACCATAGGGTTTGCCGCCATCCCCTTACTGGTGCGAGTCTCGGGATTTCTCTAGATGTACGGTGAGAATCCCTGTATTCTGTCGTTTCTCCAGGAGGGTCTAGAGAAGGGTTTGTCTGTTTATTTCCTGAAGGGCAGATTTCTGCCCTCTCTGTTCTGTTACATAAAAGTGTAGCCAATTTTGCAGAGGTTCAGTCTTTTGTTCAGGTCCTAGTCTGATTCAGGCCTGTGTTAAATCCTATTGCTCCCCGTGGAGCTTTTATCTTGTTCTTAGGGTTTTGCTGCAGGTTCCGTTGAGTCTTATGAATCCTGTTGATATTCATTTTCTTGATTTTGCTTCTGCTCATAAAACCTCTAAACCTTCAGCTCTACAGTGTGATCCTCTTCCTTTTTCTCACGCAAATAAGTTGGTTCTCGTACCTGTTTGGAATTTCTTCCCAAGGTGTTTCGGTCCGCAGTATCAATCAGAAAATTGTCTTTCCTTTGTTCTGTCCTTAGCCTTCTTTTTCAGATGGAACACCTGTTATTCCTCTCCTTTTTATTGAGTGTCTTCGGTTGGCCTATGAGTCAGCTGGTCTATATCCTTGTGTTAGGATTTCAGCTCTTTCAATCAGGGCTTTCTCTTCTTCCTGGGTTTTTTAGGCCACTTGTCCTTGTTACCTTTTTTTCAATTTCTTCAAAATGTATGTTTTTGCCTCAGTTGAGGCTCCTGGGAGACACGTTCTTCAATGGTTGTGCCCTCAGTTTAGGTCCGCCTGTCTTGTTCTCCCTCCCTTTCCATTCTGTGTCCTCTAGCTTGGGTATTGGTTACCACTAGTAGTTAGAATGGATTTGTGGACTCTCCATGCCATTGGAAAGAAAACAACATGTATGCTTACCTGATAAATTATTTTCTTTCCTGGCATGGAGAGGTCCATGACCCGCCCTTGTTTACATTCCAAGACGGCTTGTTAATTTGTTTTTCGAAACTTCAGGCACCTCTATACCCTTGGTGTCCTCTTCTCTTTCCATATTCCTTCGGCTGAATGACTTGAGGCTCCTGGGAGACACATTCTTCAATGGTTGTGCCCTCAGTTTAGGTCCGCCTGTCTTGTTCTCCTTCCCTTTCCATTCTGTGTCATCTAGCTTGGGTATTGGTTCCCACTAGTAGTTAGAATGAATTTGTGGACTCTCCATGCCATTGGAAAGAAAACAAAATGTATGCTTACCTGATAAATTCTTTTCTTTCCTGGCATGGAGAGTCCTGACCCGCCCTTGTTTACATTCCAAGACGGCTTGTTAATTTGATTTTCGAAACTTCAGGCACCTCTATACCCTTGGTGTCCTCTTCTCTTTCCATATTCCTTCGGCTGAATGACTGGGGGATTGGGGGAGGATATTTAAAGCTTTGCTGGGTGTTCTTTGCCTCCTCCTGGTTGCCAGGAGTTGAATTCACACTAGTAATTAGAATGGATTTGTGGACTCTCCATGCCAGGAAAGAAATTAATTTATCAGGTAAGCATATATATATTTTTTTTTTTTAAATATCCTAGGTGCTTACTGTCCCTTTTCAAGATAAGGCTTGCCACCCCTGCTCTAACACATTGGGGCATTTTATTATTACATTATCATGTATCTTTAAACTGCCTTTGATATGATGGTACTTACTTTAGTACATCTCTTTTGTTTTTCTTTTTTTAAAAACATACAACTTAAATAAACATTACCTTGAAAAACCTCTGTCTACTCTAAGCTTGGAAGCCATTAGTTGTACAATAAATACCCAGTAACATTTTTAAAATAATTTACAGTATTATGGGGTCAATCACAATTCCTTTAAACCATAATAATTGATCTGCAAATATTCCCATAGACTTCGTTGTTTGTCCCAAGGATTGTTATTCACCCCCATGTCGGCTAAGAAGAAAATTCCATAAAGAAATATGATACGTTACAATATAATCATTTTGTATATATTTATTTTACAACATGATTTTATAGGAAAATACCAATAAAATCTGTATTTATGAAGTTCTTTGTTATGTGCACCATAACATATTCCACTTCAGGTATTTATTGTATGAATGTAAGAAATACTGTGCATATCTTTGTATGTACAATGGCTGTTTCATTGACTTGTCTGTAGCCATGGTCTGTATATGAAGACATTAATATTTTCTAGACTGATGACCTTCCTTTTTCTCAACATAGTCAACATAGCACCATTTAACTACAAATTATTGCAATCATTTGTAATTCTTATGGCACAAGCAGTGTTGATAATAAAATTACTCTTCGGACAAAAAGTCATTTTTGTTTGTGCACATTGTAAGCCTCCATAAAATGCAGGGGATTCTCCCAGATATGTGCAGAATGACTGAGATGATTAAATCATAAGTAGACCATATGAAATAAAAAAAAATGCATGGGTACAAGGCAAACAATGGTATAAATATTAAAAAACCCTTTGCGACCGGTAAGGTATGTAAACAGTTTTCCTCTGTGGCTGGGTCTGCATTTTTCTTCATTTTCTTCAACATGGTAAAAAAATGGAGTGAGTAGAAAAATAATTGCATCCTTTGTTAAAAACAGCCTGTGATTTTTTATTTTTAGTATTCCACTGTCACTGCTTTTGTTCTTAGGTATTCATTGAGGGCTTCTTCACCTGTGTAAAAAAACACACACAAAAGAAAAGAGTTTATCCATTTTTACTAATAACTGGTGCAAAATACAAAGGCTGCAAAGGTATCTTGGGACATTATACTACAAAATGTATATGCTCTTATCCGCTGCTAAGCTGAGGTTGAGTAGCTGCAGAGAATTCCTGGATCTAAGTGGAAACGGTTGTTCCCGGTCACTGTCCATTTCCTCTCTGGACTAGCAGTTCTCTACAGTTTCCAATTTGTACTTTAACTATGGCCTAGTTTCCATTGCTGGTAGCATAAAACATCTCCATAGAATTTAAAGCAGATACTTGCTTTTACCACTAGTTTAAAGCAACAATGAAAATTTTGCAGAGGTTAAACACATAGACTTGCAGTGTTAGTAGTGCTAACATGGTATGCTCTAATTAGTTAAATCATGTTATTCTTGCACTATAATGTTCCTGTAATGACTGAAGTTCTCTGGTTAAGTTAGGATCTTAAAGGGACATTATACACTCATTTTTTCTTTGCATAAATGTTTTGTAGATTATCTTTTTATATAGCCCATAAAGATTTTTTTTAAATAAATATATAGTTTTGCTTATTTTTAAATAACATTGCTCTGATTTTCAGACTCCTAACCAAGCCCCAAAGTTTTATGTGAATACCATCAGCTACCTTCTCCAGCTTGCTCCTGTTTGTGTAAAGGGTCTTTTCATATGCAAAAGGGGGAGGGGGGGAGGGTCTTATTTCCCACTTCCAGTGGGCTTTCCAGCTACCTTTTCAACAGAGCCAAACTGACAGCTTCTAAGTAAGTTTTTAAACAGTTTTATAC
The DNA here is from genome assembly GCF_027579735.1 of Bombina bombina. Classification (NCBI taxonomy): domain Eukaryota; kingdom Metazoa; phylum Chordata; class Amphibia; order Anura; family Bombinatoridae; genus Bombina; species Bombina bombina. Next base: position 331,834,693 of record NC_069504.1, on the reverse strand, counting down.
TGGATTTTTATATCAGTATCTGTGCATCTTATTCTTTATAGTAGTGTCTATTACATGCAGTTATATGAAAAACAGAATTTATGCTTACCTTATAAATTACTTTCTCTTGCGGTGTATCCAGTCCACGGATTCATCCATTACTTGTGGGATATTCTCATTCCCTACAGGAAGTGGCAAAGAGAGCACACAGCAGAGCTGTCCATATAGCTCCCCCTCTAGCTCCACCCCCCAGTCATTCGACCAAAGGTTAGGAAGAAAAAGGAGAAACCATAGGGTGCCGTGGTGACTGTAGTTTAAATGAAAAAATATTTTACCTGACTTAAATGCCAGGGCGGGCCGTGGACTGGATACACCGCAAGAGAAAGTAATTTATCAGGTAAGCATAAATTCTGTTTTCTCTTGCAAGGTGTATCCAGTCCACGGATTCATCCATTACTTGTGGGATACCAATACCAAAGCTTTAGGACACGGATGAAGGGAGGGAACAAGACAGGTAACTTAAACGGAAGGCACCACTGCTTGCAAAACCTTTCTCCCAAAAATAGCCTCCGAAGAAGCAAAAGTATCGAATTTGTAAAATTTGGAAAAAGTATGCAGTGAAGACCAAGTCGCTGCCTTACAAATCTGTTCAACAGAAGCCTCGTTTTTAAAAGCCCATGTGGAAGCCACTGCTTTAGTAGAATGAGCAGTAATTGTTTCAGGAGGCTGCTGGCCAGCAGTCTCATAGGCCAAACAGATGATGCTTTTCAGCCAAAAGGAAAGAGAGGTAGCAGTCGCTTTCTGACCTCTCCTCTTACCAGAATAGATAACAAACAAGGAGGATGTTTGTCTGAAATCCTTAGTTGCTTGTAAATAGAATTTTAAAGCACGAACCACATCAAGATTGTGTAACAGACGTTCCTTCTTCGAAGAAGGATTAGGACACAGAGAAAGAACAACTATTTCCTGGTTAATATTCTTGTTAGAAACAACTTTAGGAAGAAAACCAGGTTTGGTACGCAAAACTACCTTATCTGCGTGGACCACCAGATAAGGTGAATCACACTGTAAGGCAGATAATTCTGAAAGACTCCATGGCGGAGCCACAGGTTTATAGACAGGCTTGATTCTGACTAAAGCCTGAGCAAACGCTTGAACGTCTGGTACCTCTGCCAGACGCTTGTGTAAAAGGATAGACAGAGCAGATATCTGTCCCTTTAAGGAACTAGCTGACAATCCTTTCTCCAATCCTTCTTGGAGAAAAGACAATATCCTGGGAATCCTAATCTTACTCCATGAGTAACCCTTGGATTCACACCAACAAAGATATTTCCGCTATATCTTATGGTAGATTTTCCTGGTGACGGGCTTTCTAGCCTGAATCAGAGTATCTATAACTGACTCAGAGAAACCACGCTTTGATAGAATTAAGCGTTCAATCTCCAAGCAGTCAGACGCAGAGAAACTAGATTTGGATGCTTGAATGGACCCTGTATTAGAAGATCCTGCCTCATTGGCAGTGTCCATGGTGGGACAGATGACATGTCCACTAGGTCTGCATACCAAGTCCTGCGTGGCCACGCAGGCGCTATCAGAATCACAGAAGCCTTCTCCTGCTTGATTCTGGCGACCAGACCTAACACCACATTCAATTTACCCTCCCGTAGAGAGACCCTAGTGCTTAGAGCCGGCAAAGAGAATGACTGGGGGGTGGAGCTAGAGGGGGAGCTATATGGACAGCTCTGCTGTGTGCTCTCTTTGCCACTTCCTGTAGGGAATGAGAATATCCCACAAGTAATGGATGAATCCGTGGACTGGATACACCTTGCAAGAGAAATGAGTGTATACTGTCCCTTTAATAATATAATTGTTGAAAATTTGTTTTCCAGTAATAGAAAAAAAAAGTATGAGATTCAGGGCCCAATGACTTAGTTCTCTGCTCTAGTGAGATGATCTAAGATATCTGATTAGTACTGCAAGGTCCCTCAAAGAATTGTAGAAAGACACATTTTAGCTTGACAGCTGTTTATATCACTATGGAGAGTTCTGAATGAGAAGTGGAGACACCTACATTGCAATATAATATTCAAAAAAGTCCCCAATGATTTTGTGCGATTTCTTTCAATGCTCATCGGGCCCTCAGTTTTTGGCTCTTATACTCAAGGATCACACATGATCTGTATTTGTTCTTATTTCTTTAACAATTAAAGGTGCATTTTTAACAAACTTTGCATTATTTTGCCGTGCAGGGACATACTCTTAGAAAAGCTGCTTAAAGGGACAGTAAACACCAGAATTTTTGTTGTTTAAAAAGATAGACAGGGCCGCCATCAGGGGGTGACAGGGGTGACTCCTGTCAGGGGCCCAATGGGCCAGGGGGGGGCACATGAGGCAAGAACTAAAAAAAAAATATATATATATATATATTTTTTTAATTTTGGCAGCCAACAGTGGGTACTACAGCAGTGTGTTAATTGAGCATGGGCAATGTTATTACAAGGAGTAAAGTATTAGTATTTGAGAGGATTTTTGAGTGTGCACTATACCACTATGCACAGTGTGAGACAGACTAGACACTTTGTTTGTACAGTGTGTGCCTGAGTTAGACGGCATATCACTTTCATTTGCAGAGGAGGTAGGACTTACTTAGCAAATGTTTTTTTATTTCTTTGTGCAATTTCGAATTGTAACTTCAGTGTGGTAGAAGTTGTATGGTGGGGCCAGGAGTCCATAAAAACACATTTTTTAGCAATATGTAGCAGTGTATTTATGATTATTTGACAATGCTGTAGAAATTCTATATTTAAAGCCATGTAGAAATGTTTCCTCCTCAATACACAAATGGTAGGTGCCCTTTTGGCAGATATTAGGTTTTTTTATTACTATATATATTTTCATTACATTCCAGTTTACTGCCCCTTTATGCAAGGACTTTCCAGATTTTAACATCTGCATAAAATGTTACTCTCAGACTAAGATTGCTCAGTGTTTGAAATGAGACAGGTTAACTTAAAGGGACAGTTTACTCAAAAATGTTCTCCCCTTTAATTTGTTCCCAATGATCCACTTTACCTGCTGGAGTGTATTAAATTGTTTACAAGTAGCTCCTTTACCCTTATATTGGCATTTAAAATTGTTGATTAAGCATGTGGTATCCCCACCTATTCTGAAAGTTTGTGGCCGCGCGTACCACCTATAGATAAGCTTTGTAAACACAGCCAGCAGAAGAAATTACACTCCCAGTGCGATATAGCAGAGATAAGGTAATAAAATGTTGATTTTCCATTGTTCTCTCAAAGTACTGGTGATTGTTTTAAGGACAGATATAAGATAAAGAAGCAGGTATATATGCACAATGTGATACAGTAATGAGATCAGATTATACCTACAAGCTCAACCCATTTTATTAGGTTGTGGCTTCTAAACACAAAATCAGAGCTTTAATATACACAAATAAACCTTAAAAAGCTAATTTTCATACATTTTTTACTCTGCAGTTGGTAAAAAAAGTAATTGTAAACACATTAAGGGAAAAACTATTTTACAGTATACTGTCCCTTTAACACTGTTCAGTTTACACTACAGCTGACTTAATTTTGAAATACATACCAACAAGCCTAAATCCTGCATTTAACCAGATCTAATAGTATGAGTACCACAGCTTATGGTTCCACCAAGACCGTATAGAGTACAGAATTTTCAAAATACATAAGTACAGCTGACAGATGGGAACATTTGTACACTATATTTGAAGTGGTGCTCTTGGTTGGGGAAAATGGGGAAAAAACCTTTTAAAAGTACTTTTCTTCATCTAGCCATCTACCAGATCATTAATGTACAATTTTGAATTCACAGAATTATTTTTGTTTACACATTTACAAATATGATTCTTTAAAAAGTCTTCTCTTAATTTCTGCAATTTTTTTTTTTTTTTTAATTGAGGTTTTTGGAAGCATTTACAGAAACAGGATTACCTTGTGACAGGCAATACTGGTGTTACAACAAACTGTACATTAGTAAAATGGCATGCATTCTCAAATACATACAGATTCAAAATTAAACAGGCAACTATAACTGAAACCTCTTTTTTTATTTTATGAATATAGAAACCTCCTCAGGTACCAATAGGTCACTCATGGACCCTTGTAAGACAACAATGCTCAATGGAGGTTAGTTAGTTAAACCTATTGCCACTCTTGGGCTTGGTAGAACAATGAACACTATGTCTATGCATATACATATATATATATAGTAGATAACAGATGTAACATCAAAAACACAGTATATTGCTGGGTTAATAGGAATATATCAACAACACAGCAACCTGTAACAACAATGACCTTGTGATAAGGCACTAGTGTATTATTAATCCCCTTGAGAAGCAGTGGAATCCAGCTAGCTAAATTTATGATTAGTGGTATTCGCTCAAAATATATGTAAGGAAATGAAAATTAATATACAGACCAGAACAACAGGGCACTAATAAATTTTCACAGAACTGAGGTTGTGCAACGGACATTAAAAGGGAAGATTATGTATGTCTGCACCTGACAACTTGATCAGAGGCGGCCGCAGACGAGGCTAATACCCTGTATGGAGGTGCCTGGGCAATGACCCCTAGGGAAGTGCATAATATTTTATTGAAGTGATATGATAGCTGAGGCTGTTGGGTTAAATGGGTGTGCAAGCAAGGGGACCTAGCAAAAGGTAGTGATGTAGTTTTGCCTCTAGGACAGGGGGGGGGGGAAATCCCTGATCAATGTCAGGGGCCCCAAAATTTCTAGTGGCGGCCCTGAAGATAGATAATAACTTTATTACCAATTCCCCAATTTTGCATAACCAACACAGTTATAATAATATACTTTTTACCTCTGTGATTACCTTGTATCTATGCCTCTGCAAACTGCCCCCTTATTTCAGTTCTTTTGACAGACTTGCATTTTTAGCCAATCAGTGCTGACTCCTAGGAGCTTCACGTGCCTGAGCTCAATGTTATCTATATGAAACACATGAACTAATGCCCTCTAGTGGTGAAAAACTGTCAAAATGATTTCAGATTAGAGGCAGTCTTCAAGGTCTAAGAAATTAGCATATGAACCAAATAGATTTAGCTTTCAACTAAGAATAACAATAGAACAAAGAAAAATTGGTAACAAAAGTAAATTGGAAAGTTGTTTAAAATAACATGCCCTATTTAAATCATGAGTTGTTTTTTTTACTTTACTGTCCCTTTAAAGTGATGGTAAAGTAGTATATTCACTCTTTATAAATCGTTATTAGGTCTAAAAATATATATACTAACGCTTTTGTATAAACACTAGATTACCTGCAAGTAGTCCCTTATGCCTAGTGAAAATCGATGCCTGTCAAATGTTCAATACGTCCTCTTACCGCAATAGTTTTTTTTTTTTTTAAAGCTTCAGCCAATCAGCAACCTATCCAGCTGGCTCGCTGAAGCAAATAGCATTTTTTTATGCGCATGCGTTTATTTGTGATATTCAGGCTATTCATCTGATGTCCTTTGCAGTCTTGTGCGCGTTCGCAATAATTGTGCCCATGCGTATTTGCTCTGAAGTGTAATCCAAGTGACGTAAGGAGTAAACAGTGAATCTGAGTTTTGTTATCGATTCACTGTTTCCCTTGGAGTTTGGCCAAGATAGCTGAGAATGTATTCAGGTAATAAAAAGCTGTTTGACATCAAAAACATAAAAACGATTTGTTTATTTACAACAGTGTTAAAGGGACACTGAACTTTGAAATTTTTTTCTTTCATGATTCAGATAGAGCATGCAATTTTAAGCAACTTTCTAATTTACTCCTATTATCACATTTTCTTCGTTCTCTTGCTATCTTTATTTGAAAAATAAGGCCTCTAAGCTAAAGAGCCAGACAATTTTTGGTGGGTGAATTTATCCACCAATCAGCAAGAACAACTCGGGTTGTTCACCAAAAATGGGCCGGCATATAAACTTACATGCAGCTCTATCTAAATCACAAAAGAAAAAAATTGGGTTCAGTGTCCCTTTAACAGAGGTTGCATGGATTGCTGTTTGTGATGTCCCTTTTGCTTCTACAAGTAAACAGTGTATCTTGTGATTCACTGTTTATTTAGCGCTATAGACACTGTCAATCTGAGCATGCGCATTGATCTACTCGTTCTCGGGAGCACGCAACAAATGTGACGTATAGAGTGGGTGGGACTGCTCTATATGACACTCGGATGCTGGGCAAAATACATGAGTGGGCGGAGGAAGAATAGAAAAGACTATGCTCCAGTTAAAAAAAAAAAAATACAAGCGGCTGCGGTTAACACTATAGCACTTAAGCATTAGATGTTGTGAGATGATAGATTGTTTACCATCACTTTAAGTATTGCTGGTCAAGCAATTACTGTGTAGAATGATCCAGGGTAAGAATTTTGGATTTTTGCAGGATGCGCGTTAGTCGTAGAAAACAAAATTTATGCTTACCTGATAAATTCATTTCTCCTGTAGTGTGGTCAGTCCACGGGTCATCATTACTTCTGGGATATTATCTCCTCCCCTACAGGAAGTGCAAGAGGATTCACCCAGCAGAGCTGCTATATAGCTCCTCCCCTCTACGTCACCTCCAGTCATTCGACCAAAGGACCAACGAGAAAGGAGAAGCCCAAGGGTGTAGTGGTGACTGGAGTATAATCCAAAAAATTTTTTAGCCTGCCATAAAAAACAGGGCGGGCCGTGGACTGACCACACTACAGGAGAAATGAATTTATCAGGTAAGCATAAATTTTGTTTTCTCCTGTTAAGTGTGGTCAGTCCACGGGTCATCATTACTTCTGGGATACCAATACCAAAGCAAAAGTACACGGATGACGGGAGGGACAGGCAGGCTCTTTATACGGAGGGAACCACTGCCTGAAGAACCTTTCTCCCAAAAACAGCCTCCGAAGAAGCAAAAGTGTCAAATTTGTAAAATTTGGAAAAAGTATGAAGAGAAGACCAAGTTGCAGCCTTGCAAATCTGTTCAACAGAAGCCTCATTCTTAAAGGCCCAAGTGGAAGCCACAGCTCTAGTAGAATGAGCTGTAATTCTTTCAGGAGGCTGCTGTCCAGCAGTCTCATAGGCTAATCGTATTATGCTACGAAGCCAAAAAGAGAGAGAGGTAGCCGAAGCTTTTTGACCTCTCCTCTGGCCAGAATAAACGACAAACAGGGAAGACGTTTGACGAAAATCCTTAGTTGCCTGTAGATAAAATTTCAGGGCACGGACTACATCTAGATTGTGTAGCAGACGTTCCTTCTTCGAGGAAGGATTAGGACACAAAGATGGAACAACAATCTCTTGATTGATATTCCTGTTAGTGACCACCTTAGGTAGGAACCCAGGTTTAGTACGCAGAACTACCTTGTCTGAATGAAAAATCAGATAAGGAGAATCACAATGTAAGGCAGATAACTCAGAGACTCTTCGAGCCGAGGAAATAGCCATTAAAAACAGAACTTTCCAAGATAACAACTTGATATCAATGGAATGAAGGGGTTCAAACGGAACACCCTGTAAAACATTAAGAACTAAGTTCAAACTCCATGGCGGAGCAACAGTTTTAAACACAGGCTTGATCCTAGCTAAAGCCTGACAAAAAGCTTGAACATCCGGAACTTCTGACAGACGTTTGTGTAAAAGAATGGACAGAGCTGAAATCTGTCCCTTTAAGGAACTAGCGGATAAACCCTTTTCTAAACCTTCTTGTAGAAAAGACAATATCCTTGGAATCCTAACCTTACTCCATGAGTAACTCTTGGATTCGCACCAATATAAGTATTTACGCCATATTTTATGGTAAATCCTTCTGGTAACAGGCTTCCTAGCCTGTATTAAGGTATCAATAACTGGCTCCGAAAACCCACGTTTTGATAAAATCAAGCGTTCAATCTCCAAACAGTCAGCTTCAGAGAAGTTAGATTTTGATGTTTGAATGGACCCTGGATCAGAAGGTCCTGTTTCAGAGGTAGAGACCAAGGCGGACAGGATGACATGTCCACTAGATCTGCATACCAAGTCCTGCGTGGCCATGCAGGTGCTATTAGAATCACTGATGCTCTCTCCTGTTTGATTCTGGCATTCAATCGAGGAAGCATCGGGAAGGGTGGAAACACATAAGCCATCTTGAAGGTCCAAGGTGCTGTCAGAGCATCTATCAGAACCGCTCCCGGATCCCTGGATCTGGACCCGTAGCGAGGAAGCTTGGCGTTCTGACGAGACGCCATGAGATCTATCTCTGGTTTGCCCCAACGTCGAAGTATTTGGGCAAAGACCTCCGGATGAAGTTCCCACTCCCCCGGATGAAAAGTCTGACGACTTAAGAAATCCGCTTCCCAGTTCTCCACTCCCGGGATGTGGATTGCAGACAGGTGGCAAGAGTGAGACTCTGCCCAGCGAATTATCTTTGATACTTCCATCATTGCTAGGGAGCTTCTTGTCCCTCCCTGATGGTTGATGTAAGCTACAGTCGTGATGTTGTCCGACTGAAACCTGATGAACCCCCGAGTTGTTAACTGGGGCCAAGCCAGAAGGGCATTGAGAACTGCTCTCAATTCCAGAATGTTTATTGGAAGGAGACTCTCCTCCTGATTCCATAGTCCCTGAGCCTTCAGAGAATTCCAGACAGCGCCCCAACCTAGTAGGCTGGCGTCTGTTGTTACAATTGTCCAGTTTGGCCTGCTGAATGGCATCCCCCTGGACAGATGTGGCCGATAAAGCCACCATAGAAGAGAATTTCTGGTCTCTTGATTCAGATTCAGAGTGGGGGACAAATCTGAGTAATCCCCATTCCACTGACTTAGCATGCACAATTGCAGCGGTCTGAGATGTAGGCGTGCAAAGGGGACTATGTCCATTGCCGCTACCATTAATCCGATCACCTCCATGCATTGAGCTACTGACGGGTGTTGAATGGAATGAAGGACACGGCATGCATTTTGAAGCTTTGTTAACCTGTCTTCTGTCAGGTAAATCTTCATTTCTACAGAATCTATCAGAGTCCCCAAGAAGGGAACTCTTGTGAGTGGAAAGAGAGAACTCTTCTTTTCGTTCACCTTCCATCCATGCGACCTTAGAAATGCCAGTACTAACTCTGTATGAGACTTGGCAGTTTGAAAGCTTGAAGCTTGTATCAGAATGTCGTCTAGGTACGGAGCTACCGAAATTCCTTGCGGTCTTAGTACCGCCAGAAGAGTACCCAGAACCTTTGTGAAGATTCTTGGAGCCGTAGCCAATCCGAATGGAAGAGCTACAAACTGGTAATGCCTGTCTAGAAAGGCAAACCTTAGATACCGGTAATGATTTCTGTGAATCGGTATGTGAAGGTAAGCATCCTTTAAATCCACTGTGGTCATGTACTGACCCTCTTGGATCATGGGCAAAATTGTTCGAATAGTTTCCATCTTGAACGATGGAACTCTTAGGAATTTGTTTAGGATCTTTAAATCCAAGATTGGCCTGAAAGTTCCCTCTTTCTTGGGAACTACAAACAGATTTGAGTAAAACCCTTGTCCTTGTTCCGACCGCGGAACTGGATGGATCACTCCCATTAATAAAAGATCTTGTACGCAGTGTAGAAACGCTTCCTTCTTTGTTTGGTTTGTTGACAACCTTGACAGATGAAATCTCCCTCTTGGGGGAGAGGATTTGAAGTCCAGAAGGTATCCCTGAGATATGATCTCTAACGCCCAGGGATCCTGAACATCTCTTGCCCAAGCCTGGGCGAAGAGAGAAAGTCTGCCCCCCACTAGATCCGGTCCCGGATCGGGGGCCCTCGATTCATGCTGTCTTAGGGGCAGCAGCAGGTTTCCTGGCCTGCTTGCCCTTGTTCCAGGACTGGTTAGGTTTCCAGCCTTGTCTGTAGCGAGCAACAGCTCCTTCCTGTTTTGGTGCAGAGGAAGTTGATGCTGCTCCTGCTTTGAAATTACGAAAGGAACGAAAATTAGACTGTCTAGCCTTAGCTTTGGCTTTGTCCTGAGGCAGGGCATGGCCTTTACCTCCTGTAATGTCAGCGATAATCTCTTTCAACCCGGGCCCGAATAAGGTCTGCCCTTTGAAAGGTATATTAAGCAATTTAGATTTAGAAGTAACATCAGCTGACCAGGATTTTAGCCACAGTGCTCTGCGTGCCTGAATGGCGAATCCGGAATTCTTAGCCGTAAGTTTAGTTAAATGTACTACGGCATCTGAAATAAATGAGTTAGCTAACTTAAGGGCTTTAAGTTTGTGTGTAATCTCATCTAGTGTAGATGATTCAAGTGTCTCTTCCAGAGACTCAAACCAAAATGCTGCTGCAGCCGTGACAGGCGCAATACATGCAAGAGGTTGCAATATAAAACCTTGTTGAACAAACATTTTCTTAAGGTAACCCTCTAATTTTTTATCCATTGGATCTGAAAAAGCACAGCTATCCTCCACCGGGATAGTGGTACGCTTAGCTAAAGTAGAAACTGCTCCCTCCACCTTAGGGACCGTCTGCCATAAGTCCTGTGTGGTGGCGTCTATTGGAAACATTTTTCTAAATATCGGAGGGGGTGAGAACGGCACACCGGGTCTATCCCACTCCTTAGTAACAATTTCAGTAAGTCTCTTAGGTATAGGAAAAACATCAGTACTCGCCGGTACCGCAAAATATCTATCCAACCTACACATTTTCTCTGGTATTGCAACTGTGTTACAATCATTCAGAGCCGCTAATACCTCCCCTAGTAATACACGGAGGTTTTCCAGCTTAAATTTAAAATTTGAAATATCTGAATCCAGTCTGTTTGGATCAGAACCGTCACCCACAGAATGAAGTTCTCCGTCCTCATGTTCTGCCACCTGTGACGCAGTGTCTGACATGGCCCTAATATTATCAGCACACTCTGTTCTCACCCCAGAGTGATCACGCTTACCTCTCAGTTCTGGTAATTTAGCCAAAACTTCAGTCATAACAGTAGCCATATCCTGTAATGTGATTTGTAATGGCCGCCCAGATGTACTCGGCGCTACAATATCACGCACCTCCCGAGCGGGAGATGCAGGTACTGACACGTGAGGCGAGTTAGTCGGCATAACTCTCCCCTCGTTGTCTGGTGAAATATGTTCAATTTGTACAGATTGACTTTTATTTAAAGTAGCATCAATACAGTTAGTACATAAATTTCTATTGGGCTCCACTTTGGCATTAGCACATATAGCACATGTATCTTCCTCTGAATCAGACATGTTTAACACACTAGCAATTAACTAGCAACTTGGAAATGCTTTTTCAAGTAATTTACAATAATATGAAAACGAACTGTGCCTATAAGAAGCACAGAAAAAATTATGACAGTTGAAATAAATAAATTATAGCATCAAATCTTTGTAAGAAATATACAATTTTAGCAAAGGATTGTTCCCATTAGCAAAGGATAACTAACCCTGACAGCAGAAAAAATACACAAATAAACGTTTTTTATCACAGTCAACTACAATCTTCACAGCTCTGCTGTGAATGATTACCTCCCTCAAAACAAGCTTTGAAGATCCCTGAGTTCTGTAGAGATGAACCGGATCATGCAGGAAGAAAAGGAACCTCTGACTGAGTTTTTTGATGCGTAGTAAAAGCGCCAAAAATGGCCCCTCCCCCTCACACATAACAGTGAGAGAGATCAGTAAACTGTTTAAATTTAAACAAAACTATTGCCAAGTGGAAAAAACAGTGCCCAAAACATTTTTTCACCCAGTACCTCAGAGAAATAAACGATTTTACATGCCAGCAAAAAACGTTTAACCTCAATAAATTAATTGTTATTTAAAAACCTATTGCAAGTCCCTGCAAATTAGGTTAAGTCTATGCATACAGTATAAATCCAGTGAAGTACCATTCCCCAGAATACTGAAGTGTAAAATATACATACATGACAGCCTGATACCAGATACATCTACTGTATTTAAGGCTGAGTTTACATTATAACGGTATGGCAGGATTTTCTCATCAATTCCATGTCAGAAAATATATAAACTGCTACATACCTCTTTGCAGATTAATCTGCCCGCTGTCCCCTGATCTGAAGTTTACCTCTCCTCAGATGGCCGAGAAACAGCAATATGATCTTAACTACTCCGGCTAAAATCATAGAAAAAACTCAGGTAGATTCTTCTTCAAATTCTACCAGAGAATGAATAACACACTCCGGTGCTATTATAAAATAACAAACTTTTGATTGAAGGTAATAAACTAATTAAAATCACCACAGTCCTCTCACACATCCTATCTATTCGTTGGGTGCAAGAGAATGACTGGAGGTGACGTAGAGGGGAGGAGCTATATAGCAGCTCTGCTGGGTGAATCCTCTTGCACTTCCTGTAGGGGAGGAGATAATATCCCAGAAGTAATGATGACCCGTGGACTGACCACACTTAACAGGAGAAATAATATTTTCAAAGTTAAATTGCAGGGAAAGTGGGCGAAATAAAATAATGAATGTACAATGCATATTATTATTCTTTTGCTACACACAAACAATTTATTGGGATCCTATTTTTAAGTTTACCACCCCTTTAATTTTCTGCAAGACAGTTGATTACAAGTTTGTGTTCCTAAGTTCCAGACAGAACACTGGGAAGAATTGCATGATAATTCTTGAATATCATAAGAAATCATAACATACACATGTCTATGGCGTTCATGAGGTATCATAATTGCAGCCTAACAGGTGAAAATATTGTGCCTCCTAGACATTTAAAAAAAGAGCAAACATAAAATGCTCTAATGTGTTATTGTGTTATTTCACTGCTTCCCTAGAACTATGTGTTTAACCCCTGCAAAAAGGGTTAAAACATAATGAAATGGATTTCATGCAGCTCCCTCTTTACGTGGGTGTTGTCATCATGTAACCTAGGTTACACTGCAGGTATCTGAAGGAGAGTTGCTGCACATGTGCAAACCGGTCAGCAGTGTAATGTAGTGAAAGATAGATTTCAACATGGCGGCACCCATGACTAGAGAGAGGCGTGGAATAACTTCAATACTATGCTTATAAAATATATTTAGTGTTTGTTCCTTTTACCCCTTTCCGTCCTTAGGACGTTCTATGCCATCCTAACCGCACAGGGCTTTAATGCCCTTAGGACGGCATAGAACATCCTAGCCTTTTGGCTGTACTTAAGCCAAAGGCGCCTTCTGAAAGGGATTGCGGGCTGTAGGGCATGCCTAGCGTCATAGGCACCCCCTAGACACAATCCCATTATGGAAATCACGCTATCGCAAAGACAATCACATGATTTCATTTTTTTAACTTATTTGTTTACATCAGAACTTTTTTTCCAATGTTGACAAATAAGTCTGGATGGGAAAGGGTTAAAGTTAGCTCCAGAGCAGCAATCTGCTACTAGTACCTAGCTGAATATATTGAGTTAGCCAATAATAAGAGACATATGGTGTAGCCACCAGATTGCTGCCAGTAATGCATTGCTTCTCCTGAGCCTACCTAGCTATGCTTTCAACATAAGAAAACATATAAACACATTTAATTTAATAATAGAAGTAAATTAAAAACTATCCTCAAATGGCATGATCTATCTGCACCATGAAAGTTTAATTTTGACTTTAATTTCCCTTTAAGAGGAAGGATATGTAAGTTAACAAGAAACAGAACAAAACTGAACTAGCGTTTGGGGAGTTTAGAAAACTGACACAGTGGGCTGCATTTGTCATCCACGGGTGGACATATTCGCCACTGTCTGCCCTAGCTTTCCTCTGGTGGGCAGCAATCTGCTGCCTGAATTTAACATTGCACATGAGCGCTCCTTTGTGCTTGCATGCAACCCCCCCCCTGCCCACGCACAGCCAATCACAGTGGGCAGGAGCTGTCAATCTCCCAGGTCGGACAAGACGAGGGAGAGTGAAATTCTCCTACTAAGAAGTGGAGAACAGGTTAGGGAATCAGCGGTCATCAGACCGCTGCTTGACAAATCCTGACTGCAGGTTCTCTTGTGCGAATTTGCAGTCGAAGGGAGGATAAGGGCTTCATAAATCAAGCCCAGTGTGTTATTTGTTCCCTCACCAACATTTAGCCCTATGTTACCATGTAGTTCAACTCACAACACTACACTAGCTATGCACACTGATGATGAATTCTCTGTGATGGACAACTGTAAACACATTTTCTGCTGACAATTGTTTGTGACATTTAAACCTTTAGCGAAATGATAACAAGCAAAACATGACATATTTACCAAGGTCCTTTCCAAATCCAGATTGTTTGAAGCCTCCAAATGGTGCTGCAACATCTGTCTTGTTGTACGTGTTAATAAAAACTGTTCCAGCGTCTAGCTTTTCACTGACGTACATAGCCTTGCTTATGTCTTTCGTAAACACCCCTGATGCTAATCCATATTCTGTGTTATTAGCTCGCTTCAATACACCATCGATGTCACTGCATAAGCAAAACAATGTATTTAGTATGTTAAGATATGCTAAACCAGTCTCAATAAAAGTCCTAGTGAAAAATGAAACAAAATAGTTTTGTGACCAGATTTGTGACTTTTCTTCCACTCAGAAAAACACAGCAAACAGACTTATAACTGTACCAGGGGACTCTGGGTAAGAATGCGCAAATGAGACAAATTTTAAAGCATTGCATGGATAGAACCAACAGATATTCTGAAAATAAAAATGAGACGACGTTAAGCTTATTTGCATATTCTTTCCAATTTACTTCTGTTATTAAATTTGCTTTGCTCTCTTGGTTTCCTTTCTTGAAAAGAATATGTAGGTAGGAGTAACAATGCACTATTGGGGGCCAGCTGTTGATTGGTGGTTGCACATATATGCCTCTTGTAATTGGCTCACCAAATGTGTTCAGCTACCTCCCAGTAGTGTTTTACTGCTCATCCAACAAAGGAAAGAATAAAGCAAATTTGATAATAGAAGTATATTGGAAAGTTGTTTTAAATTGCATGATTTTTCTGAATCATAATGCTACTTCATTTTATTTACACATTGGATAATAATGGGCGATAATTCAAATAAATAAATAATACTAGGCATTATCACATATAGATGCTGAATGCATTAATAAACTAAAATAATAAATAATCTACATCTGTTTAAAAAAGCAGTGAAGCACCAGTATTGCACATGCCCAATACTTAAAAGCACAGTGTATGCAAACATTTTCCCAGTAACATATTTTTAATATGAAAAACATTCTAGTGTATTATAATTCTTCCTTAAAAATATGTACTCTATGAATACTGCAAATTCACAATATGTTTATTCTTTTTTGCATTTGGAAACACTGCTTTTGTACAAAGAGAATGCCATTAATCAAACAGGCATGTGCCAGTGAACTCCAATGCTGTTTGCACTGTTTACTTAGGCCTAGATTTGGAGTTCGGCGGTAAAAGGGCTGTTAACGCTCCGCGGGTTTTTTTCTGGCCGCACCATAAATTTAACTCTGGTATCGAGAGTTCAAACAAATGCTGCGTTAGGCTCCAAAAAAGGAGCGTAGAGCATATTTACCGCAAATGCAACTCTCGATACCAGAGTTGCTTACGGACGCGGCCGGCATCAAAAACGTGCTCGTGCACGATTCTCCCATAGGAAACAATGGGGCAGTTTGAGCTGAAAAAAAACCTAACACCTGCAAAAAAGCAGCGTTCAGCTCCTAACGCAGCCCCATTGTTTCCTATGGGGAAACACTTCCTACGTCTGCACCTAACACTCTAACATGTACCCCGAGTCTAAACACCCCTAACCTTACACTTATTAACCCCTAATCTGCCGCCCCCGCTATCGCTGACCCCTGCATTACACTTTTAACCCCTAATCTGCCGCTCCGTAAACCGCCGCCACCTACGTTATCCCTATGTACCCCTAATCTGCTGCCCTAACATCGCCGACCCCTATGTTATATTTATTAACCCCTAATCTGCCCCCCACAACGTCGCCGACACCTGCCTACACTTATTAACCCCTAATCTGCCGAGCGGACCTGAGCGCTACTATAATAAAGTTATTAACCCCTAATCCGCCTCACTAACCCTATCATAAATAGTATTAACCCCTAATCTGCCCTCCCTAACATCGCCGACACCTACCTTCAATTATTAACCCCTAATCTGCCGACCGGAGCTCACCGCTATTCTAATAAATGTATTAACCCCTAAAGCTAAGTCTAACCCTAACACTAACACCCCCCTAAGTTAAATATAATTTTTATCTAACGAAATAAATTAACTCTTATTAAATAAATGATTCCTATTTAAAGCTAAATACTTACCTGTAAAATAAATCCTAATATAGCTACAATATAAATTATAATTATATTATAGCTATTTTAGGATTAATATTTATTTTACAGGCAACTTTGTAATTATTTTAACCAGGTACAATAGCTATTAAATAGTTAAGAACTATTTAATAGTTACCTAGTTAAAATAATAACAAATTTACCTGTAAAATAAATCCTAACCTAAGATATAATTAAACCTAACACTACCCTATCAATAAAATAATTAAATAAACTACCTACAATTACCTACAATTAACCTAACACTACACTATCAATAAATTAATTAAACACAATTGCTACAAATAAATACAATTAAATAAACTATCTAAAGTACAAAAAATAAAAAAGAACTAAGTTACAGAAAATAATAAAATATTTACAAACATAAGAAAAATATTACAACAATTTTAAACTAATTACACCTACTCTAAGCCCCCTAATAAAATAACAAAGCCCCCCAAAATAAAAAATTCCCTACCCTATTCTAAAATACAAATATTACAAGCTCTTTTACCTTACCAGCCCTGAACAGGGCCCTTTGCGGGGCATGCCCCAAGAATTTCAGCTCTTTTGCCTGTAAAAAAAAACATACAATACCCCCCCCCAACATTACAACCCACCACCCACATACCCCTAATCTAACCCAAACCCCCCTTAAATAAACCTAACACTAATCCCCTGAAGATCTTCCTACCTTGTCTTCACCATACCAGGTTCACCGATCCGTCCTGGCTCCAAGATCTTCATCCAACCCAAGCGGGGGTTGGCGATCCATAATCCGGTGCTCCAAAGTCTTCCTCCTATCCGGCAAGAAGAGGACATCCGGACCGGCAAACATCTTCTCCAAGCGGCATCTTCTATCTTCTTCCATCCGATGACGACCGGCTCCATCTTGAAGACCTCCAGCGCGGATCCATCCTCTTCTTCCGACGACTAGACGACGAATGACGGTTCCTTTAAGGGACGTCATCCAAGATGGCGTCCCTCGAATTCCGATTGGCTGATAGGATTCTATCAGCCAATCGGAATTAAGGTAGGAATTTTCTGATTGGCTGATGGAATCAGCCAATCAGAATATAGTTCAATCCGATTGGCTGATCCAATCAGCCAATCAGATTGAGCTCGCATTCTATTGGCTGTTCCGATCAGCCAATAGAATGCGAGCTCAATCTGATTGGCTGATTGGATCAGCCAATCGGATTGAACTATATTCTGATTGGCTGATTCCATCAGCCAATCAGAAAATTCCTACCTTAATTCCGATTGGCTGATAGAATCCTATCAGCCAATCGGAATTCGAGGGACGCCATCTTGGATGACGTCCCTTAAAGGAACCGTCATTCGTCGTCTAGTCGTCGGAAGAAGAGGATGGATCCGCGCTGGAGGTCTTCAAGATGGAGCCGGTCGTCATCGGATGGAAGAAGATAGAAGATGCCGCTTGGAGAAGATGTTTGCCGGTCCGGATGTCCTCTTCTTGCCGGATAGGAGGAAGACTTTGGAGCACCGGATTATGGATCGCCAACCCCCGCTTGGGTTGGATGAAGATCTTGGAGCCAGGACGGATCGGTGAACCTGGTATGGTGAAGACAAGGTAGGAAGATCTTCAGGGGATTAGTGTTAGGTTTATTTAAGGGGGGTTTGGGTTAGATTAGGGGTATGTGGGTGGTGGGTTGTAATGTTGGGGGGGGGGGTATTGTATGTTTTTTTTTACAGGCAAAAGAGCTGAAATTCTTGGGGCATGCCCCGCAAAGGGCCCTGTTCAGGGCTGGTAAGGTAAAAGAGCTTGTAATATTTGTATTTTAGAATAGGGTAGGGAATTTTTTATTTTGGGGGGCTTTGTTATTTTATTAGGGGGCTTAGAGTAGGTGTAATTAGTTTAAAATTGTTGTAATATTTTTCTTATGTTTGTAAATATTTTATTATTTTCTGTAACTTAGTTCTTTTTTATTTTTTGTACTTTAGATAGTTTATTTAATTGTATTTATTTGTAGCAATTGTGTTTAATTAATTTATTGATAGTGTAGTGTTAGGTTAATTGTAGGTAATTGTAGGTAGTTTATTTAATTATTTTATTGATAGGGTAGTGTTAGGTTTAATTATATCTTAGGTTAGGATTTATTTTACAGGTAAATTTGTTATTATTTTAACTAGGTAACTATTAAATAGTTCTTAACTATTTAATAGCTATTGTACCTGGTTAAAATAATTACAAAGTTGCCTGTAAAATAAATATTAATCCTAAAATAGCTATAATATAATTATAATTTATATTGTAGCTATATTAGGATGTATTTTACAGGTAAGTATTTAGCTTTAAATAGGAATTATTTATTTAATAAGAGTTAATTTATTTCGTTAGATAAAAATTATATTTAACTTAGGGGGGTGTTAGTGTTAGGGTTAGACTTAGCTTTAGGGGTTAATACATTTATTAGAATAGCGGTGAGCTCCGGTCGGCAGATTAGGGGTTAATAATTGAAGGTAGGTGTCGGCGATGTTAGGGAGGGCAGATTAGGGGTTAATACTATTTATGATAGGGTTAGTGAGGCGGATTAGGGGTTAATAACTTTATTATAGTAGCGCTCAGGTCCGCTCGGCAGATTAGGGGTTAATAAGTGTAGGTAGGTGTCGGCGACGTTGAGGGGGGCAGATTAGGGGTTAATAAATATAACATAGGGGTCGGCGATGTTAGGGGTAGCAGATTAGGGGTACATAGGGATAACGTAGGTGGCGGCGATTTGCGGTCGGAAGATTAGGGGTTAATTATTTTAAGTAGCTTGCGGCGACGTTGTGGGGGGCAAGTTAGGGGTTAATAGATATAATACAGGGGTCGGCGGTGTTAGGGGCAGCAGATTAGGGGTACATAAGTATAACGTAGGTGGCGGTCGGCAGATTAGGGGTTAAAAATTTTAATCGAGTGGCGGCGATGTGGGGGGACCTCGGTTTAGGGGTACATAGGTAGTTTATGGGTGTTAGTGTACTTTAGGGTACAGTAGTTAAGAGCTTTATAAACCGGCGTTAGCCAGAAAGCTCTTAACTCCTGCTATTTTCAGGCGGCTGGAATCTTGTCGTTAGAGCTCTAACGCTCACTGCAGAAACGACTCTAAATACCGGCGTTAGGAAGATCCCATTGAAAAGATAGGCTACGCAAATGGCGTAGGGGGATCTGCGGTATGGAAAAGTCGCGGCTGAAAAGTGAGCGTTAGACCCTTTAATCACTGACTCCAAATACCAGCGGGCGGCCAAAACCAGCGTTAGGAGCCTCTAACGCTGGTTTTGACGGCTACCGCCGAACTCTAAATCTAGGCCATAGTGTTCCCAAACAATGAATATTTCAAATTCAAATATTGCTTTTTACATCTAATTCACTTTTATAATAAAAAAACATACCCATCTTTAAATTTTGAAATGACCATAACAGGTCCAAAGGACTCTTCTTCTGCAAGATACATGTGATCTTCAACATCTGTGAATACGGTTGGTTCCATGAAGAAGCCTAAGAAAGAACATACAGTTAGAAAATTCATCAACAAATATAGACTGGCAGTAAAAGTCTTATTACCGATAATCACACTCTATAGCTGGGTTTAAATAATACATCGAGGTGCACAAAGACTAAACCAAGATAACACATATTGCCAGTAAGAATTTTAGCCAGATCTTTGAAACCTCTGAAAAGCAAACATACATGTATTAAATAACCACATTTGTCCTCAGAATGTCTAAGGGGTAGTGAAGCTATTACAAATGTCTCTAAACAATATTATTATGTTATTTGTAAAGCACCAACAGATTCTGCAGAGCTATAAACAAAGGTATAATAAGCAAGTTAACATTTATAGCAAACAAGTGAATAGATGGTCCTTTATTGTAGAAATGGGAAACAGCACGCACAGATCACGGAGAAGGCTTACCATGCCCATAAACATATTCAGAAAAGAGAAATTTCCAGCTGTGAGGAATTAAAAAAACCTTTATTTCCTTACAGGGTCCATCAACATTTAGCAACGTTTCGGGCACACACTTAGCACTTATTCATGCCTCTTCAAGCATGAATAAGGGCTAAGTGTGTGCCCCAAACGTTGCAATATGTTGGTGGACCCTGTATGGAAATAAAGGTATTTTTATTTCTCACAGCTGGAGAGTTCTCTTTTCTGGATAGATGGTCCTGCCAAGAGTTGCACTGTTGTAAACAAGCTCTCATGAAGGTGATCTACAAACAGCTGGGCTCATAGGCTTGCATACTAAGGGGTTCAAGGGGATAACAAAGGAGTAGAGGAACTGAGGTTAGAAAATTTTAGTGTATATTATATGCATCCCTTAACAGTAGAGTCTTTAAAGAGCGCTTGAAACTTTCAAAACTAGAGGAGAGTTCTGTGGAGCAAGGCAGAGAGTTTCACAAATAGGGGCCTGTCTGGAGAAGTCCTGCCTCTCAGGCATTTAGCTGTATTACTGAAAGTTTTGTTTAACTAGATTCGGCAGGAAACCCGGTGTTAGTCTTGTATTAGCAATTCTAACCCATAACATACAGTTGCTGTTTTTCACCGGGTTTCCTGCCGAATCTAGTTAAACAAAACTTTCAGTAATACCGCTAAATGCCTGAGAGGTTCACACTGCGGGAGGTATAAGGCACAATCGGTGCACTGGATATCAGACGCCGGCTCTCTTAAACTTGCTATGTGAGTATGGGTATATTTTTGACATTTTAGTTGTGATATTACTCTTAACTTTTCGTCCATAGGAGCACAGTGTTATCTGTTAAAGACTCCGGACGGTATCACAAGAATTTTTGCATATTCATGCTGAGACATATGGGACTTCCACTCGTCATATGTTTGTCTGAATAACAGGACTGTCTCTATCTAATACAGCCTCAAACACGGGTAGCTAGGATCCATAGCGCCTCCCTGTGGCTGTCTTTGGACTGTTAAACTGACAATTTCTGGGAAGATCAATTTATGTTAACATACTGACAAGATATATTGTATATTTTCAGGAATCTGTTATCAGCACAACTTTGTGTGTTTATTTTTATATTTATTTTTATGTTTATACTGTTTATAGGGTACTAGGTCGACCTAGAATAACGTTTTTATGTATTAAAACTGTACATTTTATCTGTCTAGTTTAAGTGTTTTCATTTGCATCATTTATCTATATATTGTGATCTGATTAAATGTTTTTTATATTATAACCGGCACCTGCATTGATCTTTATTATTGGTCAGCTTATAGAAATTTATTCTTGGGGTTATACTTGTATCTTCTTTTGTGGTTCATCTTCTGTGTTTGTGAGATACAGGTAATATAGACCCTGTCTTGTTATTTGTTTCTATATATTTGTTTTTATATACTCTTTAGCTCTTTTGAGCGCTCCCTAGCATATTTTTTAACTTTATAATAATAGGAGATCAAAATTAACTTGTAGTGAAGATAATCAGCTGAACAACGAGATTGTCTCCAATGTCGCTCAGCAGTGCAGGAACATCTGCATAGGTGGCGTGTCAGAGGAGTATGCCAGGGCTCAGGATGAGTGTGTCTCTTCTAAGTTATGGTAAGAGGTGCAAATTGTAAAGGATTGATGTAAGAGTGGAGTTGTAGCGACGGATAGATTGATCAGGGCAGGAAAAGGAGGCGATGGAAAAGAGCAGAAGTTTGTTGCTGATTTATTAACTTAATGCTTCTGTGGGATTTGCTGTGAGGGATAGATGGAGGGAGAGTTGTATGGGGTGCTGTCGCGTTACAAGTGAGGAGATGATGGTCAGAAAGAGGAAAAGGGGAAATTATGGAGTTTGAGAGAAAGTATCGATAGCTGAAAATCAATGTCCTTCTTTGCAGGCCCGTCTTTAATATTGATTGGACCCTGGGCAAAAATTTTCTTGGGCCCCCCACCCCATGCAATTTTGCTCTCCACCCCAACATCCCAAAAAACAACTAAATCATTTTTTTTTATTATTATTAGCCCAGCGGTGGATCATCCACTGCTGGGCTAATCATTTAAAAATAAAAAAATGCAATATGTGAAACTGGACCTAAGCAGTACTAATAAGTAAATAAATATATAAATTCCTCCACTGTGGATTCATTTAATATTCTTTTGAATGTGATTCATGTGTGAGGTTAGCTGTTAAAGAGATTTAGGGCAGCCAACAGGAGCAAAGCAAGGTAAAGACTGAGGAGGAAGCATGGGGGTGCAGACAAATATAAGTTTACTGACTGGAACAGCAGAACTACTATGGGAAGCTGTAAAATCTGAGACAGAGAGAAAATAAAAACTATAAAAATAAACCTTACATTAATGTGTGAAGTATCAGCATGACGCTATACATCAGCCACACCAGCACATGTCGCTTCTTTGCTAGGAACAAGTTCCCTCTCACCCTGAACTAGACAATGCTGCATAGGGAGGGGCGTGTGTGCACTAACTTATTCTTCCCACTGACACCTTTCTACAAAGCACTATTCCCCTAACAAACTTCAGTTAGTTGATCTTAGGGCCACAGCAGAAAGAGCAGGGCTAAGGGGACCAGTAGACTGGATGCTGTCTGTCCAAGGCTGCATGGATACAGTGTGAGATGAGTCACACAGCCTCAAGACTGAAGAGAGCAGTGTATGCAGCTGCACAGATGCTCAAATCCTCATGTGCCTGCCTCTCCAGCTTTCTGCTGCATGCGCCTACAGTCAGCCCTACCCAGAAACAATCCCCACCACCAGAGCAGTTACCTGGTAACAGTGGTAACCCCAGTAGGACCTTTTCTGATGCAGTGGGAAATGGCTGGATGCCGAGTTAGGGCTTTGCATTCAGTGCTGCACAGTGCACATCTAAAACAGCACATGGCACTAGCTTGGCATGTCACATGACACCGGCACGGTCTGGCACAGTTTTTAAAAAAAATATAAGCAGAGTACTTTTGACTGTGATAGTATTAGGACTGAATGTGTGTGTTCCCCATGTCACATCAGCAGTCTGGTATGAACCATAAAAAAAAAAAAAAAATATATATATTTTTTTTTTTTTTAGGACTCTTGGGCCCCTCAACAGAGACTGGGCCCAGGGCAGCTGCCCCTTTTGCCCTGTGTTAAAGACGGTCCTGCTTCTTTGTGAGTGGGAGAGTCAGTCCATTATAACAGATCAAAAGATGAAGTGAGCTGGAGAATGTTTTTTGTAGTGGGGCAATGGGATTGTCAACAGGGGCAATTGGGTGTCTGAGGAGAGAAAAAAATACGGTAGCCAGGAAGCAAAATGATCTATAAATTGAGGAGTCATGGGGCAGTAAATGACTGCAACACATATAGAGAGGGGAGAGAATAAGTGAATCATAAGCAAGGGAAGAAAATGTGAGGGAAGATATGGGTTGTATTTGGAGAGAGGTGCAATGAGAGGAAAGTAAAATATCTACACCACCTCCTTGTATGTTACCAGACCTAGGGGTGTGACTGAAGTGCAGACCCCATGTGACAATGCAGCAGGGGAGGCTGTGCATGAAGGAGAGAGCCAGGTTTCTGTGAGAGCCAGAAGGTTGAGGGAGTGGGTGATAAAGAGGTCATGGATAGAAGTGAGCTTGTTGCAAACAGAGCAAGAGTTCCAGAGTGCACAAGAGAAGGGGGGTGTTGCCTTTAGAAACAAGAGGTATTTGAGTATGGTTTACAGGGTTTTTATTTTTAGGTCTATGGGAAGGCACACATGGTTGGGTGAGGCAAGGAAGTTGTGGGGGGCCAGGATTAGGGTATATATCACAAGCAGCTAGTATGAGCAAGAGGGAGAGTGATATAAGATGAGATACAGATTTGCAGTAGTAAGAGTTTTTGGGATGTGGTGCAAAGAGGATTGAGGGTTTAAGAATGTGTGAAATTCAAGAGAGCAAAAGAGAGGTGATGGTAAAATAGGCAATATAATTTGGAGGCTGAAGTTATACCATTAGTCAACTTATAAATTTAGAAGTTATAGCAAGAATTGACATGGCAAGAACATCACAAAGCAAATGACAAGACATTAAAGTGAAAGTAAATTTTAGCCCTTTACATCACATCCAAGTATTGTATACATTCCAAATAGTAAGATCGCTATATATTTTTTTTTTTTAATTCTGTGAATTGTGACTTTTAATTAAAATTGTATTTCTCCTACCGTTATCCGTTATGCTCCGCGCATCTTAGACTTCCTATGATTCTGTGTTTTGACATCTAGAAAATGCGCGTTCACAAGCAAAGGACGCATTGCGCATGCGCGAATCGTAGATCTTCCTGTTAATGCGCATGCGATTCTGTGATGAGCCTGTTTTCAACTCAGCTGTTCTAAAACAAAAGGTGTGCGCATGCGTGAATCGTGAACGCTGGTCCTACACAATGAGCACAAAAAACATTTGCCGCATGCGCAATTGAACACATAGGCGGATGACGTCGGCTAACGGCCAGAAAGTCAATTGGTCAATTGATAAACGTGATCAGGAAGTAAAATGTGAGGGGAAAAAACGGGTTGAATTGTAAGTTGTAAAATATTGAGTTTTTTTGCAGCGAAAATGCAAATTTGTAAAAAATCATGACTGAAACTCCTATTTATTTTAAATTAACTAGGAGAGTGGACCACATAACTTTACTTTCACTTTAAATATTACAGAAAATACCAGGACTTGAGGGCTTTGCAGGAGATGGAACAGGACCTTATTCACATACCAAAAGAGTTACCCAAAGTAAAATGGCATCAGAAAGCAGTGAATGTAGCAGGAGATGGTACAACAACAAGACCACAAGATCACCACTTCTGCCTAAATTGACCCTTATAACTGCTTTAAGTGGTCTATTTCATGCCTTTTTTTTACCTGGTCGGGTGACTTGTTTGGCTCCATATACCAATGTAGCACCTTCCTTCACTCCAATCTCACAGTATTCTAGCAACTTTTCCATGTGTGCTTTGTGGTTCTGTGGGCCATGATCTGTAGTTCTGTCCAGAGGGTCACCAATCTTCATCTTTTTTATTTCTTCTACCTAAAAAAAGAAATTGATTTATCAAATGGTGATTTCATGTTTATAACCACTCTTCTGTAATGCTGTTCAGAGTTAAAACATGTGCTTGGCCCAAATGCAAATAACTATTAAAAAGGCCAAAATATAAACTGCTTACATTTTAATCTGCATTAAAGGATCTTAGTGCATCCACTCTCTTGTGAGCTGCTGGTGCAACGCCACCCCCTGCAGACTCGCGTTCAATCGGTTGCCAGCAGGGGGGTGTCAATCAACCCGATCGTACTCCATCAGGTTGAATTGTGGCGATCTCTATCAGAGCAGGCGGACAGGTTATGGAGCAGCGTTCTTTAGATTTAGGTCTGAAGACTCGCCAGAAACACGGGCCCTCAAGCTCCATTCGGAGCTTGATAAATGGGCCTCATAATCTTCAGAGTGATTGGTTGTACTCTGTAGTGATCATTTATAACTGTTTCTAATTGGCCTCAGCAGAAAAGAAAATCTGTGTCACAACAAGATAGCACCAATTGCTTTATGGACAATAATACTTCACAACTAATATAATTAAAAAGTTATTCATCTGCATATTATCCTTATCGTTGCTTCATAATTTTTTTGACGTCATGTTTACACAAGTATAAGCAACACAACAAAGACATATATAACTAACTAATGCTAATTAGAAAACTTACCACTCGTCTCACAAACTCATCATGAATTGATTCTTCAACAAACAGTCTGCCGGCTGCAATACAATTTTCTCCTTTGTTGAAAAATACTGCTCCCATACCCTGTATATGTGAATCAGCTGCATCAGAATGTATATTCATTAAATGATTCATTTTACACATTTAAGAAGTGAATAGTCTTCAATAAGCTATGTATAACAGGGGATATAACAATAAATACATTAGTGATAATTTAGTATAATATACAATATTAAAGGGACATTATACACTCATTTTTTCTTTGCATAAATGTTTTGTAGATGATCTATTTATATAGCCCATAAAGTTTTTTTTTAAAAAAATAAATGTATAGTTTTGCTTATTTTTAAATAACATTGCTCTGATTTTCAGACTCCTAACCAAGCCCCAAAGTTTTATGAGAATACTGTCAGCTACCTTCTCCAGCTTGCTCCTGTTTGTGTAAAGGGTCTTTTCATATACAAAAGCAGGGGGAGGGGGGAGTGTCTTATTTCCCACTTGCAGTGGGCTTTCCAGCTACCTTTTTAACAGAGCCAAACTGACAGCTTCTAAGTAAGTTTTTAAACAGTTTTATACTGGATTTTTATATCAGTATCTGTGCATCTTATTCTTTATAGTAGTGTCTATTACATGCAGTTATATGAAAATGAGTGTATACTGTCCCTTTAAGAACTACAGGTAATTCTCTTTAAAATGTTCCATGTACAGATTCACAGAACTGAAAGAGAGAATACACATGAGATCATTTCAAAGGCCATATCACTGATAACTCCCCATTTTATAGTAAGGTCTCACAGAGGTTTCACAAACAATTTGCTACCAATTTATTATTTTATGATTACATTTCACTAGTATCTCCATTAAATGGAATCATCTTGCTTTTTTTTCTCTCCAAACTTTATATATTCCAAAACAAATGTTCTTCTTTATACAAAGATTTAAAGGGACATTACATAGCAATAATAAAATGATGTAATGCTTAAAAGCATGTTATTATTGCACTAGAGCTTGTACTGCTTGCTCATTTGATCCTGCAACTGATATTTATGAAGCTTTGGTTTAAACTGTTGGTTTATAAACCCTCTCGCCAACTTAAGAGTTGGTGGATGAAAAACAGAATTTATGCTTACCTGATAAATTACTTTCTCTTGCGGTGTATCCAGTCCACGGATTCATCCTTACTTGTGGGATATTCTCCTTCCCTACAGGAAGTGGCAAAGAGAGCACACAGCAGAGCTGTCCATATAGCTCCCCCTCTAGCTCCACCCCCCCAGTCATTCGACCAAAGGTTAGGAAGAAAAAGGAGAAACCATAGGGTGCAGTGGTGACTGTAGTTTAAACAAAAAATATTTTACCTGACTTAATTGCCAGGGCGGGCCGTGGACTGGATACAAAGCAAGAGAAAGTAATTTATCAGGTAAGCATAAATTCTGTTTTCTCTTGCAAGGTGTATCCAGTCCACGGATTCATCCTTACTTGTGGGATACCAATACCAAAGCTTTAGGACACGGATGAAGGGAGGGAACAAGACAGGTACCTTAAAGGGCCACTGTAAGTAAATATTTTCTATGCCTGTTACTAACTAACTACCCCAAATACGCTTTTTATCAATAGCATTTCATTAACATATCTCTACCGTATATCAGAAATCTTGTCTGCAAATTTAATTGTTTTCCAAACCCACTCCGTGGGTATCCTTTGCTCTGTACCAATCATCAGCGAATAAAAGATATAACTTTTAGAACGTTATGAAACTTCGTTTTGGAGAAAATATAGGTCAGTAGGTTTTAATTAATGTTTATTAACTTTAATATGTTAGTTGTTTAGCTTAAAAATTATAACAGAAAGTAATCCTTTAAATGGAAGGCACCACTGCTTGCAAAACCTTTCTCCCAAAAATAGCCTCCGAAGAAGCAAAAGTATCGAATTTATAAAATTTGGCAAAAGTATGCAGTGAAGACCAAGTCGCTGCCTTACAAATCTGTTCAACAGAAGCCTCATTTTTGAAAGCCCATGTGGAAGCCACTGCTCTGGTAGAATGAGCAGTAATTATTTCAGGAGGCTGCTGGCCAGCAGTCTCATAGGCCAAACGGATGATGCTTTTCAGCCATAAGGAAAGAGAGGTAGCAGTCGCTTTCTGACCTCTCCTCTTACCAGAATAGATAACAAACAAGGAAGATGTTTGTCTGAAATCCTTAGTTGCTTGTAAATAGAACTTTAAAGCACGAACTACATCAAGATTATGCAAAAGACGTTCCTTCTTCGAAGATGGGTTAGGACACAGAGAAGGAACAACTATTTCCTGGTTAATATTCTTGTTAGAAACAACTTTAGGAAGAAAACCAGGTTTGGTACGCAAAACTACCTTATCTGCGTGGAACACCAGATAAGGTGAATCACACTGTAAGGCAGATAATTCTGAGACTCTTCAAGCAGAAGAGATAGCTACCAAAAACAAAACTTTCCAAGATAACAACTTAATATCTATGGAATGTAAAGGTTCAAACGGAACCCCTTGAAGAACTGAAAGAACTAGATTTAGACTCCATGGCGGAGCCACAGGTTTATAGACAGGCTTGATTCCGACTAAAGCCTGTGCAAACGCTTGAACGTCCGGTACCTCTGCCAGACGCTTGTGCAAAAGGATAGACAGAGCAGATATCTGTCCCTTAAAGAACTAGCCGACAATCCTTTCTCCAAACCGTCTTGGAGAAAAGACAATATCCTAGGAATCCTAATCTTACTCCATGAGTAACCCTTGGATTCACACCAACAAAGATATTTCCACCATATCTTATGGTAGACATTCCTGGTGACAGGCTTTCTAGCCTGGATCAGAGTATCTATAACTGACTCAGAAAAACCACGCTTTGAAAGAATTAAGCGTTCAATCTCCAAGCAGTCAGACGTAGAGAAACTAGATTTGTATGCTTGAACGGACCCTGTATTAGAAGGTCCTGCCTCATTGGCAGTGTCCATGGTGGGACAGATGACATGTCCACTAGGTCTGCATACCAAGTCCTGCATGGCCACGCAGGCGCTATCAAAATCACCGACGCCTTCTCCTGCTTGATTCTGGCGATCAGACGAGGGAGAAGAGGAAACGGTGGGAAAACATAAGCCAGATTGAAGGACCAAGGCGCTACTAGAGCATCTATCAATGCCGCCTTGGGGTCCCGGGACCTGGATCCGTAGAGAGGAAGCTTGGTGTTCTGACGGGACGCCATCAGGTCCAACTCTGGAATGCCCCATAGCTGAGTCAGCTGGGCAAATACCTCCGGGTGGAGTTCCCACTCCCCCGGGTGAAAAGTCTGACGACTTAGAAAATCCGCCTCCCAGTTGTCTACACCTGGGATGTGAATTGCTGAGAGATGGCAGGAGTGGGCCTCCGCCCACCTGATTATTTTGGTTACTTCCCTCATCGCTAGAGAACTCTTTGTTCCCCCCTGATGATTGATGTAAGCTACAGTCGTAATGTTGTCCGACTGAAATCTTATGAATTTGTCCGCAGCTAGGTGAGGCCATGCCTGAAGCGCGTTGAATATCGCCCTCAGTTTGAGCTACAGATGGCCGAGGAATGGAATGAAGAACTCGGCAAGTAGTTAAAAGTTTCAACTTTCTGACCTCCGTCAGAAATATTTTCATTTCTACCGAATCTATTGGTGTTCCTAGGAAGGGAACCCTTGTGAGTGGGGACAGGGAACTCTTTTTGATGTTCACCTTCCACCCGTGAGACCTTAGAAAGGCCAATACAATCTCTGTGTGAGACTTGGCTCAGTGAAAAGACGGCGCCTGAATTAAGATGTCGTCCAAATAAGGCGCCACTGCTATGCCCCGCGGTCTTAGAACCGCCAGAAGAAACCCTAGCACCTTTGTGAAAATTCTGGGAGCAGTGGCTAAACCGAATGGAAGAGCCACGAACTGGTAATGCTTGTCTAGAAAAGCGAACCGGAGGAACTGATGATGATCTTTGTGGATTGGGATATGCAGGTACGCATCCTTTAGATCCACGGTAGTCATATATTGACCTTCCTGGATAATAGGTAAGATTGTCCGAATGGTCTCCATCTTGAATGATGAGAATCTGAGGAATTTGTTTAGAGATTTGAGATCCAGGATTGGTCTGAAAGTTCCTTCTTTTTTGGGAACCACAAACAGGTTTGAGTAAAACCCCAGCCCTTGTTCCGCAATTGGAACTGGGTGGATCACTCCCATTGTATGTAGGTCTTCTACACAGCGTAAGAACGCCTCTTTCTTTGTTGTGTCTGTAGACAGACGAGAAATATGGAACCTTCCCCTTGGAGGGGAGTCCTTGAATTCTAGGAGATATCCCTGGGTAACAATCTCTAAAGCCCAGGGATCGAGAACATCTCTTGCCCAGGCCTGAGCGAAGAGAGAAAGTCTGCCCCCTACTAGATCCGGTTCCGGATCGGGGGATACCCCGTCATGCTGTCTTGGTAGCAGCTGCAGGCTTTTTGGCCTGTTTACCCTTGTTCCAGCCCTGATAAGGCTTCCAGGTTCTTGCTTTGCAGCTGTAGAGGCTGAAGCGGGACCGCTCCTGAAATTACGAAAGGAACGAAAATTAGCTTTGTTTTTAGCCTTAAAAGGCTTGTCCTGGGGGAGAGCATGGCCCTTTCCCCCGGTGATTTCTGAAATAATATCTTTCAATTCTGGCCCGAAAAGGGTCTTTCCCTTGAAAGGGATATTTAACTATTTGGATTTTGACGACACATCGGCCGACCATGACTTGAGCCAAAGCGCTCTGCGTGCCATAATGGCGAAGCCTGAATTTTTTGCCGCCAACTTAGCTAATTGCAAAGCGGCATCTGTGATAAATGAATTAGCCAGCTTTAGAGCCTTAATTCTATCCATAATTTCGTCATATGAGGTCTCCGTCTGGAGCAACTCCCCCAGCGCCTCAGACCAGGAAAGCCGCTGCAGTAGTTACAGGAACAATGCAGGCAATAGGTTGAGAAGAAAGCCTTGTTGAACAAAGATTTTCTTAAGTAAACCTTCTAACTTTTTATCCATAGGATCTTTAAAAGCACAACTGTCTTCAATTGGTATGGTTGTGCGCTTAGCAAGTGTCGAAACAGCCCCCTCTACCTTAGGGACCGTCTGCCACGAGTCCCGCCTAGGGTCAGTTATGGGGAACATTTTCTTAAATATAGGTGGGGGGACAAAAGGGACACCTGGTCTATCCCACTCCCTAGTAACAATATCCGCAACCCTCTTAGGGATCGGAAATGCATCAGTGTATACAGGAACCTCTAGGTACTTGTCCATTTTACACAACTTCTCTGGGACCACCATAGGGTCACAATCATCCAGAGTAGCTAATACCTCCCTGAGCAAAACGCGGAGGTGTTCCAATTTAAATTTAAATGCTAATGAATCTGACTCTGCCCGATGAGAAACCTTTCCTGAATCGGAAATTTCTCCCTCAGACATCAAATCCCTCACCTCCATTTCAGAGCGTTGTGAGGGTACATCAGATAAGGCTACCAAAGCTTCAGACTACTCATAATCTGTTCTTAAAACAGAGCTATCACGCTTTGTAGGAAAAACTGGCAGTTTGGATAGAAAGGCCGCAAGGGAATTATCCATAACTGTCGCTAGTTGTTGCAATGTAATAGGGGCAGACGCACTAGAGGCACTAAGCGTCGCTTGCGCGGGCGTAACTGGTTGTGACACATGGGGAAAGGTAGACGGACTATCCTCATTACCTTCAGTCTGAGAATCATCTTGGGCCACATTTTTAAGTG
Organism: Bombina bombina; assembly: GCF_027579735.1. NCBI lineage: Eukaryota > Metazoa > Chordata > Amphibia > Anura > Bombinatoridae > Bombina > Bombina bombina. Next base: position 331,802,994 of record NC_069504.1, on the reverse strand, counting down.
CAACAATATGATCTTTAAAGTGTATAGACATATTAGTGCAATTGGGACACATTCTGAGAGGGGGTTCCACCATGGCTTCTAAACACATTGAACAAGGATTTTCCTTAGTGTCAGACATGTTTAACAGACTAGTAGCATACACAAACAAGCTTGGAAAACACTTTAATCAAATAAAAAACACAATTTGAAAAAAACGTTACTGTGCCTTTAAGAACTAAAAAGGGCACACAATTTTACAAAACAGTGAAAAATGCACCAATCCTTTTGAAATTTTCACAGTATGTACCTAAGGCTTTAATATGATTGCACAGCAAGTTTCAGAACGATTAACCCCTTAATGCCCAAACCGGAGCAGCCTAAATCCAACAACCGGTTAACAAACTACAGCACCTTGCCACAGCTTACTGCTGTGGCCCTAGTTTTGGGGAAATAAAGCTTCTTCTAGGCCCTCAATCAGCAGCTGGACCCTCCATGTGAAGCAGCATGAAACAGTCTCTCAATTCTAAGTGCGCATCTGAGGCGCGAAATTAGGCCTCTCCCACTCCACTCCGGAGTTGTGAGGCCTACAAAAATCCCTTCCAAGTGACTAAATTTATGCCATGTGGATAATAACCCCAGTAAAACACTCCAAAGTGCCTAAAAAGGTGTCTCCAACGAGTATTTTTTAATAAATAATCGATTACCCTGCCTTAGTGTCAACCAGCCTATTTAGCCCTGTCATGTAAGCATTCAATTCTATACTAAGTCTCAGAACATAGCTTACCCTCCCCACATGGGGATCTTGTCAGTCTTCTAGCATTATCTCAGTCTTGTCTAGAAATAAATGACTGAACATACCTCATTGCAGTCAAGCCTGCAAACTGTTCCCCCCAACTGAAGTTTTCTGGTACTCCTCAGTCCTGTGTGGGAACAGCAGTGGATTTTAGTTACAACATGCTAAAATCATTTTCCTCTCAGCAGAAATATTCATCACTTTTCTGCTAGAGAGTAAATAGTACAAACCGGTACCATTTAAAAATAACAAACTCTTGATTGAAGATATAAAACTACAATTCTAACACCACATTCACTTTACCCTCCCTGAGAGAGAACCTAGTGCGTTAACGAGGCAAAGAGAATGACTGGGGGGTGGAGCTAGGGGGGAGCTATATGGACAGCTCTGCTGTGTGCTCTCTTTGCCACTTCCTGTAGGGAAGGAGAATATCCCACAAGTAAGGTTGAATCCGTGGACTGGATACACCTTGCAAGAGAAATCACCACAGCTTCATTTGACCAGGGTGATTGACAAGCCCTTCTCTCACTGCACTATTGTTTTTTATCCCGCCGCAAAGGTGTTAAACACACAGGAAAAAGTTAGCAAATCTCTCTAACTGGTCTAAATTCCCTCTCTCGTTTTCAGGGAAAGTCAATTTAATAAAGATGATTTTTCCCAAGATTCTATATGTGATGCGGACTATTCCTTTATTTGTTACTAGGAGAGACCTGCTATTTTTTAGACAAATTTGCAAAAAATGTTTGTGGAATGGGAAGAGATCGGCCCTCTCGTACTATAAATTGACCTTACCAAGAGACAAGGGTGGATTGGCACTTCCTAATATTGAAACTTATAATTGGGCCTGTATAGGTAAGTTCGCTCTTGACTGGATTACAGACTCTGATTATTATGCGCCCTTATCTCTAGATCAACAGTTAACTAAACCCTATTTGTTAAAAGCTCTGTTACACTTAGAAAAAAACAAATTCCCAGAAAAGATCAAAAACCTTACAAGTATACGTAATATCATCATAGCCTGGAAAAAAATTTGTCATTGTTTAGAGATTGACTCCTACTTTTCTAAATTTCTCACTATCATCAGAAATGCTGAATTCCCGTACGCTTTAAATTCTAAAATTTTCAGAGTTGGAAAGAGAATGGTCTGATTTATATTGTACAGCTCTACGATGCTAGGGGAGTATGTAAATCTTTTAATGATCTTAAAGAAGAATTTAACATCCCTAATAAAATTTTTTTTGCATATTTGCAACTAAGACATTATTTCTGTGATTTAACTAAAAAACAACCTAACCTTGTAGCTTGGGATAAATTATCTCCCGTTATTGAGCGGTACAGAAATGGGGAAAGAGTAATATCTGCTCTATATAAAACAGTAAAGGGATATCAAGGCATGGATAATTTAAATAAAATCTCGAATAAATGGTACTCCCTGAGTATAGATTTACAAGTGGACATAATCCAAAATAGTTTTGCATTGGTGGACTCTGCCACAGCCTCCATTTCCTGGAGAGAATCACATGTAAAGATCGAGAATAGGATATATATTACAGCAGCAATGATAACTAAATGGGAGAAAAAATTAATAAGTGTCTGTAGCAAATGTAGTTACGCGAGGGCTGATATTTATCACTGTTTCTGGAAATGCCCTAAAATTCAAAAGTTTTGGCACAAAATAAACTTCTAGTTTGAAAAATTATGTAACTGCATTTTTAAATTCAAAGATGTTCACATATTTTTTCTTATAAACAACTCTAGTTCAATTAGGGCCAATGTCTTCCTCTATACGATAATCCTCTCAGGAAGGAATTTAATTCTGAAGTATTGGATTTCTAAGAAAACCCCTCAGCTGTCTGAATTCAAAAATATATTGTTAAATCAAATGACTCTAGAACAATTTGACTCCACTGATAATTTAGAAAAAAGAAGTAAACGATTCTTTTTGAAATGGATGTCCTTAATTGCTTCATTGTCCACGGAAAGTCAACTACAGATAATGCGGCCTTTCCAAGGAGCTAAATTCTTGGAAGAAGCCATGTTAAGAGGTGATCTACCTAGTTTATATAGCTAGAATATTTTTTAACTACCTTTGACTCCAAGAGGGTTATATTCAGACAACGTGTTGATACGAATCAACCTCTTGGTAGCCATGTTAGGATGGGGGCAGCGGATTGAGGGTGAGGGGGTATGATGGAAGGAGGGGAGAAGAGATAAAGAAAAGAAAAAAACTGATTCTTTTTTCCTCTTTTTTTTTCTCTCTCCTTTCTCTCTCTTTTTTTTTTTGTCTCTTATTTTTTCACCTTGTGGTTTAAAGCATAACTCAATAGGTCTTATGAATGCCATCCTGACTAATTTTCATGTTTTGTTTTATTTTTATGTATTATGTGTATTAATTTGTAATTCTGCTTTTTCATGATATTGTTATAAGATATGGAAAACTAATAAAAAGATTTTTTTTTTTTTTTAAAAAGGAAAAAGTTAACAATGTACTACTGGTCCTGAGTTAAACACAGACAGAACGAATCACGATAAACGTATGTTCAGTCACCAGCTGTGTTCAGCTCAGGGTCAACAATGTATTGCCACTACTGAGCAGACATTAGCTATGTATTTAACCCACTGGAGGGTTTGTAAGCTCATATAATTGATTAGGATGAATTCAGATCTTACAAAGAGAGGAAACTCTTAAAGCTTGTGTTACTCCAATAAAGATGTATTGCTTCATGCTGCAATGCTCTCTTAGTTTTACACAATTCTTTATATCATTATTCGTTGTCTCACCATTCTAACAGCTTTGTCAAGGTCACAGTCATTAAAGATGATAAGAGGAGATTTTCCCCCAAGCTCCAGAGACACTTTTTTCAAGTTACTGACAGCACAACTGTGGAAAAAAAGAAACATCCATGCAGGAACTAAATTTATTAATTGAATTTAATGCGTGTCGCAATAGCGTAACTTCAGAGCTCTGATTAACTGTTACGCTTGATTAATAAGTTGCACAAAACACACAAAAATTACATTTGAAAAGTACAGTTACACTCATAATAACACCATCTAATAAAAATTATTACCAAAAAATTGCAATTAAGAGTTATAAGGACTCAGATATGCGGTCTCTGGTGTTAGAAAAAAAAAGGTTGCAAAGGGCTTTAACATTGAGATACATACATGTCTTAATATGTATATGTATATATATATATTTATTTATATGTGCAACTGCGTACATATGTATTTATATGTGTATATATGTATTTATAGACATATATGCACATATAAACACATAAATACATATGTATACATATATTGACATATATATAAGTGCATTGGGAGTCCTTTGTAGTCAAGTAGCTGAAAACATGTAAAATCATATTTATGCAATATTCATATTTAATAAAGTTTTTAACTGTTTTTATTCTAAATATTTCAGATTACAAAGAGGATATGTTAACGTGGTCACAATAGTCTAACTTTGGCTGTTTGCATGTTGGGTTAGCGCACAAGCAAAAACATTTTACTTTCAACTTGTAATACACGTGGCACCCGACACGTGCAAAAAGCTGGAGTAATAATTAGTGCTGAGGAAAAAGCGCGGTTAGCGCTTAGAAACGCGTAGTATTTTAACACAGGTTCACTGCTTTATCTGTGTATATTTTTTTACTTCTTTTAATTAAATATTTTTAAACGTATTTCTACACTGGAGTCTTCTTCTTTTGTCCTGACGTTCACCAGCAGCCCATTTGGAGTTCATCTCCCATTGCAGCAGCATTGCCTTGGTTCATATGTGCACTAGGTCACCATAATATACCTAGTATGCTTCATTTGCACTACAGTGTGCAATACAATTTGTGAGTATTCCTTTGTCATCATAAGTAGACATCCATTATATCTCCATAATTGATCTGCACTAGGGGTCGCCCTCTTTTTCTACATCTTTTCAAACTTAGCGCTACACTCGTAACCTAGCCTTCTATGTATTACAAGTCAGTGATTAGCCTATGAGGCCTATCTATCAAGCTCCGAATGGAGCTTGAAGGGCCTAGTTTCCGTTGAGTCTTCAGACTCGCCAGAAACGCAAGTTATGGAGCAGCGGTCTAAAGACCGCTGCTCCATAACCCTGTCCGTCTGCTCTGATGAGGAGGACAGAAATCGCTGCAATTCAACCCGATCGAGTACGATTGGGTTGATTGACAACCCCCTGCTGGCGGCCGCGAGTCTGCAGGGGGCAGCATTGCACCAGCAGCTCTTGTGAGATGCTGGTGCAATGCTGAATACGGAGAGCGTATTGCTCTCCGCATTCAGCGAGGTCTTGCGGACCTGATCCGCACTGTAGGATCAGTTCCGCAAGACCTTCTTTAAATTGGCCTCAATATGTTTATATACATAAAAGGGCCGTATTCATATATGCTGTTAAATGGGACTTTTTACCCAGCGATGAAACACATAGTTTATGTACAATTGAAACATAAACCATTTGTTTTGCTACAAGTGTTGCTATAATATTGTTTTTGCTACCAAGCTTTGAGAACAGTTTTTCCATTATAACATGCATTCATATATGTATTTTATAGTTTTCTAGCAGATAGGTATATTTCCATATATATTTAAATTCTTAGCATTTTTCCATTTCCTGTAGCCACAAAAATGGCAGATACTATACTCAAAATATTAAAAATTATATGCTTTGTAAAACAGTACATATAGGGCTAGATGTATCATTAGCTGAACGTATCAAAGGATTGCAGGCTTGCTCATTTGATCCTGCAACGGATATTTATGAAGCAGTGGTTTAAACTGCTGCTTTATAAACCCTCTCACCAACTTAAGAGTTGGTGCATTAAAATCACCACAGCTTCATTTGACCAGGGTGATTGACAAGCCCTTCTCTCACCCAATTAGTTGTATGAAGGCAGAGGTGCAGCGTTGAAATGCGCCCCACAATTTGCGATGAAATGCGGACAGGTTAACAACATGTGGAACCTGTCCATTCGAAAAATGTATAACTCTAGCCTATATTGTTATTTGAGGACCATTACCTTTTCATAATTTGTTTTCCAATGGGTGTAGAGCCAGTAAATCCAAGCTTGCGAATATCTGGATGTTCTGATAATCGCTGTCCAACCAAACCACCTAAATGAACCAAAAAGAACCAGATAATATCATTCATTTTAAAAAAAATGTTGGCTTGCATTTTCAATGTGCCGATGTTCTTATTTATTTATTTTTGCATTTATTATTATTTTTCTCATTATCATCATTTTGTAAGGCACTCCTATATTCTGCAGAGCTAAACATGTAAGCAAGCAGTACATAATACCAGAATAGCAATACAATACAGATTCAGTAGAATTTTGACAGATTTGACAATAATTTTGACAGATTTGTCAATAAAAACTGATAAAGTAATACAATGGTCTTGCTCAAAAGAGCTTACAATTTAAAGGTTTAGGGGTGAAAGAGACAGAGGGTTTATGGATTGCCTTATGGGCCATAGAGGGACCTAGACAATTTTTTTGTGTGAATAAATAAAAAGAGAGAAGCTCTCAACCTGGGAACGAACAATAGCATAATAGCTTGCTCTATGGCTAGTTACCACCCAAGAAGCAGCCTCTTTTTGCTCAACATGTGCCTTTCACAGAGAAGAACTTTCCTGAAGCATATTAGTCTGATCCTGACTTCACAGTACAGTCCAGCCCCGAAATACCAGGCAATCCCTCTCTGAACAAGAGAAACAGCAAAACCCCAGACGTACGTTTTGGCCTATTGTGGGCCTCGTCAGTGAGGTGCAGCCATATCCCTCTAGGCACACTGAGCAACGGGTTCACGTCTGGCTTCCCGCATCACACTTAGGGAGACTTCCCAAAATGTCATAATTTGCATAAATAAAAAGAGAGAAGCGCTCAACCTGGGAACGAACAATAGCATAATAGCTTGCTCTATGTCTAGTTACCACCCAAGAAGCAGCCTCTTTTTGCTCAACATGTGCCTTTCACAGAGAAGAACTTTCCTGAAGCATATCAGTCTGATCCTGACTTCACAGTACAGTCCAGCCCCGAAATACCAGGCAATCCCTCTCTGAACAAGAGAAACAGCAAAACCCCAGACGTACATTTCGGCCTATTGTGGGACTTGTCAGTGAGGTGCAGCCATATCCCTCTAGGCACACTGAGCAACGGGTCCACGTCTGGCTTCCCGCATCACACTTAGGGAGACTTCCCAAAATGTCATGTCAAATGAGCAAAAAGAGGCTGCTTCTAGGGTGGTAACTAGCCATAGAACAAGCTATTATGCTATTGTTCATTCCCAGGTTGAGCGCTTCTCTCTTTTTATTTATGCAAATTATGACACTAAGGGAAGTCTCCCTAAGTGTGATGCGGGAATCCAGACGTGGACCCGTTGCTCAGTGTGCCTAGAGTGATATGGCTGCACCTCACTGACGAGGCCCACAATAGGACGAAACGTACGTCTGGGGTTTTGCTGTTTCTCTCGTTCAGAGAGGGATTGCCTGGTATTTCGGGGCTGGACTGCACTGTTACGTCAGGATCAGACTGATATGCTACAGGAAAGTTCTTCTCTGTGAAAGGCACATATTGAGCAAAAAGAGGCTGCTTCTAGGGTGGTAACTAGCCATAGAACAAGCTATTATGCTATTGTTCGTTCCCAGGTTGAGTGCTTCTCGCTTTTTATTTATGCAAATTATGACACTTAGGGAAGTCTCCCTAAGTGTGATGCGGGAATCCAGACGTGGACCCGTTGCTCAGTGTGCCTAGAGTGATATGGCTGCACCTCACTGACGAGGCCCACAATAGGCCGAAACGTACGTCTGGGGTTTTGCTGTTTCTCTTGTTCAGAGAGGGATTGCCTGGTATTTCGGGGCTGGACTGCACTGTTACGTCAGGATCAGACTGATATGCTACAGGAAAGTTCTTCTCTGTGAAAGGCACATATTGAGCAAAAAGAGGCTGCTTCTAGGGTGGTAACTAGCCATAGAGCAAGCTATTATGCTATTGTTCGTTCCCAGGTTGAGCGCTTCTCTCTTTTTATTTATGCAAATTATGACACTTAGGGAAGTCTCCCTAAGTGTGATGCGGGAATCCAGACGTGGACCCGTTGCTCAGTGTGCCTAGAGGGATATGGCTGTACCTCACTGACGAGGCCCACAATAGGCCGAAACGTACGTCTGGGGTTTTGCTGTTTCTCTCGTTCAGAGAGGGATTGCCTGGTATTTTGGCGCTGGACTGCACTGTTACGTCAGGATCAGACTGATATGCTACAGGAAAGTTCTTCTCTGTGAAAGGCAGATATTGAGCAAAAAGAGGCTGCTTCTAGGGTGGTAACTAGCCATAGAACAAGCTATTATGCTATTGTTCGTTCCCAGGTTGAGCGCTTCTCTCTTTTTATTTATGCAATTTTTTTTGAGTGGTATGCTGAGGCATTTTATGGGGTATGTATACAAGGTAAACTTCTCTGAGCAGTCTCATTTTCAAACAGTTCCAAAGGCTTAACAATGTAGGAAAGTGGGGTAGAGCTGAAGAGCTCGACATAGTGGGTGTGGCAGTGCAAAATGTTTCTAATAGTGTTGATATTCCTGAAGTTACATTGTTTTAATTGAAATGTTAAGAATACTTTTACAAAAATAAATATTAGTCAAATGAACAACAACATATCAGTACTGTATCATTAAAGAAAAAAGATGTGGTTACAAAATTACAACAACATTCATCAGAACACCCTTAAGCCTGGGAGAGCAAGGCTGTAGCCAAAGAACACATAATAATCAACCAGCACAAAAATAACATTAAAAAGATAGCACTGGTCTCCTAGATCAAGGACCAAATAACAGAAAAGGAAATGGAAGATAAGGAGGAGGCTTTGACCCCACAAAGGGGAATATAATGACTCTGCCCTCCTATCTAAATAACACTCTTACACATTGAAGTAATGACTCCTACCAATCTTACAGTAGTAAGTTATAGAGCATGAGAAACAAGGAGCCCATGGAAGCGCACTCTTGTGAGCGCAATGATTCCGAGCAATGCAAAAGTGACTTGTAATACCAGCGCACATTATCGTGTATCCACTTGTAATCTAGCTAATTGTCTTGCTAATTCCTTTATATATGTTTATTCGTACTAGTAACTGATTAATTGAACTGATAATATGGAATTAATTGAGAGTCTATATAATTGTATACATGAGACTAAATAAGTATGTTTACCGAGGGTTTTCATCAACTTATTCTAAAATATTGCTAGTTATTGTTTCAATTCAGTACTAACAAATTCACAACTAAATTTTTTTTTTAAATATTATTAATTCTTTTTGATGGGAAATGCTTTAGTGTTTATTAAAGGTATAGTCTAGTCAAAATTAAACTTTCATGATTCAGATAGAGTATGCAATTTTAAACAACTTTCCAATTTACTTTTACCATCACATTTGCTAGTTCTCTTGGTATTCTTTGTTGAAAGCCGAATCTAGGTAGGCTCATATACTGCCCTTAAAGGCCGCCTCTTTTCTCAGTGCATGTTGACAATTTTTCACAGCTAGACAGTGCTAGTTCATGTGTGACATATAGATAACATTGTGCTTACACCCATGGAGTTACTTATGAGAGGGCACTAATTGGCTACAAGGTAATCACAGAGGAAAAAAGTGACTGTAGTAATTTACTTTGTAAATGACATTCCCTCTGAGATAAAAGATTATTTAAAAAAATGCATGGGTTATGCAAAACTGGGGAATGGGTAATAAAGTGATTATCTTTTTAAACAATAAAAATTCTGGAGTAGACTGTCCCTTTAAATATAATCTTATGTAGGATAATCAGATAAGCATTGCAATCCAGCTTACACAAAGGCAACAGTGAATACATGATGGAGTTTTAGGGGCCCATTTATCAAAGGGCTTGCGGACCTGATCCCACACTGCGGATCAGGTCCGCAAGACCTCGCTAAATGCGGAGAGCAATACGCTCTCTGCATTTAACATTGCACCAGCAGCTCACAAGAGCTGCTGGTGCAACGCCGCCCCCTGCTGACTCGCGGCCAATCGGCCGCCAGCAGGGAGCTGTCAATCAACCCGATCGTATTCGATCGGGTTGATTTCCGGCGATTCCTGTCCGCCTGCTCAGAGCAGGCGGACAGGGTTATGAAGCAGCGGTCTTTAGACCGCTGCTTCATAAGTTGTGTTTCTGGCGAGTCTGAAGACTCGCCAGAAACACGGCCCTTCAAGCTCCGTACGGAGCTTGATAAATGGGCCTGTTAGTGTAGTGTTTTGCCAGATCACTAAAGAAAATTATTTTTATATCATTACATTATAATAAATTAGTACTTGGGGTGCGGCAGTCACATAATGTAAATATGGATGTACAGTATATGCAAACAATTGCTGCAATCGCATGGTTATAGTTATATATTAAAACAGACCTGGAGAGGTCAAAGAACTAAATTGATGTTTACACAATTTAATTAGCCTTTCCTTTCGTAACAGTCAGTGTAATTGTTCTGTCTTGTAACCCCCTGCATTTCTGAGCTTAGTGTAAACCACTATTTTGAAAGATTTACAGCTATGGAAAACCAGTGAAAGGATATAACAAGGTTAAATGCCACCTATAAATGTCATTACACCAGGGAATAGTAAATGTTAATGCACATTACCTGATCCTGGCAGAATGTTAATAACTCCTTTTGGTACACCTGCTTTAGCAGCCAACTCAGCAAACTTTAAAGCAGTCAGTGGAGTGACCTAGTATTATAAAAAAATAGCATATTTAGTACAGTAAAGCAACTGACTGTACAGATAAAACAACTTTTACATTTATATATATATATATATATATATCTCCAATAATTTACAGTGAACAGAAATCAATACAAGTGGGTAAAAATAGGTTGTGTACAGCACAGGACTTCCCTTTAATAGAAAGCATAAAATAAATGCTTATGCTCTTGAGAAAAACAGTTGTAACTGTTGAAACGCGTTAAGAATCTCAAGTTACACTATTTTGAGTTCTCATCTTTTCTGAGGTCAACTGTGGAGAAGAAATTCCAGTCTGGTAACCTATGTTCCCTGAGAATGGGCATTGCAGCTGATATTTTACTACAAAAGAAATCAATAGCATAGCCTTTACTTTACTACACTAATAGATCATATGCTTTTAAACCAAATGAAAGTTGTATGTGAACTGGGGTAGATGTGTAAATGTTATTTATTTACAATTTTATATTTTTATTTCAGTATATTATAGTGAGAAAATATCATTATATACTAAACGTATTACACTTATTACAATGCATGGTAAACTAATAAATAACACATTCTGAATTCCTAAAGGGAAATAACAGTATTTTTGATCATATACCAGGGACACACCAATTATTTTACCAAAGTTTGCTTTGGATACTACTGCTCTGCAAAAATGTATTTTTACAGTGATTTGCTCAGTAAAATGTAAGACTAGAGGGCCACCCTTAGCATTTGCCAGGCCCTTGGCAAGACAAATTTGTGGGCCGCATAGCAAAACACCCTTATTCTACCCCCCTGTATGGCCCATCCCAGTCCCAGCATTCAGTGTTACCCGTATAAAGAATAACAGAATATATTGTACCTCCTGATACCATAAACACAAATTCATAAACGTAAAGGGATACTAAACCCAAATTTTTTCTGTCATGATTCAGATAGAGCATGCAATTTTAAGCAACTTTCTAATTTACTCCTATTATAACATTTTCTTTGTTCTCTTGCTATCTTTATTTAAAAAGCAGGAATGTGATGCATAGGTGCCGGCCCATTTTTGGTTGAGAACCTGGGTTATGCTTACTTATTGGTGGCTAAATGTCAGCCTCCAATAAGCAAGCGCTATCCATGGTGCTGAACCTAAAATGGACTGGCTGCTAAGATTTACATTCCTGCTTTTAAAATAAAGATAGCAAGAGAACGAAGAAAATATATAGGAGTAAATTAGAAAGTTGATTACAATTTCATGCTCTATCTGAATCATGAAAGAAAAAATTTGGGTTCAGTGTCCCTTTAATACAGGATATACATTGCTCCTTCTCATAACATCACTCTTGTCATTGTGGGGGCCGCCAAATCACAGGGCCCTGAGCAGGTCACCGTTTTACCCTGTCCAAAAGGCAGGGCTGTAGTAATGCAATTTTTATTTTCTTGTTTTTTCCCCCTCAAAATAAATGGCATTACCAAAGAAATCTTGAACACAGGCATGTAGACTATGCCTTTGTTAACGTACTTTAGTGAATAGATTGAAAAGGTATTTATTTATTTTATAAATGTGATGAGAGTCCATGAGCCATTCTGCTCCTGGCCACTAGGAGGAGGCAAAGAATCCCAAATCTCCAAGAGCCCTTAAAAACTCTCCCACCTCACTGTTAAACTAGTTTTATCTTTGCTTCCGCAGGAGGAAGGTGAAGAATGGAGGTGCAAGACATCCTCTGTTATGCGTACAACACTGGATTGGCTATCCTTGTAAGCATTAGTGTGTGTGCTTATTAGGCAAGTATGTAGTTTATTTATGTGGGCACTCACATAGACTATAGGCTATTAGTAGGTATAATTTGTGTTGAACATCATAGCCATTGGACTTTTATGACAGATATTTTTCCTTTATAAGTTCAGTGTATTCGAGTTATATTAGATCACATTGTGTGTTTAGTTTTTGTGCATGTTACCATTTTTAATGCGTGTTAGCTACCGATTGAGCCATTTGATTCATTAGCTTTTTGGATCGCGGGTTAGACTCCTTCTAAACATTTTACTGCTCATTCTACAAGGGCAGTTGCTTTTTCCTGGGCTTTTTAGAATGAGGCTTAGGCTTAGGAGTCACCATACCAGTGTTGCCTAGCACATAGCTTATCTGCTTTAGGCTGCATGTTTGAGCTGCTGATTTTTCCTTTTTTATGTTTTGCCTTTTCTGAAGTGGCTTTTGGTAGGAATGCCCTTCGGTAGGAATGCCCTTCAAGCAGTACTTTCTAGACATTAGATATGGAAAAAAAGTGAGGGTTTTGATTTAAAGGATATATATAATTTTAAAAAAAATTGTTCCGCCCTCATTACTCGTGGACTCCACAGCTTGGATATTAGTTTCCCAGGAGTAATGACTTGTGGACTTTACCACCTTTATGGGAAAATATATAATTTATGCTTACATGGTAAATTTCTTTCTTTCATGGTTTTAAGAGTCCATGAGCCACGCCCATTTTTATTTTTATTTTTGCTCCATTTTAATTGAAAAAATTTCTGGCCACAGTTTAAGTGTGAACCTTTCTCCCTCCTCCTTTTTTGATCTTATCCTTTCCTACCTTTCTTCTTCTCCTTGCTTGTATATACTTTTATACTAGTTTATGAGTAAGGTGGGAGGGTTTTGAGGGCTCTTGGAGTTTTGGGAATTTTTGCCTCCTCCTAGTGGCCAGGTGTGGAATTCCCAGGAGTAATGGCTCATGGACTCTAACCACCATTAAATAAATTTATCAAATAAGCATACATTATATTTTCTGTTTGTATTCCTTTTAAAGGTGTTAGAAAGAATACAATCAAGCATAACCATCTAACCATCAGAATTTCCATTTTTAGTACCCACATTTCTATATAAAGGTGATATAGGCCTATTCAAATATATATATCAATTCTGCTTTACAAACAAAACCTTCAAAATAATTACAATTTCAAAACACTAACATATAAAAAGGCAATAATTAAATTTAGATAGTACTAAGGGTATAAAGTGATTATATAATTCTACTGTACCTGTGCCGGTTTTAAAACTAATGTGTTTCCAGCAGCCAAGCATGCTGCGCTCTTCCATGCAAGCATCATAAGGGGGTAGTTCCACGGAATAACAATGGCACATACACTACGAACAGAATATAATATACACACAGAGAAGGTTTTAATCTATTAATAAAGATGTTCATTCAAATTTGCTTTGGACTATACAAAAATACTTACCCAAGAGGTTCTTTTTTTGTAAATGTTAGATTGCGATTCGGACGTGCCTGGTTTATTGGAATTGTTGAACCCTAAACAAATAAATTGTGTAAGAATCATAGATATATAGAGAGAAGAGAGCTAGATAGACAAATAGCAAAATCTCATAAAGATTTCCATCAATATCTCTCTCTATTGTGTGTATGTCTGAGTGTGTGCTTGTGCGTGTGTGTGCGTGTGTGTGAGTTTGTGTGTGTATGTCTGTGTGTGTGCTTGTGTGTGTGTGTGCTTGTGTGTGTGCTTGTGTGTGTGCTTGTGTGTGTGTGCTTGTGTGTTTGTGGGCTTGTGTGTGTGCTTGTGTGTGTGTTTGTGTGCCTGTGTGTGTGTGTTTGTGTGTGTATGTCTGTGTGTGTGCTTGTGTGCGTGTGTGTGTGCTTGTGTGTGTGTGTTTGTGTGTGTATGTGTATCTTGCTTCATCAGGTTATAGGTTGGTATCTTTCTTAGATGATAAGATGAGAAAAGAGGGAAATATTTAAGCAGTTTGCAGACCTCAAATTTAATTTAAAAAAAGAAGAAAGAAAGAAAGAAAGAAATAGTGTATACAGTGAGTTAGATCTTACCCGAGTCACAGTAGGAAAAGACAGTGAATTGGTATTGATCTATGTAAACGTGTGTTCAGCAAGTAAAAAAAATACTCTAGTATGGTAAAAGGTGATTTGGATGAGAGAAATATATACATTTTTTACAAATCAAATACATTTAAAAAAAACTAGTATGACAATAGTTCATGAAATACTAACTGGTAAAAAGTAGTGTCAATTTTTTTTTTTTTAGATTGACTTAAAACCTCTTGTCTTCTCAAACTCATCCCAACACATTATGAGCTACTCTAGGTTACTTGCTGACAATTTTGGTCCACAAAGATTATGGTCATTACTACATTTAAAAAATAGTACAGATACTTTTGATAGTGCTGGAATGTCACCAAATAATGAGCAACAGCTTGCCTGAATTTTGTCACACCATCCAGCGAAGTACCTAAACGTTTGCACGGACATTCCAACATGAGTCTTCAGTGCCAAAGTGTACACTGCTCCTGAATCAATTGCCTCAATAGTTGCCAACTCCTCCTGATGTTCCTCCATAAGATCTGCTAGTCTGAAATAAAGCAAGATCTCACCAAAGAGTACTGCACAGAAAAAAACATTCCAAAAGCACTACTGGTTAGGTTTGTATCTGCAGTTTACTCTTGAGGCTGGGTTTAACAAGCAGCGGACGCTGCTCAATCCGCCCAAAGTTCGTCGGAAACTGAAGTTAAAGAGCAGCGGTCGTAAGAACAGATTAAAAGGGCCAGTGAACAGAGAAAATAATGTTATATAATTCTGCACATAGTGCAGAATTATATAACATTATATTAGTGCTAGCTTTATAGAACCTAATATTGCCGGTGAACTTTTATTTAAAAAAGAGTGTTTTCCAGACTCACTCTCTGTGCTCTACTGAGCGGGTCTGTTTTTTTCACTGAGCGCATCTGGCCAGCTATCGAGTCACAGCCCGGCCCGACCGCACCATTACACTCAGTGCAGCTCGCTCCTGCTCTGTCTGACAGCGGGAGCAAGATGCACTGAGTGTAATGGCGCGGTCGGGCCGGGCTGTGATTAGACAGCTGGCCAGATGCACTCAGTGAAAAAAACAGACCCGCTCAGTAGAGCACAGAGAGCGGGTCTGGAAAACACTCTTTTTTAATAAAAGTTCACCGGCAATATTAGGTTCTATAAATCTAGCACTAATATAATGTTATATAATTCTGCACTATGTGCACAATTATATAACATTATTTTCTATGTTCACTGGCCCTTTAAGCATGCATTATGTTTATGACATTTAAAGTGTACTGTGAGAACAGAATAATTCTATCATTAGTAAGGTATATGCAATTCTAGTACATGGTCACTGTGAATCAAGAAACGTGACATGCTGAGGAACACTGATTCCTGACAAGTAGAATGTGTATCCATTTCCCTATCATTGTGTCAATCACTATACTCAAGGCTGAAATGTGTAGTGTGAATATTTCCTTAAAATAACCCCTACAATATGTTCTAAGACAACTAAATATTAAAGGGACAGTCTAGTGAAAATTCAACTTTCATGATTCATGAACAACTTTCCAATTTACTTTTATCATCAAATTTGCTTTGTTGTCTTGGTATTCTTTGTTGAAAGCTAAACCAAGGTAGGCTCATATGCTAATTTCTAACCGCTTGAAGGCCGTCTCTTATCTAAATGCATTTGACAGTTTTTCACAGCTAGAGGGTGTTAGTTTATGTGTGTTATATAGATTACATTGTGCTCATGCACATGAAATAACTTATGAAAAGCCACTAATTTTTGGTGAACAACCTGGGTTTTTCTTGCTGATTGATTTAACCGACCAATAAACAAGTGCTGTCCAGGGTTTCTGAACCCAAAAATAGCTTAGATGCCTTCTTTTTCAAATAAAGATAGCAAGAGAATGAAGAAAAATTGATAATAGGAGTAAATTATAAAGTTGATTAAAATCGCATGCTCTATCTGAATCACGAAAGAAAAAATTTGGGTTCAGTGTCCCTTTAATATAACCATGTTGGTTATGCAAAACTGGGGAATGGGTAATAAAGGGATTATATATCCTTTTAAACAATACAAATTCTGGTTTAGAATGTCCCTTTAAGTTAGAAGCAAATTAATGACACAGATAAAATAAGTATTTCTTCACAAAATAAAAAGATAAGATGGTTAAAGTGCTAAAAATAGGTTGATAAAATATACAATACAATAAAAAGCATAACATACACTTACTTGTACAATAACCTTCCTCTGTCTCTTGCATTCATCTTCCCCCATTCTCCATTCTCCAAGGCATCTTTTGCAGCCGCCACAGCTTTATCTACATCTGCTACCGAGCAGTAGGATATTTTGCATATTACCTGTGTACAGATATTACAAGCACGTCTGAATTAGGAAGCAGAGTAATTAGAATCATCAGTACATAATATTGTTAATTATCTTAAAGGGACATTCTAGTGATATTTGAAAGATGCATAACCTGAGGTAATTCTCTGTTTAATTAGTGTACTACTTTATTTTTGTTTTGAAGAAAGAAGATTAAGGGACTTGGCTCTGTATGTGATGGTGATCAAGTTAATTGACTGCTTAAAGGAACAGTAATCACCCCTTACAAGACATTTATTTGTTGTTATAAAATAACGAATCAGCAAAGTCTAAACATTATAAAAACAAATTAACATAATTTTAACTGCAATTGTATTATAATAGCCAAACTCCACACACCATTTGCCATATTTGAAGGAGCGAATCTGGACTTTAGTCTGCAGACAACAATGCTAGCCACTGTCATAATATTAGTATAAAATGCGTTGTTTTACAGTTTTTATCAGTTAAAGCATATTATGGAAAGATATGTAACATGATTAGCTTTACGTAAGCAGAGTGCATTTCAAACCCTTGAGAATTAGAAAATACATAGCTTTCAGAGCTAATTTACATGAAAATGGGGCAAAATAAATAATACAAGTATATTGCAAAGTACTGTCTATTTGAGAAAAATCTCTTCAAACTGTAAATCTTAATTCTTTAAATAGATTACTATATATATATATATATATATATATATATATATATATATATATATATATATATATGAAAAAATGTAAGGATAGACAAGCGCACAGGAGGCACTCCTAGTGTAATATGTTTTTTAAAACAGATGCATATATAAAAGAAGAAATAATCGCGCTCACTTGGTTTTACCTCATCCACTATGAGGTATTTTTTCAACTCAGTGTTAGTAGATGTTCTCTCCTCAGTCAGAGTCCCCAAGAATCCTTTTTTTTTAATCACAGTTATTCCAGGATCCTTAGTACTGGTGTCCTAGCATAAAGATTGCACTGCAACCACTCCCCAAAAGGTACAAGGGGTTAAAGAGCTCCTGCTGTATTTGTAGCAGTGAATGGGCTAATGGTGCCGAAGTGGGTAATGTACTAACACTTTTTCAGTATGTGCAGGAAAAAAACTTTAATGTTAAATGCATAAAATGTAACACTGATAAAAGTCCAAAGTTCAGTAACCTCTCCACTTTTGGAGGTACACTCTTGTAACGAGCAATTGATCTGATGTACAAAAAAAGAGCGGTGGTCAAAAAACGTTAACAGGGTAATTAAGTTAATCCTGTTATCCGTAGACTAATTTGCTCTTATGAATCAAATAAATAAAGCTATTGAGCGTTTAAGGTTTTAACAGATATTGCACTATTTGTTCAGCGTGCAGCAGCTGTTACCTTACTTTGCTCCGTGTGAGACAATGTGTGTCGTGACGTGTGGCAGGGGCGGAGCCTATGCATTTCACAACCAATATGTTGCGTCTTCAGAGGTGAGGGCCGCCCCCCCCCAACCTGTAAAATTTAAGCGTTAGCTACCTGGCAATTAGCCTATCATGAGCCCCTAAATCGTCATCTTGGCTTTGGGCAAAGAGTCCATAAATTCTATGGTTAACAAACAAGCGTTATAAATAACCTAATATCTATAATTTAAAAATGTTAGTTGATAGTTATAAATATACATTACATAAAATACATAAAGACATATATAAATATATCATTAATTTAGTTAAAATATATATTTTAAATACTAAAACTTTCTTTATATATGCATCTTGACTCCTGGATTACAAGGGGTTATATTAAAGGGACAGTCAACCATAGAATTGTTATTGTTTTAAAAGATAGATAATACCTTTATTACTCATTCCCCAGTTTTGCATAACCAACACAGTTATATTAATGTACTTTTTACCTTTGTGATTACCTTGTATCTAGGAACCTTCTTCCACCCCCCTGATCACATGACTGTGACTGATTATTATCTATTGTCTTAAATTTAGCATTGTATTGTGCTAGATCTTAAATAACTTTCTGTGCCTGAACACAGTGTTATCTATATAGCCCACGTGTACTTTCTGTCTCTTTGTGTTGAAAAGAGATTTAAAAAGCATGTGATAAGAGGCAGCCCTCAAAGGCTTAGAAATTAGCATATGAGCCTACCTATGTTTAGTTTAAACTAAGAATACCAAGAGAAAAAAGCAAATTTGAAGATAAAAGTAAATTGGAAAGTCGATTAAAATATTAATTCATAATAATTAATATTAAAAGTCCTATCTGAATAATGAAAGTTTAATTTATACTTGACTGTCCCTTTAATTATAATTAATAAACTTCAAATTCACTTTTAAAATTTGTTGTTCTTAGATAATGTTATTAATATATTTAATCTATATACATTGTAATGCACCTGACATAAAATATCATAAGGTGGCAGTAAAATTAGTAAATATCCCTGAAATGGATGACGTTTGTGTTATACTACATAATAGAGCTTGCATTATAAAAATGCTGCAAGGTCGATGTTTAAAGGGACAGTAAACCTTAAAAATAATGTTATATAATTCTGCACATAGTGCAGAATTATATAACATTACATTAGCCAAACTTTTTAAATCATAATATTCCCTTTTTATTTTGTAAAAATACCACTGTTTTACAGACCCGCTCTCTGTACTCTGCTGAGCGGGTCTGTTGTTTTTACTGAGCGCATCGGGCCAGCTGTATAGTCACAGCACGGCCCGACCGCGCCATTAGACACAGTGCAGCTCGCTCCCGCTGTCAGACAGAGCAGGAGCGAGCTGCACTGTGTCTAATGGCGCGGTCGGGCCGGGCTGTGACTATACAGCTGGCCCGATGCGCTCAGTAAAAACAACAGACCCGCTCAGCAGAGTACAGAGAGCGGGTCTGTAAAACAGCGATATTTTTACAAAATAAAAAGGGAATATTATGATTTAAATAGTTTGGCTAATGTAATGTTATTCAATTCTGCACTATGTGCAGAATTATATAACATTATTTTTAAGGTTTACTGACCCTTTAACCCTTTTGGTTCTAGAGTATCCAGTGTATAGATCCAAAAGGTTTCTCTCTTACGTAGTTCTAAATGTCTTCTACCTCCTCTATTACCTTTTTGAAACTGTTCAATTGCTTTAATAAAGAACTCATTTTTGTTATTTTCATGTATCTGGATTACTACAAGTACATTCTAGCATATATATTTTTAAATGCTCATGAAAAAACTGTGTCTGTTGCACTCACACCCACAAAACTAAATAACAAGTTTATGGACAGCGGTAAGAATGGAGACAAATTTCCAATCAAAAGTAGGCTGAATTGCAAATCTGATTACGTGGTATATATGCTAGAATGTACTTGTAGTAATCCAATGAGGTATATAGGGCGTACCAAACGGGGCTTAAAGATACGCTGTTTAGAACACATGAAAAACATTGAAGCTGGTATTTTGAAAAATCCATTGATAAACCACTTCTCTCAGATACACGGAAATAACAAAAACATAATTTATGCTTACCTGATAAATTTATTTCTCTTGTAGTGTAGTCAGTCCACGGGTCATCCATTACTTATGGAATATATCTCTTCCTAACAGGAAGCTGCAAGAGGATCACCCAGCAGAGCTGCTATATAGCTCCTCCCCTCACATGTCATATTCAGTCATTCGACCAAAGCAGACGAGAAAGGAGAAACCATAGGGTGCAGTGGTGACTGGAGTTTAATTAAAATTTAGGTCTGCCTTAAAGACAGGGCGGGCCGTGGACTGACTACACTACAAGAGAAATAAATTTATCAGGTAAGCATAAATTATGTTTTCTCTTGTTAAGTGTAGTCAGTCCACGGGTCATCCATTACTTATGGAATACCAATACCAAAGCTAAAGTACACGGATGAAGGGAGGGACAAGGCAGGAACATTAAACAGAAGGAACCACTGCCTGAAGTACCTTTCTCCCAAAAATAGCCTCCGAAGAAGCAAAAGTGTCAAATTTGTAAAATTTTGAAAAGGTGTGAAGTGAAGACCAAGTCGCAGCCTTGCAAATCTGTTCAACAGAGGCCTCATTTTTAAAGGCCCAGGTGGAAGCCACAGCTCTAGTAGAATGAGCTGTAATCCTTTCAGGAGGCTGCTGTCCAGCAGTCTCATAGGCTAAACGTATTATGCTACGAAGCCAAAAAGAGAGAGAGGTAGCCGAAGCCTTTTGACCTCTTCTCTGTCCAGAGTAAACGACAAACAGGGAAGAAGTTTGACGAAAATCTTTAGTTGCCTGCAAATAGAACTTCAGGGCACGGACTACGTCCAAATTATGCAAAAGTCGTTCCTTCTTTGAAGAAGGGTTAGGACACAGTGATGGAACAACAATCTCTTGATTGATATTCCTGTTAGTAACTACCTTAGGTAAGAACCCAGGTTTAGTACGCAGAACTACCTTGTCTGAATGAAAAATCAGATAAGGAGAATCACAATGTAAGGCAGATAACTCAGAGACTCTTCGAGCCGAGGAAATAGCCATCAAAAACAAAACCTTCCAGGATAACAGCTTGATATCAATGGAATGAAGGGGTTCAAATGGAACGCCTTGAAGAACATTAAGAACTAAGTTTAAGCTCCACGGCGGAGCAACAGTCTTAAACACAGGCTTAATCCTAGTTAAAGCCTGACAAAAAGCCTGAACGTCTGGAACTTCAGCCAGACGTTTGTGTAGAAGAATAGACAGAGCAGAAATCTGTCCCTTTAACGAACTAGCAGATAAGCCCTTTTCTAAACCCTCTTGTAGAAAGGACAATATCCTAGGAATCCTAACCTTACTCCATGAGTAACTCTTGGATTCGCACCAATATAAATATTTACGCCATATCTTATGGTAAATTTTTCTGGTAACAGGCTTCCTAGCCTGTATTAAGGTATCAATAACCGACTCCGAGAAGCCACGCTTTGATAGAATCAAGCGTTCAATCTCCATGCAGTCAGCCTCAGAGAAATTAGATTTGGATGTTTGAAAGGACCCTGAATTAGAAGGTCCTGTCTCAGAGGCAGAGACTACGGTGGACAGGACGACATGTCCACTAGGTCTGCATACCAGGTCCTGCGTGGCCACGCAGGCGCTATTAGAATCACCGAAGCTCTCTCCTGTTTGATCTTGGCAATCAAACGAGGAAGCATCGGGAATGGTGGAAACACATAAGCCATGTTGAAGACCCAAGGAGCTGTCAGAGCATCTATCAGCACCGCTCCCGGGTCCCTGGACCTGGATCCGTAACAAGGAAGCTTGGCGTTCTGGCGAGACGCCATGAGATCCAGATCTGGTTTGCCCCAACGATGAATCAATTGAGCAAAGACCTCCGGATGAAGTTCCCACTCCCCCGGATGAAAAGTCTGGCGACTTAGAAAATCCGCCTCCCAGTTCTCTACGCCTGGGATGTAAATCGCTGACAGGTGGCAAGAGTGAGACTCTGCCCAGCGAATTATCTTTGAGACTTCCAACATCGCTAGGGAACTTCTGGTTCCCCCTTGATGGTTGATGTAAGCCACAGTCGTGATGTTGTCCGACTGAATCTGATGAACCTCAGAGTTGCTAACTGAGGCCAAGCTAGGAGAGCATTGAATATTGCTCTTAATTCCAGAATATTTATTGGGAGGAGTTTCTCCTCCTGAGTCCATAATCCCTGAGCTTTCAGGGAGTTCCAGACTGCGCCCCAGCCTAGAAGGCTGGCGTCTGTTGTTACAATCGTCCAATCTGGCCTGCGAAAGGTCATCCCCTTGGACAGATGTGGCCGAGAGAGCCACCATAGAAGAGAATCTCTGGTCTCTTGATCCAGACTTAGTAGGGGGGGACAAATCTGAGTAATCCCCGTTCCACTGACTTAGCATGCACAATTGCAGCGGTCTGAGATGCAGGCGCGCAAATGGTACTATGTCCATTGCCACTACCATTAAGCCGATTACTTCCATGCACTGAGCTACTGACGGGTGTGGAATGGAATGAAGGACACGGCAAGCATTTAGAAGTTTTGATAACCTGGCCTCTGTCAGGTAAATTTTCATCTCTACAGAATCTATAAGAGTCCCTAGAAAGGGAACTCTTGTAAGTGGTAATAGAGAACTCTTTTCCACGTTCACCTTCCACCCATGCGACCTCAGAAATGCCAGAACTATCTCTGTATGAGACTTGGCAGTTTGAAAACTTGACGCTTGTATCAGAATGTCGTCTAGGTACGGAGTCACCGCTATGCCTCGCGGTCTTAGTACCGCCAGAAGGGAGCCCAGAACTTTTGTAAAGATTCTTGGAGCCGTAGCTAATCCGAAGGGAAGAGCTACAAACTGGTAATGCCTGTCTAGGAAAGCAAATCTTAGGTACCGATAATGATCCTTGTGAATCGGTATGTGAAGGTAGGCATCCTTTAAGTCCACTGTGGTCATGTACTGACCCTCTTGGATCATGGGAAGGATGGTTCGAATAGTTTCCATTTTGAATGATGGAACTCTTAGAAATTTGTTTAGGATTTTTAAGTCCAAGATTGGTCTGAAGGTTCCCTCTTTCTTGGGAACCACAAATAGATTTGAATAGAATCCCTGCCCGTGTTCCGTCCGCGGAACTGGGTGGATCACCCCCATTAGTAAAAGGTCTTGTACACAGCGTAGAAACGCCTCTTTCTTTATTTGGTTTGCTGATAACCTTGAAAGATGAAATCTCCCTCGTGGAGGAGAAGTTTTGAAGTCCAGGAGATATCCCTGAGATATGATCTCCAACGCCCAGGGATCCTGGACATCTCTTGCCCAAGCCTGGGCGAAGAGAGAAAGTCTGCCCCCCACTAGATCCGTTTCCGGATAGGGGGCCCTCTCTTCATGCTGTCTTGGGGGCAGCAGCAGGTTTCTTGGCCTGCTTGCCCTTGTTCCAGGACTGGTTAACTTTCCAGCCCTGCCTGTAACGAGCAACAGCTCCTTCCTGTTTTGGAGCGGAGGAAGTTGATGCTGCT
The DNA here is from genome assembly GCF_027579735.1 of Bombina bombina. NCBI lineage: Eukaryota > Metazoa > Chordata > Amphibia > Anura > Bombinatoridae > Bombina > Bombina bombina. The sequence goes on along the minus strand of NC_069504.1, from coordinate 331,779,347 downwards.
CCAGCCTTGAAGTTACGAAAGGCACGAAAATTAGACTGTTTGGCCTTTGATTTGGCCCTGTCCTGAGGTAGAGCACGGCCCTTACCTCCCGTAATGTCAGCTATAATTTCTTTCAAGCCGGGCCCGAATAAGGTCTGCCCTTTGAAAGGAATATTAAGCAATTTAGATTTAGAAGTAACATCAGCTGACCAGGATTTAAGCCATAGCGCTCTGCGCGCTTGGATGGCGAATCCGGAGTTCTTAGCCGTAAGTTTGGTTAAATGTACGACGGCATCAGAAACAAATGCGTTAGCTAGCTTAAGTGCTTTAAGCTTGTTCATAATTTCATCCAATGGAGCTGTGCGAATGGCCTCTTCCAGAGACTCAAACCAGAATGCCGCCGCAGCAGTGACAGGCGCAATGCATGCAAGGGGCTGTAAGATAAAACCTTGTTGAACAAACATTTTCTTAAGGTAACCCTCTAATTTCTTATCCATTGGATCTGAAAAGGCACAACTATCCTCCACCGGGATAGTGGTACGCTTAGCTAAAGTAGAAACTGCTCCCTCCACCTTAGGGACCGTCTGCCATAAGTCTCGTGTGGTGGCGTCTATAGGAAACATTTTCCTAAATATGGGAGGAGGGGAAAAGGGCACACCAGGTCTATCCCACTCCTTGCTAATAATCTCTGTAAGCCTTTTAGGTATAGGAAACACGTCAGTACACACCGGTACCACATAGTATCTATCCAACCTACATAATTTTTCTGGAATTGCAACCGTGTTACAATCATTCAGAGCCGCTAATACCTCCCCTAGCAATATGCGGAGGTTCTCAAGCTTAAATTTAAAATTAGAAATCTCTGAATCCAGTCTCCCTGGATCAGATCCGTCACCCACAGAATGAAGCTCTCCGTCTTCACGTTCTGCAAACTGTGACGCAGTATCTGACATGGCTCTTACCTCATCCGCGCGCTCTGTCCTTAACCCAGAGCTATCGCGCTTGCCTCTTAATTCTGGCAATTTAGATAATACTTCTGTCATAACAGTAGCCATGTCTTGCAAAGTGATTTGTAAGGGCCTCCCTGATGTACTTGGCGCCACAAAATCACGCACCTCCTGAGCGGGAGGCGAAGGTACTGACACGTGAGGAGAGTTAGTCGGCATAACTTCCCCCTCGTTGTCTGGTGATAATTTCTTTACATGTAAAGATTGACTTTTATTTAAAGTAGCATCAATGCAATTAGTACATAAATTTCTATTGGGCTCCACATTGGCCTTTAAACATAGTGAACAAAGAGATTCATCTGTGTCAGACATGTTTAAACAGACTAGCAATGAGACTAGCAAGCTTGGAAATACTTTTCTAAATAAATTTACAAGCAATATAAAAAATGCTACTGTGCCTTTAAGAAGCACAAAAAGCTGTCACAGTTGAAATAACAATGAACCAAAATAGTTATAGCAACCAATTTTTCACAGTAAATGTATTAAGTTAGCAAAGGATTGCACCCACCAGCAAATGGATGATTAACCCCTTAATACCCAAAAACGGATTAACAATTTAATAATTAACGTTTTTCTCACAGTCAAAACACACTGTCACAGGTCTGCTGTGACTGATTACCTCCCTCAAAATGAATTTTGAAGACCCCTGAGCTCTCTAGAGACGATCTGGATCATGGAGGATGAAGTAGACAGATTGTGACTGAATTTTTACTGCGCAAAAAAGCGCTAAAATAGGCACCTCCCACTCATATTACAACAGTGGGGAAGCTCAGAAAACTGTATCTATGCAGAAAACAAAGATGGCCATGTGGTAAAAATCATGCCCCAATAAGTTTTATCACCAAGTACCTCACAAAAAACGATTAACATGCCAGTAAACGTTTTAAACATACATTTGAAAAGTTATGAAGTGTTATTAATAAGCCTGCTACCAGTCGCTTTTACTGCAGTTAAGGCTCATACATTATTTCAGTATTAACAGTATTTTCAGAGTCAATTCCATTCCTTAGAAAAATACATTCAGTGTACACACACTCTAGACCTCTCACAGCGACCTATCTTAGTTAGGCTGCAAGAGAATGACTGAATATGACATGTGAGGGGAGGAGCTATATAGCAGCTCTGCTGGGTGATCCTCTTGCAGCTTCCTGTTAGGAAGAGATATATTCCATAAGTAATGGATGACCCGTGGACTGACTACACTTAACAAGAGAAAATTAGTTCTTTATTAAAGCAATTGAACAGGTTCAAAAAGGTAATAGAAGAGGTAGTAGACTTTTAGAACTACGTAAGTTTTGGTAGTGAAAATAGACAAATAGTCCAACAGCATTCTCCTAGTGCTGAGATTTATTCTTTTTTATATATATATATATATATATATATTTTTTTTTTTTTTTTTTTTTTTTTTTTTTTGTTTAAATAAAAATAGAGAGGTCTGTTGCCAAGCACTCCCCCACTATCAACTTCACATAACCAGGGTGCAATCCAAAAAGTTCAAAATATAATTTAATCTCTCATGTAAGGGCACTCGCAGGCATTTAAAATTCTGTTTGCATCCGTCTTATACATTGTTCTTGTATTTGTAACTTCATTCACATTTACTGTTATTTATGAGTCACTTGGGAGTCAGTAGTGTACAAGGTGTGAGTAGTATTCTATGACATAAATTATGTTTTTAATTAGTATGTCCTTTTCTTTTGTATGCTGATGGTGACATATATGTAATTGTGGGGTTAATAGGGTACACGATTTATGCTGTATATGTCTTTGTTTTTGTTTATGTCTTATCTTTTGTATTTTTCAGGACATGTTGTCTTGATAAAGGCCCGAGTCTAGGCCGAAACGTCAACATCTGACTTTTAAAAAAATTCTACTAATAAAGTTTGAATTATAAATCCTTGCGAGTGCTCTTACATGAGAGATTGAATTATATATATATATATATATATAAATAAATGATTGAGATATATATATATATATATATATATAAATATATATATATATAGGAATATCTATTTATAAATACTTAGAACATATTCTGCTATGTGCAGAACATAGGAATGTGAAATATTTACAGTGAATTCATAGTTAAAACCTACATGTTTTCATGTACTTAACTGCATAGTTAAACACTTTATTAAGTATGAATATTGTATAAATATACTTTTACATGTTTTAATCTACTTGACTGCAATGCACTTCTATATATGTGTCCATATGTATTTATGTGTTTATATATGTCTGTAAATACATAAACAGTGGGGCAAAAAAGTATTTAGTCAGCCACCAATTGTGCAAGTTCTCCCACTTAAGAAGATGAGAGAGGCCTGTCATTTTCATCATAGGTATACCTCAACTATGAGAGACAAAATGTGGAAACAAATCCAGACAATCACATTGTCTGATTTGGAAAGAATTTATTTGCATATTATGGTGGAAAATAAGTATTTGGTCACCTACAAACAAGCAAGATTTCTGGCTCTCACAGACCTGTATCTTCTTCTTTAAGAGGCCCCTCTGTCCTCAACTCATTACCTGTATTAATGGAACCTGTTTGAACTTGTTATCAGTATAAAAGACACCTGTCCACAACCTCAAACAGTCACACTCCAAACTCCACTATGGTGAAGACCAAAGAGCTGTCGAAGGACACTAGAAACAAAATTGTAGACCTACACCAGGCTGGGAAGACTGAATCTGCAATAGGCAAGCAGCTTGGTGTGAAGAAATCAACTGTGAGAGCAATAATTAGAAAATGGAAGACATACAAGACCACTGATAATCTCCCTCGATCTGGGGCTCCACGCAAGATCTCACCCAGTGGGGTCAAAATGATAACAAGAACGGTGAGCAAACATCCCAGAACCACACAGGGGGACCTACCGAATGACCTGCAGAGAGCTGGGACCAACGTAACAAAGGCTATCATCAGTAAAACACTGCGATGCCAGGGACTTAGATCCTGCAGTGCCAGACATGTCCCCCGGCTTAAGCCAGTACATGTCCGGGCCCGTCTGAAGTATGCTAGAGAGCATTTGGATGATCCAGAAGCGGATTGGGAGAATGTCATATGGTCAGATGAAACCAAAGTAGAACTGTTTGGTAGAAACACAACTCGTCGTGTTTGGAGGAGAGAGAATGCTGAGTTGCAACCAAAGAACACCATACCTACTGTGAAGCATGGGGGTGGCAACATCATGCTTTGGGGTTGTTTCTCTGCAAAGGGAACAGTAAGACTGATCCGTGTACATGAAAGAATGAATGGGGCCATGTATTGTGAGATTTTGAGTGCAACCCTCCTTCCATCAGCAAGGGCATTGAAGATGAAACGTGGCTGGGTCTTTCAGCATGACAATGATCCAAAACACACTTCTTCGTAAGAAGCATTTCAAGGTCCTGGAGTGGCCTAGCCAGTCTCCAGATCTCAACTCCATAGAAAACCTTTGGAGGGAGTTGAAAGTCTGTGTTGCCCAGCGACAGCCCCAAAACATCACTGCTCTAGAGGAGATCTGCATGCAGGAATGGGCCAACATACCAGCAACAGTGTGTGACAACCTTGTGAAGACTTACAGAAAACGTTTGACCTCTGTCATTGCCAACAAAGGATATATAACAAAATATTGAGATGAACTTTTGATATTGACCAAATCCTTATTTTCCACCATAATTTGCAAATAAATTATATCCAAATCAGACAATGTGATTGTCTGGGTTTGTTTCCACATTTTGTCTCTCATAGTTGAGGTATACCTATGATGAAAATTACAGGCCTCTCTCATCTTCTTAAGTGGGAGAACTTGCACAATTGGTGGCTGACTAAATACTTTTTTGCCCCACTGTATACACAAATAAATACAAAAATACATATGTACACATTTATAGACATACATATGTATCTTTATTCATGTATATGTATGTATGTATCTCAACGTTAAAGCCATTTGCCTGTCTTTTTTTTCTACCACCTGAGACCTCATATCTTTGAGACCTTATAACTTTAGTGTGCAATATATTTTTGTAATATTTTTTATTAGATAGTGTTGTTATGAATGTAACTATACGTTGTAATGTAATTTGGATGTGTTTTGTGCAACTTTTTAGTTTTGCAAAACAGTTAATCAGAGCTCTGACGTTGCAGTAATCAATCTAGTGTAAATCACGATTGTGCTGAAGCAATCGCGTTTAATTTAAATTCGTAATACGAGCACATAAGCCCAACGAGCACAGGCACCTATGATAAATCCCTTAACGCTCGCAGACAAATGTTTGTGTTCCACTCATAATCTGGCACATAATGTTTTTAGTTAGACAACAAAATATAAACATTTTTAACAGTACAAATCAGAGCCTTCCTTATATATGTACAATAAATAGAGGATGCACAGTACAAAATGATGTGTGAAAATCATAACCATATAGAGTGTCATAGGTATCCACGTGTTCACCAGATACACACCTGTAAGAAATAGGCAATAATCACAATTATAACCCTATGTGTTACACTATTTCTGGCCTGATTTCTTGGGAATGTTGAACAGCTCAAATCCCTTTATATCATTTCCCAGAGTCTGTTCTAAATCTTGGAGGATGCTAATTTGTCATGTATCTAAAAGTACTGTTATTCTTATGAAGTATTGTTTTTTCTTGGTGTATACAATGGATAAAAGGGCTGAATCTGCTTTTAAGAAAGTCTATCAGCTTCTGGTTCTATTTAAAGATCTGTGTCTGTTCGTGTGATCACTTCTGTCTGGACAGTTTTAACAATTTTATGTCAAGCTATCTATATTGTGCTTTCATCGATAGTCCATTCAGGAATATTAAGTGGAAAATCAACTTAACTCCAAGTCATAACTAAGCTCTTTATTGTTCAGGAGTTATTTTCCATTAGGATCTTTTGAGTTCAGAAATTGTCAATGGTGAGTGGCTCTAAGAAAGAACTCTGAGACATTCCTTACAAATAGAAAGCCCTTTTTAAATCTAAACTGGAGTCTTAAAGAGATATGTAAAAATGCCTTTCCAACTAAGGATGACTGGAGCAAGGTTCTTCTTAAGGCAAGCTTTCTTGATTTCTCAGAAACTATAGAGGAGTTGGTAAGTTCTCTGAAAATCTAGGAAAAAGTACTTTAAGGCCCAACAAACAAAGTCCAAGAAAGCCTGGCCCTGTCTCTCACTTTAAGAGCTAGGGTCAAAGTATTTAACACTTGAGTACAAGAATTATGAATCATTATTAATGTTTTTTAATCCCTTTTATATTTAAAATGCTTATACTATAAAACATAAATTCCAAACATGCATACTCACTGATCCATCGGTTGGGTTTATGGTATCATAAGTTTTCCCATCATCAGCGTCCACAAACTGTCCATTAATGAAACACTGGTAAGGCATCTTCACTGTCATATTATTTACATTTTTAGTTACCTGAAAATAAAACATGGGTTATATAGAGAAGCAAGGAGTACTCGTAAATTAACACAGACAGTGACAGACAACTCCCAGTGAAAAAAACAAAATGTCGATTGATTCACTACAAGAACATCTGTATTTACAAACAAAAACAAACATATATTTCAAAAAATTCTCTTTTAGATATAACAGAAAAATAGTTTTCAGTATCACATCCCTTTACTGAGATAGTGAAGCCAAATGTTATATATTACGATACAGAGAATGCAATTTTTAATAGCTTTCCAATTCACTTCTATTATTAAATTAGCTTTGTTCCCTTGGTGTCCTTTGTTTAAAAGCATACCTAAGTATGCTCAGGAACAGCAATGCACTACTGGGAGCTAGCTGTCAGTTGACAGCTGCACATACTTGCCTCTTGTCATTGGTTCACACAATGTATTCAGCAGCTAGTAGTGCATTGCTACTCCTGACCCTGCTCTTCAACAAAGCATACTAACAGAACAAAGCAAATTAGATAATAGAATAGATTGGAAAGTTGTTTATAATTGCATGCTCTATATGAATCATAAAAGTTTGATTTTGACTTTACTGTTCCTTTAATTTATTTTGTTTTTGCCCTACTTACATAATCTATCACAAGTTCTTCCTCTCCCTCTCCTCTGGATTTCCTCACAACCATCTGAATGAAAGCTTCAAAAGTGGTGGCCATATAGACATCCTCATTCTGCAGCTCTAACCCTCCACATTTCTGTTTGATCTCTTCCACCAACCTTTAGCATTATAAAAATACAGAGTTACAGATGTAATTTACAGTTTTACAATGTCCAGATTTCCAAGCAATTCTAATACAGATTATACATGATGAGGTTAGATATGGACTCCAGGAAGAAAAATAAATACAGACAAATTAAATGACTGGGCTGCAAAAAGGAGGGAAAGATGGTCAAATTGTGTAACACAGTTACAAACAGCAAACATTAAAGGAATAGTTTAGTCACATTTAAACTTTCATGATTCAGATAGAGCATGCAATTTTAAAGGGACACTGAACCCAACATTTTTCTTTCATGATTCAGATAGAGCACGCAATTTTAAGACACTTTGTAATTAACTCCTATTATCAAATTTTCTTTATTCTCTTAGTATCTTTATTTGAAAAGCAAGAATGTAAGTTTAGATGCCGGCCCATTTTTGGTGATCAACCTGGGTTGTCCTTGCTGATTGGTGGATAAATTAATCGACCAAAAAAACACTGATGTCCTGAGTTCTGAACCAAAAAAAAAAAAGCTTAGATGCCTTCTTTTTCAAATAAAGATAGCAAGAGAATGAAGAAAAATAGATAATATGAGTAAATTAGAAAGTTGCTTAAAATTGCATGCTCTATCTGAATCACGAAAATTTTTTTTGGGTACAGTGTCCCTTTAAACAACTCAAATTTACTCTTATTATCAATGTTTTCTTTGTTCTCTTGGTATCTTTATTTGAAAAAGCAAGAATATAAGCTAAGAAGCCGGCCCATTTTTGGTTTAGCACCTGGGTAGCGCTTGCTGATTGGTGTCTAAATGTAGGCAATTAAGAAATTAAAGAAGGAGCAAAAGGTGCCCTAGCCACTTTTCCAATAAGCTCCCCACAAGCTTAAAGGGCCACTAAACACAAAATCTTTCTTTCATGATTCAGATAGAGAATAGAAATTTAAAGGGACAGTCTACACCAGAATTGTTATTGTTATAACCCCTTAATGACCACAATGTACCCTGTATGTCACTGGTTGTTAAGGGGTTTTTCAGGACATAATAGCACAAGTCTAGCAAGAACATGCTATTAATGCCCTCCCTCCAGCAGGCTTTGTGGAATAGATCAGTCTCAACGCTGGTGGCAAGACCGCGCTATAAAACAATCAAGTCCCAAAAAAAGGCCAGTGACATACAGGGTACGTCGCTGGTCCTTAAGGGGTTAAAAGATAGATAATCCCTTTATTACCTATTCCCCAGTTTTGCATAACCAACATAGTTATATTAATATACTTTTAACCTCTGTGATTATCTTGTATCTAAGCCTCTGCAAACTGCCCCTTCATTTCAGTTCTTTTGACAGGCTTGCAGTTTAGCCAATCAGTGCCTGCTCCCAGATTACTTCACGTGCACGAGCACAGTGTTATCTATATGAAATACGTGAACTAACACCCTCTAGTGGTAAAAAATTGTTAAAATGCATTCTGAAAAGAGGTGGCCTTCAAGGTCTAAGAAATTAGCATATGAACCTCCCAGGTTAAGCTTTCAACTAAGAATAACAAAAGAACAAAGCAAAATTGGTGATAAAAGTAAATTGGAAAATTGTTTAAAATGACATGCTCTATCTGAATCATAAAAGTTTATTTTGGCCTAGACTGTCCCTTTAAACAACATTCCAATTTACTTCCATAATTTATGTTGCTTCATTTTTTAAATATCCTTATTTGAAGAAAAAGCAATGCACATGGTGAGCCAATCACATGATGCTTCTATGTGCAGCAACCAATCAGCAGCTAGTGAGCATATCTAGATATGCTTTTCATCAAAGAATATCAAGAGAATAAAACAAATTAGATAATGTAAGTAAATTAGAAAGATATTTAACATTGCATTCTCTTTCTAAATCATAAAATAAAAAATGTGGGTGGCATGTCCCTTTAACATACAAATTTCACACAAGTTTTAGAGAATGAAAAAGGGCGCTTCCACAGCTGACAAAGAGTAAATATCAATGGTTTATTTTTTGCTGCATAATTAGTGCTGTATAAACTGGCACAGTTGTGCTGTTTAAACTAATACAGATACATTATTGCTACAAATGCTGCTATTACATTGTTGTTGATATATTGCTACGGTTTGTTAAAACTGTTGCTGCAAACGCTGCTATTACATTGTTGTTAATATACTGCAACTGTTTTTTAAATTTGAATATATTTTTTTCTATACATAAAATATGAAATTATCTTTATAGTCAGAAAAGTGTTTTGTATTTATTTAAAATTGTTTAGGAAAACATTGATATTTACTCCTTGTCAGCTGTGGAAGCGCCCTTTTATATTCTCTAAAACTTGGTGTCTAAATGTAGCCACCAATCAGCAAGCGCTACCCAGATGCTGAATCAAAAATGGGCCAGCTCCTAAGCTTATATTCAAATAAAGATACCAAGAGAACAAAGACAAATTGATAATAAGAGTAAATTAGAAAGTTGTTTAAAATTGCATGCTCTATCTGAATCATGAAAGTTTTATTTTGAAAAAACTATTCCTTTAAATGGACACTAAACTCAATATTTAAACATTTCTCTTTAAAAATAAATAATTACATTTAAATATTTTCCTTGTAAAAAATAAAGCAGACCTGCATGAAATATCCATTTTTTATTTTATCTTCTTATGCTGTAAAATACCTCTTAAAGGTGTGCTTGTTCCACTCACTCTAGAGGGCCTCAAGTGCCCCCAACATAATTAAAGGGACATGACATTTTTTCTTTTATGATTTAGATATAACATACAATTTTAAACAACTTTACAAGTTACTTGTATTACCAAATTTGCTTCATTCTGTTGGAATCCTTTGTTAAAGGAGCAGCAATGCACTACTATTTGGAAAGGCTATCGGTTTTATAATATAATCCATGCAAATAATAGTTATGATATTTATAAGCCAATGCTGTTATTAGTAAAGTTTGGTTTTCTGCATATATACATATATAAAAACTGTAGCTGTCAACTTAAGTGGCCACTCTGCAAGGCATTATGGAGAATTCATAAAATAAAAACTTCTCTTGAAATCTCAGTAGCTTGAGTAGGGGGAAGGTCCCTGTGTGTCTGGCAAGAAGGGCAGACAGAAGTATGGACATAAGCAATAATTAAATGCTAATGTTCAACCAACAAGAAAATGATTTTATTGTGGGGGTCTGCATGTCGGTCAACACATTTCACCAAGCGTAAGTGAAAAGAGGCAGCAAATCAGCATGCTGAAAGATCTGTTATTCAAAATATGCTATGCCCAAGCATGTTCTGCCCACAAAACTAATGTGCCCACAGGGTGCTGTATAATAGCGCTGGGATCTCACTGTGTAGGTAAGTGAGCAGCATAAGTAGTGTTATTAGTGTCTTGAAGTGTTCTTGCAACTCTCAGGAATTATGGTACCAAGTGATCAAAAACTCATTCCCTGTTCCTATGCCCCTTTCTATGGAAGTCCTATACAAGGCTAGACACTTCCTGTTAAAGGCGTACACAACGTTCTAATTCTTGCAGACTGGCTCCAGCTCCCTCATGCAACTAAGCTTTTATCTGTTGCTTACAATAGCCTAGATTAAAAGTCACACGGAAAATATGTTTTCGCAATTGCGAAAACACATCTGGCGTTATGGCTTTTGCATATTTGGGGTTGCGCAGGTATTACAAGTTACAAAATAACTTTTTTTGCGCTTGCGTTAAGCCTCATAGCCCAAAAAGCCATATTACATGCGCGTTCACGTATTCTCCCCCATAGAAGTAAATGGAGAATCCAAATAGAAAAAAAAAAACAACTAACACTCTAATCATTTGCCTTCTCGAAAAGTTTGCCGTATTGTCCTTCTCGAAAAGTGTTCCTGAAAATGGGAATATTTCATATTGCAAGAATGTTTTGTGAACGGAATCTGTTCTATTTATTTGTAAATAAATATTTCTCTATATATGTGATGATTTGTATCGATAAATATCTATTTATAGCAAGATATGTATATGAATATATATATATGTCTAGGTATCTCTAGATAAATATGTGAATATCTTTTTTTAAATCCCTCAGAGATATTGTTGAATGTACATAAGATTGTAATGTGAATTGTTTCCTTATCTCCCTACTTAAACATATGTCTATACATATAAATCCATGTTTCTTTATGAATGTGTTTGTATGTCAATGTAAAATCCCTCTGTCTGCTTTTTTCTAACACTTTCTCGTATCTTTGAGCCCTTATAACTTTTGTGTGCAATTTTTTTTTGTAATATTTTTTATTAGACAGTTTTAAGTATACTTTGCAATGTATTTTGTGAAGCTTTTTTGTTTTTGCGCAAACCACTTAATACAGCTCTTCGAGTGCGGAAAGGTTTGTTGCGTAAAAGGCTATTTCGCACGCAAAATCGTGATTTTTCAAGACTTGTAATACCTGCGCTAGGGAAATTTAGTGCGATAAGAACTTATCGCGCGCAGAAAAGCCAAACTGCGCGACTTGTAATCTGGGTCAATGAGTCTCAGACTACATTATATGAATCTAAGGAATTCAGCTCACCTGACAACATCCATAGAAGCTGCTCCAGATTTGAAAAAGTCAGTGGTTTTGTCGATCACTAGAACGTTGCTTAAAATACCTTTCCATATGTTCTAAGTGAAAGAGAAAAAAAATAAAAAATTAAATGTATTTGGATTTTTATCAACAGGAGATGATTATTTTTTTTTTTTTTTTTAAAGGGACAGAAAGGTCAAAAATAAAACGTGCATTGGTGCATTTCAATTTAAAATAGAAGCATTTTGCAATTTACTTTCATTAGTAAAAATGCTTCTAGTAAAGTCACAACTGTTTTTCAGTGCCATATGCCCATTTCCTGTGAGGGCCAGGCCATTTCAAATGCACATTTCATTTTTGACCTTTCTATCCCTTTATCTAAATGTACTCACATTTACCATATGAGAATCATCACCACTAGTTTGTATGAAGTCACATTTTTCAAGTCATTATTTTCATTGTGAAAATAGGAGTAATAATAGCTACATATACAGCTAAAACTACTATATCAACTGTCATATCAGAAAAGAAGATATTATGTAGAAAAAATATTTAGTTGGTGAAAATCCACTTCCTGCGTTCTAAGTAGATATAAAGCCATAAAGTTGCATCACAACAATGTTCCTGCAAAACTTTATTCACAACACCTGTATAGCAGAATTGCTTTAATGCAAGGACATTAAATCAACAACACCTGACAAAGTCATATGGTATACGATGAATATCACCAAAAACAGAATTTATGTTTACCTGATAAATTACTTTCTCCAACGGTGTGTCCGGTCCACGGCGTCATCCTTACTTGTGGGATATTCTCTTCCCCAACAGGAAATGGCAAAGAGCCCAGCAAAGCTGGTCACATGATCCCTCCTAGGCTCCGCCTACCCCAGTCATTCGACCGACGTAAAGGAGGAATATTTGCATAGGAGAAACCATATGATACCGTGGTGACTGTAGTTAAAGAAAATAAATTATCAGACCTGATTAAAAAACCAGGGCGGGCCGTGGACCGGACACACCGTTGGAGAAAGTAATTTATCAGGTAAACATAAATTCTGTTTTCTCCAACATAGGTGTGTCCGGTCCACGGCGTCATCCTTACTTGTGGGAACCAATACCAAAGCTTTAGGACACGGATGAAGGGAGGGAGCAAATCAGGTCACCTAAATGGAAGGCACCACGGCTTGCAAAACCTTTCTCCCAAAAATAGCCTCAGAAGAAGCAAAAGTATCAAACTTGTAAAATTTGGTAAAAGTGTGCAGTGAAGACCAAGTCGCTGCCCGACATATCTGATCAACAGAAGCCTCGTTCTTGAAGGCCCATGTGGAAGCCACAGCCCTAGTGGAATGAGCTGTGATTCTTTCAGGAGGCTGCCGTCCGGCAGTCTCATAAGCCAATCTGATGATGCTTTTAATCCAAAAAGAGAGAGAGGTAGAAGTTGCTTTTTGACCTCTCCTTTTACCAGAGTAAACAACAAACAAGGAAGATGTTTGTCTAAAATCCTTTGTAGCATCTAAATAGAATTTTAGAGCGCGAACAACATCCAAATTGTGCAACAAACGTTCCTTCTTTGAAACTATCTCCTGGTTAATGTTTTTGTTAGAAACAACTTTCGGAAGAAAACCAGGTTTAGTACGTAAAACCACCTTATCTGCATGGAACACCAGATAAGGAGGAGAACACTGCAGAGCAGATAATTCTGAAACTCTTCTAGCAGAAGAAATTGCAACCAAAAACAGAACTTTCCAAGATAATAACTTAATATCAACGGAATGTAAGGGTTCAAACGGAACCCCCTGAAGAACTGAAAGAACTAAGTTGAGACTCCAAGGAGGAGTCAAAGGTTTGTAAACAGGCTTGATTCTAACCAGAGCCTGAACAAAGGCTTGAACATCTGGCACAGCTGCCAACTTTTTGTGAAGTAACACAGACAAGGCAGAAATCTGTCCCTTCAAGGAACTTGCAGATAATCCTTTCTCCAATCCTTCTTGAAGAAAGGATAGAATCTTAGGAATTTTTACCTTGTCCCAAGGGAATCCTTTAGATTCACACCAACAGATATATCTTTTCCATATTTTGTGGTAAATTTTTCTAGTTACAGGCTTTCTGGCCTGAACAAGAGTATCAATAACAGAATCTGAGAACCCTCGCTTTGATAAGATCAAGCGTTCAATCTCCAAGCAGGCAGTTGGAGTGAGACCAGATTCGGATGTTCGAACGGACCTTGAACAAGAAGGTCTCGTCTCAAAGGTAGCTTCCATGGTGGAGCCGATGACATATTCACCAGATCTGCATACCAAGTCCTGCGTGGCCACGCAGGAGCTATCAAGATCACCGATGCCCTCTCCTGATTGATCCTGGCTACCAGCCTGGGGATGAGAGGAAACGGCGGGAATACATAAGCTAGTTTGAAGGTCCAAGGTGCTACTAGTGCATCTACTAGAGTCGCCTTGGGATCCCTGGATCTGGACCCGTAGCAAGGAACCTTGAAGTTCTGACGAGAGGCCATCAGATCCATGTCTGGAATGCCCCACAGTTGAGTAATTTGGGCAAAGATTTCCGGATGGAGTTCCCACTCCCCCGGATGTAATGTCTGACGACTCAGAAAATCCGCTTCCCAATTTTCCACTCCTGGGATGTGGATTGCAGACAGGTGGCAGGAGTGAGTCTCCGCCCATTGAATGATTTTGGTCACTTCTTCCATCGCCAGGGAACTCCTTGTTCCCCCCTGATGGTTGATGTACGCAACAGTCGTCATGTTGTCTGATTGAAACCGTATGAACTTGGCCTTTGCTAGCTGAGGCCAAGCCTTGAGAGCATTGAGTATCGCTCTCAGTTCCAGAATATTTATCGGTAGAAGAGATTCTTCCCGAGACCAAAGACCCTGAACTTTCAGGGGTCCCCAGACCGCGCCCCAGCCCATCAGACTGGCGTCGGTCGTGACAATGACCCACTCTGGCCTGCGGAAGTTCATCCCTTGTGACAGGTTGTCCAGGGACAGCCACCAACGGAGTGAATCTCTGGTCCTCTGATTTACTTGTATCGTCGGAGACAAGTCTGTATAGTCCCCATTCCACTGACTGAGCATGCACAGTTGTAATGGTCTTAGATGAATGCGTGCAAAAGGAACTATGTCCATTGCCGCTACCATCAAACCTATTACTTCCATGCACTGCGCTATGGAAGGAAGAGGAACGGAATGAAGTATTTGACAAGAGTTTAGAAGTTTTGTTTTTCTGGCCTCTGTCAGAAAAATCCTCATTTCTAAGGAGTCTATTATTGTTCCCAAGAAGGGAACCCTTGTTGACGGAGATAGAGAACTCTTTTCTACGTTCACTTTCCATCCGTGAGATCTGAGAAAGGCCAGGACTATGTCCGTGTGAGCCTTTGCTTGAAGAAGGGACGACGCTTGAATCAGAATGTCGTCCAAGTAAGGTACTACTGCAATGCCCCTTGGTCTTAGCACCGCTAGAAGGGACCCTAGTACCTTTGTGAAAATCCTTGGAGCAGTGGCTAATCCGAAAGGAAGTGCCACGAACTGGTAATGCTTGTCCAGGAATGCGAACCTTAGGAACCGATGATGTTCCTTGTGGATAGGAATATGTAGATACGCATCCTTTAAATCCACCGTGGTCATGAATTGACCTTCCTGGATGGAAGGAAGAATTGTTCGAATGGTTTCCATTTTGAACGATGGAACCTTGAGAAACTTGTTTAGGATCTTGAGATCTAAGATTGGTCTGAACGTTCCCTCTTTTTTGGGAACTACGAACAGATTGGAGTAGAACCCCATCCCTTGTTCCCCTAATGGAACAGGATGAATCACTCCCATTTTTAACAGGTCTTCTACACAATGTAAGAATGCCTGTTTTTTTATGTGGTCTGAAGACAATTGAGACCTATGGAACCTCCCCCTTGGGGGAAGCCCCTTGAATTCCAGAAGATAACCTTGGGAGACTATTTCTAGTGCCCAAGGATCCAGAACATCTCTTGCCCAAGCCTGAGCGAAGAGAGAGAGTCTGCCCCCCACCAGATCCGGTCCCGGATCGGGGGCCAACGTTTCATGCTGTCTTGGTAGCAGTGGCAGGTTTCTTGGCCTGCTTTCCCTTGTTCCAGCCTTGCATTGGTCTCCAGGCTGGCTTGGCTTGAGAAGTATTACCCTCTTGCTTAGAGGACGTAGCACTTGGGGCTGGTCCGTTTCTACGAAAGGGACGAAAATTAGGTTTATTTTTGGCCTTGAAAGACCTATCCTGAGGAAGGGCGTGGCCCTTACCCCCAGTGATATCAGAGATAATCTCTTTCAAGTCAGGGCCAAACAGCGTTTTCCCCTTGAAAGGAATGTTAAGCAATTTGTTCTTGGAAGACGCATCCGCTGACCAAGATTTCAACCAAAGCGCTCTGCGCGCCACAATAGCAAACCCAGAATTTTTCGCCGCTAACCTAGCCAATTGCAAAGTGGCGTCTAGGGTGAAAGAATTAGCCAATTTGAGAGCACGGATTCTGTCCATAATCTCCTCATAAGGAGGAGAATCACTAGTGATCGCCTTTTCTAGCTCATCGAACCAGAAACACGCGGCTGTAGTGACAGGGACAATGCATGAAATTGGTTGTAGAAGGTAACCTTGCTGAACAAACATCTTTTTAAGCAAACCTTCTAATTTTTTATCCATAGGATCTTTGAAAGCACAACTATCTTCTATGGGTATAGTGGTGCGTTTGTTTAAAGTAGAAACCGCCCCCTCGACCTTGGGGACTGTCTGCCATAAGTCCTTTCTGGGGTCGACCATAGGAAACAATTTTTTAAATATGGGGGGAGGGACGAAAGGTATACCGGGCCTTTCCCATTCTTTATTTACAATGTCTGCCACCCGCTTGGGTATAGGAAAAGCTTCTGGGGGCCCCGGGACCTCTAGGAACTTGTCCATTTTACATAGTTTCTCTGGGATGATCAAATTCTCACAATCATCCAGAGTGGATAACACCTCCTTAAGCAGAGCGCGGAGATGTTCCAACTTAAATTTAAATGTAATCACATCAGGTTCAGCTTGTTGAGAAATTTTCCCTGAATCTGAAATTTCTCCCTCAGACAAAACCTCCCTGGCCCCCTCAGACTGGTGTAGGGGCCCTTCAGAAACAATATCATCAGCGTCCTCATGCTCTTCAGTATTATCTAAAACAGAGCAGTCGCGCTTACGCTGATAAGTGGGCATTTTGGCTAAAATGTTTTTGATAGAATTATCCATTACAGCCGTTAATTGTTGCATAGTAAGGAGTATTGGCGCGCTAGATGTACTAGGGGCCTCCTGAGTGGGCAAGACTGGTGTAGACGAAGGAGGGGATGATGCAGTACCATGCTTACTCCCCTCACTTGAGGAATCATCTTGGGCATCATTTTCTCTAAATTTTGTGTCACATAAATCACATCTATTTAAATGAGAAGGAACCTTGGCTTCCCCACATTCAGAACACAGTCTATCTGGTAGTTCAGACATGTTAAACAGGCATAAACTTGATAACAAAGTACAAAAAACGTTTTAAAATAAAACCGTTACTGTCACTTTAAATTTTAAACTGAACACACTTTATTACTGCAATTGCGAAAAAGTATGAAGGAATTGTTCAAAATTCACCAAAATTTCACCACAGTGTCTTAAAGCCTTAAAAGTATTGCACACCAAATTTGGAAGCTTTAACCCTTAAAATAACGGAACCGGAGCCGTTTTTATCTTTAACCCCTTTACAGTCCCTGGTATCTGCTTTGCTGAGACCCAACCAAGCCCAAAGGGGAATACGATACCAAATGACGCCTTCAGAAAGTCTTTTCTATGTATCAGAGCTCCTCACGCATGCGACTGCATGTCATGCTTCTCAAAAACAAGTGCGCAATACCGGCGCGAAAATGAGACTCTGCCTATGATTAGGGAAAGCCCCTAGAGAATAAGGTGTCCAAAACAGTGCCTGCCGATATTATTTTACAAAATACCCAGATTAAAATGATTCCTCAAGGCTAAATATGTTTATTATATGAATCGATTTAGCCCAGAAAATGTCTACAGTCTTAAAAAGCCCTTGTGAAGCCCTTATTTATTGTCTGTAATAAAAATGGCTTACCGGATCCCATAGGGAAAATGACAGCTTCCAGCATTACATCGTCTTGTTAGAATGTGTCATACCTCAAGCAGTAAAATTCTGCTCACTGTTCCCTCAACTGAAGTTAATTCCTCTCAACAGTCCTGTGTGGAACAGCCATCGATTTTAGTAACGGTTGCTAAAATCATTTTCCTCTTACAAACAGAAATCTTCATCTCTTTTCTGTTTCAGAGTAAATAGTACATACCAGCACTATTTTAAAATAACAAACTCTTGATTGAATAATAAAAACTACAGTTAAACACTAAAAAACTCTAAGCCATCTCCGTGGAGATGTTGCCTGTACAACGGCAAAGAGAATGACTGGGGTAGGCGGAGCCTAGGAGGGATCATGTGACCAGCTTTGCTGGGCTCTTTGCCATTTCCTGTTGGGGAAGAGAATATCCCACAAGTAAGGATGACGCCGTGGACCGGACACACCTATGTTGGAGAAATTGAGTTTTACTTTTATGACGATCATGGAAGGCAGCGTAATCTAAAACAGAAAATGTGATTTGGCTACATCACAAATAATATTTATTCTAGAGGTCTGACGTATTCATAGAGCGGCCAGGGCAGGCAGACAAGCAGACTTATTAAATATAAAATATCAGCCTATTTTCCTTATATGGTCCCTATGCCATTTTGTTATGTCTTTAATAAAAACACCCAACTAAAGGATGTAGAAATTTAAATATTAGCAAATTTAAAGAGGGGTGCTAGAACTGGCAATGTTTAACCTGATTTTATGCAAAAAAAAAAACTTTTAATATGTTTAGATAGTGTTCTTTTATATAGACATTTTTCACATTTTTATTCCATATTAGTTCATATTAGGATATGGCTGGTAATTGGAGGATAGGTACATACAGTATTTTGCTCCTAGTTGGCTCACAGGTTATTTCTATATCTGGAGCATTTGTTTGAGGGTTAAATAAAAGGGATGGCCTGGTATGAATGAATCAACTGCAGCAAAATGTGCAACAATGTAATATGCAAAGCTAAAAACTCAAAGGTACATATCTCTGCACTGCAGGTAAGTTATTTGGAGAACCTAGAGGTACTTACTCTAATTTCTGTTTCCATGGCCCTCTCCTCTTCTGTGAGCTCTAGAGCTGCAGCGTCATCTGTTGAGAAATATTTTGATGCAGGTATCATTTTTCCATCTTCAAACTGAAGATTTCTGACAAGTAACTGTAAGAAACAGAGACCATTAGCATGTGAGTAAGGGTGTTAGTTTTTTGTCACTCCATTGAAGTCTAAGGGGCGTTTCCGATATACGAAGTTCGGCTTTTTGCACAAACTTTTTACTCTCAACTTGTAATACGAGCACAGCCTGATGCACGCAAAAAGCCTCCATCTATCGCAGTTAGCCCCCGAGCGGGAGAACTAATTTGAGCTCCACTCGTAATCTAGCCCTTAGTGACATAAATGTGCAAAAAGATCCACCATTGACAGAGGCAAAGAGAATGACTGTGAATAATGGGTAAGGGAAGTGACACTTAACAGCTTTGCTGGGGTGCTCTTTGCCTCCTCCTGCTGGCCAGGAATTAAATATCTCACTATTAATTGGAATGGTGTCATGGACTCTCCATGCCGTAGGAAAGAAATGTTAACTTAACTTTATTTTTTTATAGAAAAGGTAGGAAACCCAACCTGATTCTATTACCAAAACTTTTTTTTTTTAAATCATCTTTAAATGTGATATAGAAGAGCCTACCCAATTAAAGGAGCTAATTGTTTTCCTGCAGATGCACTATGACCTGGGCTGTCAGAAACAGGAAAAACAAAGGCGTTCAACGGTTTCTTGGTGAAATAAAAGCAGCCTTTATTGGATTCCTTAAAAACACACAAAGCAGCAGACAAGGAGAATGCAATGGGGTTCTGTGTGTCAGACTGGCTTACGCATTTCGGTGGAAGCCGTAATCATAGCCTAGTTAGTCTGGCACATAGTACCTATTTATACTCAGGTAATTCTGTGTCATTGGTTAAAAACTAATTGAAAAAAACACATCCATCTATGCAGATAAGTGCACAGTGCAACATTGCCACATAGAATAACAGCACAATATATTTTCTTTCAAAAATGAATGAAAATGAAAAGGATATAGATAGATGATAGAAAATAATTAATAAATTGTACCTGTTTATCAAAAAGGAAATTTATGCTTACCTGATAAATTGATTTCTTCTACAATATGACGAGTCCACGGATTTCATCCTTACTTGTGGGATATTATCCTCCTGCTAACAGGAAGTGGCAAAGAGCACCACAGCAGAGCTGTATATATAGCTCCTCCCTTCCCCTCCACCTCCAGTCATACAACCGAAGGTTATAGGAAGAGAAAGGAAAAGCTAAAAGGTGCAGAGGTGACTGACATTGTAAATAATAAAAACTATAATCTGTCTTAAATTGACAGGGAGGGCCGTGGACTCGTCGTATAATAGAAGAAATCAATTTATCGGGTAAGCATAAATTTCCTTTTCTTCTACCTCCAGTCATACAACCGAAGGTTATAGGAAGAGAAAGGAAAAGCTAAAAGGTGCAGAGGTGACTGACGTTGTAAATAATAAAAACTATAATCTGTCTTAAATTGACAGGGAGGGCTGTGGACTCGTCGTATCGTAGAAGAAATCAATTTATCGGGTAAGCATAAATTTCCTTTTCTTCTACAAGATACGACGAGTCCACGGATTTCATCCTTACTTGTGGGATACAATACCAAAGCTACAGGACACGGATGAAAGGGAGGGACAAGACAGAGACCTTAACGGAAGGCACCACTGCTTGAAGAACTTTTCTCCCAAAAACAGCCTCAGAAGAAGCAAAAGTATCAAATTTGGAAAATTTGGAAAAAGTATTAAGGGAAGACCAAGTCGCAGCCTTACAAATCTGTTCAACAGATGCATCGTTTTTAAAGGCCCATGTGGGAGCCACAGCCCTAGTAGAATGAGCCGTAATTCTTTCAGGAGGCTGCTGTCTAGCAGTCTCATATGCCAGATGGATGATACTTCTCAGCCAAAAAGAAAGAGAGGTAGCCGTAGCTTTCTGACCCCTACGCTTTCCAGAATAAACAATGAATAATGAAGATGATTGACGGAAATCCTTAGTTGCCTGTAAATAGAACTGTAAGGCACGGACCACGTCCAGGTTATGTAACAGACGCTCCTTCTTAGAAGAAGGATTAGGACACAATGAAGGAACAACAATTTCCTGATTAATATTCTTATTGGAAACAACCTTAGGAAGAAAACCAGGTTTGGTACGTAAAACTACCTTATCAGAATGAAATATGAGATAAGGCAAATCCCACTGTAACGCTGAAAGCACAGAAACTCTTCGAGCAGAAGAAATAGCAACCAAAAACAGAACTTTCCAAGATAACAATTTAATATCTATGGAATGCATAGGTTCAAACGGAACCCCTTGAAGAACTCGAAGAACTAAATTTAAACTCCAGGGAGGAGTAATTGGTCTAAATACAGGCTTAATTCTAGATAGAGCCTGACAAAAAGACTGAACATCTAGCACATCTGCCAAACGCTTGTGAAACAAAATTGACAAAGCCGAAATTTGTCCCTTTAAAGAACTTTCTGATAACCCTTTCTCCAATCCTTCTTGGAGAAAAGACAGAATCCTGGGAATCCTAACTTTACTCCACGAGTAACCCTTGGATTCACACCAATAAAGATATTTACGCCATATCTTATGATAGATTTTTCTAGTGACAGGCTTGCTAGCCTGTATCAAAGTATTGATGACCAAATCAGAGAATCCTCGCTTAGATAAAATCAAGCGTTCAATCTCCACGCAGTGAGCTGCAGAGAAATTAGATTTGGATGTTGGAAAGGACCTTGAATGAGAAGGTCCTGTCTCAAAGGAAGTTTCCACGGTGGCAGAGAGGACATGTCCACTAAATCCGCATACCAAGTCCTGCGTGGCCACGCAGGCGATATCAGGATTACTGAAGCTCTCTCCTGTTTGATTCGAGCAATCACCCGGGGAAGGAGAGGAAACGGTGGAAACACATAAGCTAGGCTGAATGACCAAGGCACTGCCAAGGCATCTATCAGTTCGGCCTGAGGATCCCTCGACCTGGATCCGTATCTTGGAAGCTTGGCATTCTGTTGAGATGCCATCAGATCCAATTCCGGTCTGCCCCATCGGAGAATCAGTGAGGCAAACAACTCCGGGGGGAGTTCCCACTCCCCCGGATGAAAGGTCTGTCGACTTAGAAAATCCGCTTCCCAGTTCTCTACTCCTGGGATGTAAATTGCCGACAGATAACAAGAGTGGGCCTCTGCCCATCGGATTATCTTGGATACTTCTATCATCGCTAAGCAACTCCTTGTTCCCCCCTGATGATTGATATATGCCACAGTCGTGATGTTGTACGACTGGAATCTGATGAATTTGTTCGACGCCAACTGAGGACATGCCTGAAGCGCATTGAATATTGGTCTCAGTTCCAGAATATTGATTGGAAGTAAAGACTCCCTCTGAGTCCAAACACCCTGAGCCTTCAGGGAATTCCAGACTGCACCCCAGCCCAGAAGGCTGGCGTCCGTTGTCACTATCACCCATGAGGGTCTGCGGAAACAAGTCCCCTGGGACAGATGATCCGGCGACAACCACCAAAGAAGAGAGTCTCTGGTCTCTTAATCTAGATTTATCTGAGGAGATAAATCCGCATAATCCCCATTCCACTGACCGAGCATGCACAGCTGCAGTGGTCTGAGATGAAAGCGAGCAAACGGAATGATGTCCATTGCCGCTACCATTAATCCAATTACCTCCATACACTGAGCCACTGATGGCCGAGGAATGGACTGAAGTGCTCGGCAAGTATTTAGAATCTTTGATTTTCTGGCCTCCGTCAGAAATATTTTCATCTCTACCGAGTCTATCAGAGTTCCCAAGAAGGGGACCCTTGTCTGTGGAACTAGAACTAGTGAACTCTTCTCTATGTTCACCTTCCAACCGTTAGTTCTCAGGAAAGACAACACTGTGCCCGTGTAAGATTTTGTCAGTTGATAAATTGACGCCTGGATCAGAATATCATCCAGATAAGGCGCCACTGCTATGCCTCACGGTCTGAGAACCGCCAGAAGAGACCCTAGAACCTTTGTGAAGATTCTGGGTGCTGTGGCCAACCCGAAGGGAAGAGCCACAAACTGATAATATTTGTCCAGGAAGGCAAACCTTAGAAACTGATGATGATCCTTGTGGATAGGAATATGAAGGTAAGCATCCTTCAAGTCCACGGTAGTCATATATTGACCCTCCTGGATCATTGGTAAGATTGTTTGTATAGTCTCCATCTTGAACGATGGGACTCTGAGAAACTTGTTTAGACACTTGAGATCTAAAATGGGTCTGAAAGTTCCCTCTTTTTTGGGAACCACGAAAAGAGTAAAACCCCTGTCCCTGTTCCGATTTTGGAACGGGACAAATTACTCCCATGGTAGAGAGGTCTTTTACACAGCGTAAGAACGCCTCTCTTTTTATCTGGTCTACAGATAATCTTGAAAGATGAAATCTCCCTCTTGGGAGAAAATCCTTGAATTCCAGTTGATACCGGTGGGTCACTATTTCCAGCACCCAGGGGTCCTGAACATCTCTTGCCCAAGCCTGGGCAAAGAAATAAAGTCTGCCCCCTACTAGATCCGGTCCTGGATCGGGGGCCACCCCTTCATGCTGTCTTTGTAGCAGCAGCTGGCTTCTTGGATTGTTTACCTTTATTCTAGTTCTGTTTGGGTCTCCAGACTGACTTAGATTGGGTAAAATTCCCTTCCTGCTTTGTGGAGGAAGAGGAAGCAGAGGGTCCTCCTTTAAAATTCCGAAAGGAACGAAAATTATTTTGTTTACCCCTCATCTTAACAGACTTATCCTGAGGTAGCCTTTACCTCCTGTAATGTCAGAAATTATTTCCTTCAATTCAGGCCCGAAAAGGGTCTTACCTTTAAAGGGAATAGCTAAAAGCTTAGTTTTTTATGACACATCAGCAGACCAAGATTTAAGCCACAACGCTCTACGCGCTAGAATAGCAAATCCTGCATTTTTCGCAGCTAATTTAGCAATTTGAAAAGCGGCATCAGTAATAAAAGAATTAGCTAGCTTGAGAGCCTTAATTCTATCCAAAATGTCATCTAACGGAGTCTCAACCTTCAGAGACTCTTCCAGAGCCTCAAACCAAAAAGCTGCTGCAGTAGTTACTGGAACAATGCAAGCCTTGGTTGTTAAAGAAAACCCTGATTAATAAATAATTTCTTTAGAAGACCCTCTAATTTTTTATCCATAGGGTCCTTGAAAGCACAACTGTCCTCAACGGGTATAGTTGTAGCTTAGCCAGGGTAGATATAGCTCCCTCTACCTTAGGGACCGTTTGCCACGAGTCCCGAATGGTGTCTGATATGGGAAACATTTTCTTAAAATTAGGAGGGGGAGAAAACGGTATACCTGGTCTATCCCATTCCTTTTTTATAATTTCCGAAATTCTTTTAGGAACCGGAAAAACATCAGTGTAAGTAGGCACCTCTACATATTTGTCCATCTTACACAATTTCTCTGGTGGTATCACAATAGGGTCACAATCATCCAGAGTCGCTCAAACCTCCCGAAGTAACAGGTAGAGGTGTTCAAGCTTAAATTTAAAGGACATAACGTCCGAATCTGTCTGAAGTAACACATTCCCTGAGTCTGAAATCTCTCCCTCAGACAGCAATTCCCTGACCCCCAACTCAGAACACTGTGGGGGTACATCGGAAATAGCTAATAAAGCATCAGAGGATTCAGTATTCACATTAATACCTGACCTACTGTGTTTACCCTGTAACACTGGTAATTTAGATAATACCTCTGTAAGGCTAGTTGACATAACTGCAGCCATCTCCTGCAGAGTAAAGGAATTAGACGCACTATAAGTACTTGGCGTCTCTTGTGTGGGCGTTAAAGGTTGTGACACTTGGGGAGAATTGGATGGCATATCCTGATTCTCTTCAGACTGAGAATAATCCTTAGGCACACTTTCTTGACCTAAAATATGGTCTTTACAATGTAAGGCCCTTTTTGTACAAGAGGTACACAATGTAAGAGGGGGTTCCACAATAGCTTCTAAACACATAGAACAATGAGATTCCTCAATGTCAGACATGTTGAACAGACTAGTAATAATCACAGAAGTCGTTTAAACACTTTATTTATTGCTTTAAATACATTTTTTAAAAACGTGTACTGCGCCTTTAAGGAATAAAAAGCGCACAATTTTTCCAAAACTGCTTCAAAAACGTTAATTTGATTTAAAAATTAACTGAAACTCATTAATGGCTCCAAAAATTATTGCACCCCAGGAGTAAGGGGAGAAATGAACCTCTAAAGGTAACAAATCACAAAAATGTAAATTTTCACAAAAATACCCCCGCAGCTCGCCACAGCTCTGCTGTGGCGCCTACCTGTCCCCAGGGTACTTCGAAATGACTCGCCAACAATCCGGACCAGAGAATCACTGTCCAGGAGCAACCAGAGTTACTGCTTGCTGCTTCTCAGCCAGAAGGAAGTGCGCATCTGAGCGCGCGAAATTAAGCCCCGCCCATCATGGCCGATGTTCGAGTAGGCCTCAAACAACCGCATGGAGAAGCGTTTTTTTAAGCAAACTAAGTGTAACATAAAAAAAAACAACAACATATCCAGTATAGCCACACCGGTTATTTAGTGCCAATAAAAAAAACGATCAACAGTTTCTCCCTCTCCCAGTGTCTAATGTAATGCCCATTATATGATTGTCAACAGAAATAAAACATAGGTCTCCAGTAACACCCCTCTGTTTAACAGGTCTACTGCTTACCCCATTCCCTACAGGGAAATAAATGCCAGCCAGTTCTGATATATCAAGTCTCCTCAGAAATAAAGGGCTGCACATACCTCAATGCTGCTTGTAGCATGAAACCGTTCTCCACACTGAAGATGTCTCTTGTGTTACCTTCAGAAGTCTTGTGGGAACTAACATGGATCTTAGTTACAGCTGCTAAGATCATCAACCTCAGGGCAGAAATCTTCTTCCATATCCCCCTGAGGGAAATAGTACTCACCGGTACCATTTAAAATAAAAAACTTCTTGATTGAAGAAACTAAAACTAACACCTCACTTTACCTCTTCCTAGTATAACACAGGCAAACAGAATGACTGGGGGTGGAGGCGAAGGGATGAGCTATATATACAGCTCTGCTGTGGTGCTCTTTGCCACTTCCTGTTAGCAGGAGGATAATATCCCACAAGGATGAAATCCGTGGACTCGTCGTATCTTGTAGAAGAAAAGAAAAATTATTATAGTATGGAATACAATTAATTGATTTATATACATGAATTAAATCCATACTTAAATGAATGCAAACAAGTGGACAAGATATGTGTATGAAGCATGCATATAAATAATTCATTAATATATACATAACGCCTTCTAAGATGATCCTATTATATACAAAAGACCAAACAAAGCATATATATGCATATTTATGTTTTCCATCACAGTGTAGTGATAATAATAATCAAGATCAAAGAAACATACACATATATGATTTTTCCTAGATGTGGTAATACACTCCTTAAAGGGACAGTATACACTCATTTTCATATAACTGCATGTAATAGACACTACTATAAAGAATAAGATGCACAGATACTGATATAAAAATCCAGTATAAAACTGTTTTAAAACTTACTTAGAAGCTCTCAGTTTAGCTCTGATAAAAAGGTAGCTGGAAAGCCCACTGCAAGTGGGAAATAAGACACTCCCCCCTCCCCCTTCTTTTGCATATGAAAAGACACTTTACACAAACAGGAGCAAGCTGGAGAAGGTAGCTGACGGTATTCTCATAAAACTTTGGGGCTTGGTTAGGAGTCTGAAAATCAGAGCAATGTTATTTAAAAATAAGCAAAACTATACATTAAAAAAAACAAAAAAAAAACTTTATGGGCTATATAAATAGATCATCTACAAAACATTTATACAAAGAAAAAATGAATGTATAATGTCCCTTTAAGTAAAAAAAAATCCATTAAATACTCTGTCAAGTACAAACACACAATAATTGATTGATACTGGGAATTAAAGATAAACAAATTAAATTAGTACAAAAGAAAATAGAAGACCAGGGAGGCTAAATAAAGCCTCAAGTCACAAAAAGACACAATGATATGCACATGAAAGCACTAAAATACATAGGTCAATTACAGATGTATATTAATATAAAAAGTATAATACACCTGTATGACATTATATACTTCCTAATCAATGTGTGGAAATGAATTTGATATTGTGATCTTAAATGTCAACCTGATAATCCATTAATCAGTTAGAGGGAAATTCCAAAAAAACTTTAAATACTCAAACATACACACAAGCTCATGCATGTATATATGCATGTAGGAGAGGCAGGAGATGCTACTGCCAGTAATTGAGAAACAGTCCAGGTCTTCTAAAGATTTAGAAAATGTCCACATATTTTTAAATGTATACACATGAACATAGTCCTTAAAGCCCAGGACCATGTGGCATACATACATGTCCATATAATTATTCAGAGGTTAGGAGTATAATTACTAAACTTTGTTGCATCCTAAACTTTGTTAAACTCACCATTTTTCCATCATTTCCAAAAAGGACAAGTCCACTTTTTGTGACCACACCCGGTTTTGACGCTCCATCAATAGGCAATGGTTGACCTGTGGGGACCGAACCATCCAACAGAGATGATCCATAGAATGTCACCATCTGATATAAAAATCAGAACCTTTATTATTGTACAAGACATTAGAAGATGGCTGGTAGAACATTTCCCAGAATCAATAAATTCTAAGTACCTGATTATTAATAATTGTCCATGCTCCTGGTACTTTATCATGTCCTCGAATCCAATTGTGTATTCTTTCTGCAGAACTGTCCCAGCATATCTGCAGACAAAACATGTTTGTTTTTTACACTGGTTTACAGAAATATCTTCAGCATGATTTAGAAGACAAGCTTAGAATCCAATGTCTAAGAGTTCTCTAGTAAAATGTATTTATTTATTTATGTTTCAGTCCATTAGAAGTGCGTCTGAATTTCTTATTTCCCCCGAGTTACCTATGTGATAAATTTGGACTACAATAACAATGCAAACAATTTAATAATAAGCAGCCAATGAGAAAGGTGAAATTGATGACAAAATAATGAATTGCTACTGATGACTGCTCTGTATGTATGAGCTTCATAACACTCCCGATTCATAACACATTTGCTAGTAACCCTTTCATACCATTTTGTGTTAGTTTTTATATAACATTTTTATGATATTCAAACACTTCATTGCATTTATTATGAAAATCATATTTTATTTATTTTAATAATGCACTAGACTGACAGGCAATTAAAGCAGTGTGAAAAGCCAATATATGGTCAAGTTGTTATTTTTTTCAAGAAATTGCAAGGTAGTTATTTATAAGAAAAAAATGTGCAAAAACTGATGCTTTAATTGTTCTATGATGGATTAAAATGCAACAGTTTTTTGCCCCATGACCCCTCATTCACATACTGGCCTCTAGTTATGAAGGTCTGGCGGACCTGATCCGACACTGCGGATCAGGTCCGCCAGACCTCGCTGAATACGGCGAGCAATACGCTCACCGTATTCAGCATTGCACCAGCAGCTCACAAGAGCTGCTGGTGCAACGCCGCCCCCTGCAGACTCACGGCCAATCGGCCGCCAGCAGGGGGGTGTCAATCAACCCGATCGTACTCGATCGGGTTGATTTCCGGCGATGTCTGTCCGCCTGCTCAGAGCAGGCGGACAGGTTATGGAGCAGCGTTTTTTTCATATGCAAAAGAAGGGGGAGGGGGGAGTGTCTTATTTTCAATGGGCTTTCCAGCTGCCTTTTCAACAGAGCTAAACTGAAAGCTTCTAAGTATGTTTTTAAACCATTTTATACTGGATTTTTATATCAGTATCTGTGCATCTTATTCTTTATAGTAGTGTCTATTACATGCAGTTATATGAAAATGAGTGTATACTGTTCCTTTAAGAGCAGAGCGAAGGGGACAGGAGGGAGATTATCTGGAGATATAGGGGAAAGCAGTGAAGTTGAGGGCTTTGTATGTCAAAGTGAGAATGTTGTGTTTAATCCTGGAGGCAAGAGGAAGCAGTGAAGGGATTGGCAGAGAGGTGCAGCAGATGAAGAGCAACGTGTAGGGAAGATGAGTCTGGCAGAGGCATGCATTATGGATTGTAAAGGAGCTAGGCGACAGCTGGGGGGACCAGAGAGGACAGAGTTGCAGTAATCAAGGCGGGAAAGGATGAGAGAGTGGATTCAAATCTTAGGTGTGTCTTGTGTAAGGAAATGCCTAAGTATAAATATTTTTGCTGATTAGCAAATACAACATTTGTTCATTTGTATAGACTGTATCAGTTCATTAGTAATGAAGCTAAATTAGTATTTACTATCTTAAAATATCCTAAAATGTATTTATAGCACCAATACTATTACAATTATATAATATACATGTATATAAAGCTAAAGCGAGGGGGGGGGGAGAAGGAGAGAAAAAGAGAGGGGGAGAGAGAGTAAAAGAGAGGGGGGAGAGAGAAAGAGGGGGGAGAGAGAGCAAAAGAGAGGGGGAGAGAGAGCAAAAGAGAGGGGGAGAGAGAGCAAATGAGATGGGAGAGAGCAAATGAGAGGGGGAGAGAGAGAGCAAATGAGAGGGGGAGAGAGAGCAAATGAGAGGGGGAGAGAGAGCAAATGAGAGGGGGAGAGAGAGCAAATGAGAGAGGGAGAGAGAGCAAAAGAGAGGGGGAAGAGAGAAAGAGAGCAAAAGAGAGGGGGAGAGAGAGCAAAGGAAAGGGGGAGAGAGAGCAAAGGAGAGGGGGGGGGAGAGCAAAGGAGAAGGGGGAGGGAGAGCAAAGGAGAGGGGGGAGGGAGAGCAAAGGAGAGGGGGGAGGGAGAGCAAAGGAGAGGGAGGAGGGAGAGCAAAGGAGAGGGGGGAGGGAGAGCAAAGGAGAGGGGGGAGAGAGAGCAAAGGAGAGGGGGGAGAGAGCAAAGGAGAGGGGGGAGAAAGAGCAAAGGAGAGGGGGGAGAGAGAGCAAAGTAGAGGGGGCATAGAGAGCAAAGGAGAGAGGGAGAGAGAGCAAAGAAGAGGGGGGAGAGGGAGCAAAGGAGAGAGGGGAGAACAAAAGAGAGGGGGGGGAGAGAGAGCAAAAGAGGGGGGAGAGAGAGCAAAAGAGGGGGGAGAGAGAGCAAAATAGGGGGAGAGAGAAAGCAAAAGAGGTGGGAGAGAGAAAGCAAAAGAGGGGGGAGAGAGAAAGCAAAAGAGGGGGGAGAGAGAAAAAGAGAGGGGGAGAGAGCAAAATAGAGGGGGGGGGGGAGAGAGAGCAAAAGAATGGGGAAGAGAGAGCAAAAGAGAGGGGGGAGCAAAAGAGAGCACAAAAGAGAGGGGAGGGACAGAGAGAGCAAAAGAGAGGAGGGAGAGCAAAAGAGAGGGGGAAGAGAGAGAGCAAGGGGTGGGACCGCTGTACTACAAAAAATGACCGGTGTGCACGGGCTTTAGGACTAGTAAGTAATAAAGAATAAGTATCGGTTCTAGACTGTCACTTTAAGTTTATCCCAAAAGGGAAATATAGGTTCGGAAGGAAACACGCCATATTTAAAAGGCTGTTTACCAGCTAGAATTACTTATTTCTTTCTCTCTGCATATAGTCTAACAGTACAATGTAAGCTTTTAGCTAGATGATTAACTATAAAAGATTATTTTATATTATTAGTGTAAATGTGTTTCCTTTCTAACCTTTGCATTTTCTTTCTTTTGAATTCCTTCATATGTAGCTCCATCTTCTGGCTGCCCAATGCGAGGTGCTTTACCATCTGCAATTAATTGTACAGCTTCTACCTGGTAAAAGCAAAGAACAAAAACAAACAAACAAGGTCCATAAATATATTTCCTGTTAAAAACAATTATTCATTAAATTAGTATGAATGCTCCTTATAAAAATGTTATACCAGTTACAATAGTGGCAACATTTTAGTCTGGCCGAATAGTCATAGTTACATGTTCCATATGATGCATTTGCTTATATTCACAATGTAAGTTTATTAATCATAAATAATTAGTCTGGCGTCTCTAAGCAGTGCACAGCTGTTTTGTTATGCACCTTACGTATCACTCAATGAATATGACCTAATATCTCAATATATTTAATTTAATATAGAATAACTTATCATTTTGTACCTTGCAAATGTTTTTGTTTTCTGCCATCACCTTTCATTGTACACTTTTGTTTTTTTGTAAACTGTGAATTTAAAAGGGACACTAAAAATTACACAAAAAAAGGGTTTAAACATTGCACTGAAAAGTGCGAGCCATTTAAATACATAGATCAGACAAGAGCCACTAAAGCAGAGGTGCCGGGAGTGTGCTCTATATTCAGTCAATGGAGTGGGCATGATGGCTTGTGATTGGTTGTACCCGCCTGGCATGTCACTTTTAAAAGGTTTGGACCGAGGAGCAGCCAGGGGGTAATTAAAATAAGACTCACAAGGGTCTGAAATATATATTTAAACAGAGCTTTGGTCAATTTAATTATGATAAATATGAATAAGTTGGTGCAATGCTAAAGTTTTTTTACTATTTGCATTAAGAGAACAGTTATAGGAGTAGATTTATTGAGAGGCAAGCGGACATGATACGCTGTCGGCATTTAACATTGCACAAGCATTTCTGGCGAAATGCTTGTGCAATGCCGCCCCCTGCCCACTGGCGGCCATTCGGCTGCTAGCAGGGGCTGTCAATCATCTCGATCGGATCAGGATTATTTCAGTCCGCCACAAGTTAAGGAGTCTTACGAACGCTGCTTCTTAACTTCTGTTTCAGGTGGACCTGAAACTATGGGGCTCTGATGCAGCATCCGCTGCTTAACAAATGGATCCCATAGTGTCCTCTTAATGCAAATACATTAAAAACATTTTTTTTCAAGCAGTTTTAGCATAAGTTTTCACACAGCTTTTTTCAATGTTAAAGTTTTTGCACATGAATCGTTCCCATATTATTAAATTCTTATCTTTAACTGGTTTAATATAAAGTCAAGAATACAGCTCAACTATGAAACTTGTATACAACTAAAGATAATCATCAGAATGATTTTAATTAACTGTAAATTTAAAAAATGTTAATTATAAAAAAAAATGCAAAAACTATTACTTTAAATATTAAATGAAATGCTCACTTGTCCAAAACTGACATTAGCCAATCAGCATTAACATCATTATCAATAATGATTTACTTTTCTCTTTACTGGGCTTCAGGGAAGTTGTGCATAAACCACCACAAAATCTGTTTAGTTTACCTGGTTATATGAAAATATATATATATATGATTTATTATTTTATATTAACATCTCCAAGTGTTTAATGTCCCTTTAAAAACAATGAACATATTTAACTGCTTTTACATACATGAAAGAAATAGTTTAAATACTATATCCCTTTAAGTCACCCAAATTACACCTACGATGTATCCAGAAAATCTGGTATATATATATATATATATATATATATATATACAACTCTGCAATATACTTCCATTATTAAATTTGTCCACTTTTCTTGTAATTCCATTCGGAAATTGTGAGCTTTTTAGTTTCTGTTAGAAATGTAAGTGCAGAACACTGTTATATTCCAACCAGCCATTGGCTGCGCACTCTAGTTACCTATTTATAACTGTCTCTAATTGGCCAGAGCAGAGAAGCTAACCTAATTTACAACATGGCAGCTCCCATTGTTTTATAGACACTAAAACTTTACACTTATTTTGTCAATATTTAAAAAGGTAATTCAACTTTAAAACATACATCTACATGTTATTCTCAGACTAATCTTTCCTGTGAATGCATCATATTATCTAACATTTATTTAGTATTTAATGTCCCTTTAAATAACAGGAAGAGCATGACTTTGTACAATCTAAGTCTCAGAATTCTACTGCTTACTGGATGTCAAGGACAGCTCCCAAATAAAAAGTAGTTTTTGTCAGCACAAGAAAATCCATTAACAAAAAAAAAAGAAAACAAAAACAACTACCATATGTCTTAAAATATTCTATTTAAAATGTAACTGAGAAAGTATTATGTTACTATATCTGTTTAAGACACCAGTGCTTCAAATGAATTGGATTTTTTTTTTAGAAAAGCAATTATGTATTGAAATTGGGAGGGGGCACTGTTTGATAAAAGGGTTGAAAACAAAAAAAAATACAAATTGGAGTGACTTATTTCCAATGCCTTGGGAAACTTACCATGGCTTTGATACCTTCAGGGAATAGGAAACGGTTGTAAAGTGTATCTACTGTATCTTTTGACTCCACATCACAAACCCTTTGCAGCAGAATCGGTCCAGTATCCAGTCCATCATCCGCCCAGAAGATAGAAAATCCAGCCTTTTTATCTCCTTCAATTAAAGTCCTGTGGATCACACAAAATGATGTTGTTGGAAGCAGGTGACTAGTTTTACAGAACTCAAAAGTGAGGAAATAATCTCCAGTTCCAGAGTTATCCTAAAGAACTGATTCACTAAGCTGTTTATCCCAGTGGCGTGTTCTTTGAACTTTTCGTAAAATATGACCAAAGATGCATTATTTAATGGTGAATAACACAAAAGGAAATGCCATGCTCAGACTTGAGGATTATATTTATTTAGAGATAGATTATGTGTGGAGCAGTAATTACCGCTCCCGCTTGCGCACTAACTCCGCTAGAAGCAAGGTTTTAATGCTTGTTGGGTAGCGTTAATATTACAAGCTGAACTTCAAACATTGCGACCACATTAACATATTCCCTCATAGACTTCATTGGAGAAAAAACAATGGGGGAAAAAATCTAACACCCTACTCACGTGTAAACCCTATTGCATTTTCTCAAGTGCGTTCAATTAAAATGTATATTAATATAAATACAAATACAATGCAAGTTCTTAATCAAACAGATTGAGAGCTTGCTTTGTTTGGCAGGTTTAGGGACCCAGGTTTTGGAAAGGACCTTGACGTGGTACCTGGGTTTGTCCCATTTGGCCAGATGCGGTAACTAACCCTTCCATTTTTTGCTTTTAATCTTAGCAGATAGCTTGTAAGTGAGTGCTGGTCTTTCTCTGTGTGTTGTATTAATTTCTTTTGTAATTTTCCCTATGGGCCTTGCACCCAGATCTGTCTGGGGTTAACTGCCTGTGACTCTGGGGACAGCACAGCTTCCTGCGAGTGCCATTGAGTACCCAGGGCTGAGCATGTTGCAGGGTCATGGGATGTTTACCCAGTCCAGTCTGAGAGTGCAGTCCCCTCCGTGTTTTGTATATTTCTAGGGTGATTACATAAGCCTGTGCACCCTTGACTTGTTCCAAGTTTGTTTGATTGAGAGCTTGCATTGTTTGACTGGTTTAGGGACCCAGGTTTTGGAAGAGACCTTGACGTGGTACCTGGGCTTGTCCCATTTGGCCAGATGCGGTAACTAACCCTTCCATTTTTGCTTTTAATCTTAGCTGAGAGCTTGTAAGTGAGTGCTGGACTTCTCTGTGTGATATATATATATATATATATATATATATATATATATATAATATCTTTCAATATTGTTAGCAATCCGGATTATTTAAATTGTTTACCAAAATATTATTTTGTGTCTATGTGGCGATTAAGCTTGTTACACAGTGAGAAAAGTTTGTTTCTCTCATGTAAACTGTTTATTGAAAAAGAAGCTGAAGAATGTTCCAATTTCGGCCAAGGGCAGATACGCTCCAGAGTGCTCTGTTCTAATCAGAGCCTCGGGCGCCACAACTGCTTCTGGGAACCTTACCATGGGTCACAGCCCGCACGTCTTGAAATTCTCTGTCTGGGAAATTATCTATCGAATCTATCTATGTAATTCAAAGTGTCACCAATTTTTAGACTGCACAAATAAGTAAGCAATTGCAAATTCATTTCCTATATCAAATCTAAAAACTGCAATAAAATAATTTGTGACTGCAAATTCATTTCCTAGATCTAATATTTTAAACCGTTTGATTGTTTGTATTATATTTTTTTAATTGTTATAGTTGAGTTTAACGAAATAAATAAAGAACATGATGTTAAATGATAACATTATGTTAATTTCATTAATTGTTATAGTCGAGTTTAACGAAATAAATAAAGAACATGATGTTAAATAATAGTTGAGTTTAACGAAATAAATAAAGAACAGAATGTTCCGATTTCGGCCGAGGGCAGATACGCTCCAGAGTGCTCTGTTCTAATCAGAGCCTCGGGCGCCGCAACTGCCTCTGGGAACCTTACCATGGGTCACAGCCCGCACGTCTTGAAATTCTCTGTCTGGGAAATTATCTATCTATCTATCTATCTATCTATCAAATCTATCTATTTATTATAGATTTGATAGATAGATAGATAGATAGATAGATAAAGCTGTATAAAGCTGCTGTTACTTTTTAATCTCTGAGTGCTATTGGATTGGGTAAAATTCCAGCTGCTGTTTTCATTTCATATCTACAGATGGAAAAATACAATAGATATGGTCTAAAGCCTCTATAAACATAAATATCTGCAGTTGCAGGTTTTATCTGTACTAATCCATTATAATGATAAGTACAGTATATAGTAGCTACAAAAAAACATATATATTACCCTAGCAGAAATTGTTAATATATCCTAGTCTAAGGCTAATCTTTATATTGTAAGCCTCCTTTTTTATGACCTAGCTATAATTATTACCACCATGTGCAACTGCAGGGTTAGCATTATGTGCTCTGTGGTGTGGGTGAAGGCTTTTTTAGCATAATCATACAATCTTCCACAACTAGCCCTATTCACTACAAGGCAAAATCTTGTAGACATTGGCAAAAGAAGCACACACAGACATATAGCATTTGCTCAATTATTAAACCTTCATATGTGTTATTTTGCACCTGACCATAATAGAATTTACAAGAAAAAGTCAGTGGAACTGTAAATACTAATGAAAGGAAAATACTTTTGAATTGTGTGCGCCTCCCGCACCTAATATGCCCACATCCCCGCCCCTCCCCGCAGTGAGCAATAGCACCCTAGCTAGTTAATGCAACAAAAACACATTCACCACCATCCAGTATTTAATTTTATTCAGGATATGGACATCCATTTAGAACTATGTACATATATAGATACCAATTAAAATAACCCTATTTTAGATGCATCAACTTTTAATTTTGGAGTTCATTGTCCCATTTATTGGCTCTAGATATAGAGATATAGAGGCCTATCCGCAAGACCTCGCTGAATGCAGAGAGCAATACGCTCTCCGTATTCAGCATTGCACCAAGAGCTCACAAGAGCTGCTGGTGCAACGCCGCCCCCTGCAGACTCGCGGCCAATCGGCCGCCAGCAGAGGGTGTCAATCAACCCGATCGTACTCGATCGGGTTGAATTGTGGCAATTCCTATCCGCCTGCTCAGAGCAGGTGGACAGGGTTATGGAGCAGCGGTCTAAATGGGCCTCATAGTCTACCCTGATCAGAGCAGTCTCAACTCTCGTATGCAGCAATTTCTGTAGGAATGTGGTTGCAAATATGCATAACAAGCAATAATGCTGATTTTTTTTAAGGTTCTGCACACTAAATTTACAGTGTTCCGTTACATTATAGTAAACTAATATTTAGGAGAGAGACATAACATTTTTAAGAGCCTTGACACTGGGTATTTTGTAGTTATATTTATATATGGGGTGGAAATTTCCCAGCAGCCAGTGCCAAGCTACTATATTTTTACTTATGGTTCCTAATTTTTAAACTATGTCATGGAATTACTGTAATTCCCAAACTTCTATATCACCTATATCTAATTGTATCTAATCTAATAATTTATCTACCCCCACCACAATATTATAAAATATACTGCAAATCTTACAAAAAAATTAATTTAAAAACCACCTATTTTTTCTGTGCACAACATCCTCCCTGTAGCAGGAATAGGAGTCAGCTAATATGTAACACAGCCCCCACCGCTCTAGTGCACAATACCTTGAACCTGTGAAGCAGTCAGCTTTTGTCCCTGCACCGGTTAATAGCCTCGTCCGCCACTGTTCTAAGTAGCTGTGTATCTCTGTCAGTCTGGAGTGGAGTCCTTGTATCGCATGCCAAATTTTTTAGCTATTTACTCCACCTCCTGGGGCTGACACTACACTGTCAGGCTGTCAGCCAGAGTCTCGGGCCGTGGGTGGGCAGGGTTTGTGTGAGTGATGTCATCGCACTACCTGGCCCAGGGCCCCTGACTGTAGTCACCCCTGTCACCCCCTGATGGCGGCCCTGGCAATCATCTTTTGTTACTCATTCTGATCTCATTCAACCTTTTTTACTACCTATGTGCTTGAATCTCTCTAACCTTATGAAGATTGTATCTAAAGCATGTTGTTTGTCATTTTTCTGAGGATTATCTAGGATACTTTGTATATATGTGTATGTTACTAAAATAAAGCCCCTAAAGGTACTTCTGAACTGGTGGCTCCTTTGTGGGTTCATGTTGATGACCCAACATTCTCTACTGTCTTCAAAACTCACATAGTGGAATTTGTCCTGTATTACATAAGCTCTTAAATAGAATGATAAATAGAGAGAGACAATTAGAAAGTAAAGTATTAGGAGTAAATTAGAAAGTGTCTTAAAATTGCATGCTCTATCTGAGTCATGAAAGAAAAAATTTGGGTTTAGTATCCCTTTAATGGAGCGCACTAATGAAAAAAAATAACTCTTATCTATTGCCCACTAACCCAACACCCCATTAGACCAAGTGCTCCCAACCTGAAGGTAGTTATGCATAATTTACATTCCAATGTTCTTCACATAGAAGAAAATGTTCTATTTCTATATAAATATGATTTATGTTTAAAAAATATATATCTATACCTATAAATCTATATGATAGTAAGAACATTTTCTCCTATATGAAGAACATTGGAATGTAAAATATTTACAGTAAATACACAGTAAAACATATTATTAAAGGGACAGGAAATCCAAAATTTTCTTTTATTATTTGGATAGAATTTACAATTTGAAACAACTTTCCAATTTACTTCTATTATCAAATGTGCTTATATATCTTGTTATCCTTTGCTGAAGGAGCAGTATTGCACTACTGCTAGCTAGCTGAACGCCAATCACAAGAGACAAATGTGTTCAGACACCAATCAACAACTAGACAGGGCCAACAAATATAGGTTAAAATAATCTATATTTGTTTATTTGTTTTAAAACAATTCAATGTAGCATAGTATCATATTATCATAAAGCATATGCAAATATACAGAATAAATAATAAAAGTAGAGTCCCCACACTAAGCTTTAAAAAATAAAATAAAAAGTGTTTTAAAAAGGTGGTTTAAAAAGCATTTAAGTGGAGAGACAAAAAAAACTGCTTGCCTGGCCAGGTCTGTGATCCTCACTGAGGATTGTGTATGCAAACAGAGGACTTTGGGGTCCCTGCATTCAAATCCTGCCTTTTTCCCTGTTTTTGTGTCATCTGCATTTCAAGCCTATCTTTTGGTATGTGAATTGGGTCCCTGTATTCAAATCCTGACTTTTTCCCTGTTTTTTGTGTCATCTGCATTTCAAGCCTCTCTTTTGGTATGTGAATTGGGTCCCTGCATTCAAATCCTGCCCTTTTCATTTTTTTTGTGTCATCTGCATTTCAAGCCTATCTTTTGGTATGTGAATTGGGTCCCTGCATTCAAATCCTGCCCTTTTCACTGTTTTTGGTGTCATCTGCATTTCAAGCCTCTCTTTTGGTATGTGAATTGGGTCCCTGTATTTAAATCCTGCCTTTTCCCTGTTTTGTGTGTCATCTGCATTTCAAGCCTCTCTTTTGGTATGTGAATTGGGTCCCTGTATTCAAATCCTGTCTTTTTCCCTGTTTTTTTGTGTCATCTGCATTTCAAGCCTCTCTTTTGGTATGTGAATTGGGTCCCTGCATTCAAATCCTGCCTTTTTCCCTGTTTTTTGTGTCATCTGCATTTCAAGCCTCTCTTTTGGTATGTGAATTGGGTCCCTGCATTCAAATCTTGCTTTATTCCCTGTTTTTTGGTGTCATCTGTATTGCAAGCCTCTCTTTTAGCATTTGTCTGTATAATTAATTATGTATTTACCCTGCTGATATCTTGCCTTTATCTATGTGATGTTAAAACCTTGCAAATACTTGTTTTAATTCCTAAATTTATAATTTCACTAATGGTTTAACAACACCCTCCCCCAAATTCTATTGTCTGTTATTTTTAACTTATCTCACCCTGAATCAAATTTTCCCAATTGGCCTTTGACTGTCTTTGATCAGGTCATTACCTAATGTATTGCATTCAGCTGAATGCTGTGGCCTATAAATTTAACACTGCTAAAGGGAAGTAATGCAGGCTTAGAGAGCAGTATTGTACGATCATCTGTTCACATCTCTTAAGTGAACATTTAAAAGTGAGGCACAAAGAATTATACAAGAATAACACAAGGAGTGAACAAGGGATAAGGCAAGTTCTGTTTTTATACTGAGTTTTATACACTGTTTGACTATTTTGTAAAAATGCTAAATATCTTCACATTCCTTTTTACCACCTTCTGTCTGTTTAACAAACTACTTTACTCAATTACTCCTTACCCCTCACCACCTGCACTGCTCATTAGCCCATCTCTCTTAACCTCACCTTACTTTTGTATTCATGAACTTCACACATTCATAAAGTCTCTCTCTCCCCCTTGCAACTCATCACAAAAACAGTCTCACTACTGCAAATCCGCATCTCATCTCATGTCACTCTCCCTCTTGCTCATACTAGCTGCTGGCGAAATCTCCCCCAATCCTGGTCCCCCACAACTTCCTTGTCCTGCACACCCATGTGTGCCCTTCAATAGACTTCAAAAACAAAACTCTGGTAACCTTAATCTTATTCCTCTTGCATCTAGAGCCACCACCCCTTCACTTGTGCACTATGGAACTCTCGCTCTGTTTGCAACAAACTCACTTCTATCCATGACCTCTTTATCTCCCACTCTCTCAGTCTTCTGGCTCTCACAGAAACCTGGCCCTCTCCTTCAGACACTGCTTCCTCTGCTGCACTGTCACATGGGGGTCTCCATTTCAGCCACACTTCTAGGTCTGACAATAGACAAGGAGGTGGTGTTGGTATTTTACTTTCCTCTAGTTGCACCTTTCAACAAATACAGCCCTTCTCTTCCCTCACATTTTCTTCATTCGAAACACACATGATTCGCTTATTCTCTCCCCTCTCTATACGCGTTGCAGTCATATACCGCCTCCCTGGCTCCGCAACTCTATTTCTAGATCACTTTACCGCCTGGCTACCTTACTTCCTTTCCTCGGATACCCCTGCCCTCATTCTCGGTGACTTCAACCTCCCTGTTGATAATCCCACTGCCTCCCCTGCAAAACAACTTCTGCAACTCACTTCCTCTTTCGGCCTGTCACAATGGACTGACTCTCCCACTCACAAAGATGGTCACTCCCTTGATCTGATTTTCAGTTATCGATGCATATCTCAAACTTCACAAACTCACCTTTTCCTCTTTCTGACCAACACCTCCTCACTTGTACCATCACCTCCCTCCCTACAACGTTCCCTCCTTCTACCCCTCACACTAAACTTCACAGAAGAATCAAGTCATTAGATCAGCAACAGCTCGCTAGCTCTCTATATGCACGTCTATACCATTTCCTTACACTAAACTCCCTCCTTGACCCACTGCAATCTGGATTTCACCCCCTTCACTCAACAGAGACAGCAATTGTTAAGGTTACCAACAACCTACTTACAGCAAAATCAAAAGGCTACTTCTCTCTACTTATCCTCCTTGATCTGTCTGCAGCCTTTGATACTGTCGACCACCCTCTTTTGCTCCATACCCTCCAATCCTTCAGCATCTGTGACACAGCTCTCTCTTGGTTCTCTTTCTATCTGTCTAACCATACCTTTAGTGTAGCCTTCTCTGGGGCATCCTCTGCCCCGTTACCTCTTTCTGTTGGGGTACCGCAAGGCTCTGTCCTTGGTCCCCTTCTC
This sequence comes from Bombina bombina, assembly GCF_027579735.1. Taxonomy (NCBI): domain Eukaryota; kingdom Metazoa; phylum Chordata; class Amphibia; order Anura; family Bombinatoridae; genus Bombina; species Bombina bombina. Next base: position 331,738,442 of record NC_069504.1, on the reverse strand, counting down.
TTCTCAATCTACACGTCGTCACTAGGTTCCTTAATAAAGTCCCACTGGTTTCATTATCATTTGTATGCCGACGATACCCAAATCTACCTCTCTGCACCAGAACTACCTCCTTCCTTGCTAACCCGTGTAACTAACTTTCTCTCTCATATCTCATCTTGGATGTCCTCTCACTACCTCAAGCTAAATCTCTCCAAATCTGAGCTCCTTTTTTTCCCCCCTTCTTCCAAAATCTCCACCCCCCCATGTCTCTATAACTGTTGATAACTCCATCATAACCCCAACCTCACATGCCCGATGTCTTGGGATCACACTGGACTCAGATCTTTCTTTCACTCCTTATATTCAGTCCTTGGCTAAAGCCTGCCGCTTCAACCTTAAAAACATCGCTAAAATTAGACATTTCCTTACACAAGACACAACAAAGATTTTAATCCACTGTCTCATCCTTTCCCGCCTCGACTACTGCAACTCTATCCTCTCTGGTCTCCCTAGCTGCCGCCTAGCTCCTTTACAATCCATAATGAATGCCTCTGCCAGGCTCATCTTCCTTGCACGTCGCTCTTCATCTGCCGCACCTCTCTGCCAATCCCTTCACTGGCTTCCTCTTGCCTCCAGGATTAAACACAAAATTCTCACTCTGACACACAAAGCCCTCAATTGCACTGCTCCCCCCTACATCTCAGATCTTGTCTCCAGATACTCTCCCTCTTGTCCCCTTCGCTCAGCTCATGATCTCCTCCTCTCCTCCTCTCTTGTTATCTCCTCACATTCCCGTCTTCAAGATTTCTCCAGATTGGCTCCCATCTTATGGAACTCTCTGCCTCGCTCTACAAGAATCTCCCCTAGTTTTAAAAGCTTCAAGTCCTCCCTGAAGACTCTACTATTCAGGGACGCTTACAACCTACACTAACCTTCCTATCTCCACTGCTATCCCCTAAAACCCAGCTGTTTGTAGTTCACCTTCATAAGAGCCGACTACAACAGTGCAACTCTCGGCAGGACCCTCTCTTTCCATTTGATCCCTGTAATCGTTTTTATATACCACCTATGTTCCTAGCGCTGCGGAACCTGTTGACGCTCTACAAATACCTGATAATAATAATAATATTTTATCAACCCCTTCGCCCGCTACGGCTTCAGGTTCTCACAAGAGAACCTACAGTCCGTATTTAACAAGCAGCGGTCAATAGACCGCTGCTTCCCTAACCTCGTCCGACCGGGGAGATTGACAGCTCCTGCCTGCACGTGATTGGCTGTGCACGGGTAGGGGGCGGGATTGCACGCGAGTGCAAAATAGAGCTCGTGTGCAATGCTGAATCCCGGCAGCGTAATTCAGCCCGCCAGAGGCGAGCTGCAGCGGACATAATTTCAAATTCAGATTTATTTGGATAAAAGTGCAACGCACAAAGATCTGTGCAAATGTTTGTATTGCACTTTCACACAAATAAATCTGGTACTGTAAAACGAATGCAAATACCAAATAATACCCATACCCAAATAATGTACATTGAAATACAAGTTTCTATGGTGAAGTTCATTTAAATTTTATTGTTTATATAATGTACAATGAGATCCTAGTTATGTGTGTTCATTTAAACTGTTTTTAGTTTTTAACCCACTGTCAGATGAGCACAGGGTCAGTGGTTTTGTAATTATTAAACAATGCAGTATTTATCGTTGGCGAGGCAGTATGTGATGCAAGAGGTAATTTAATTTTCCACTACAGTAATTCCCATCTGGAAAACCAAATTTCTGTACTAAAAGCCAAACAGTCTAGAAGCAAAAATTTTATAACATTTCAGTGCACACAATATGTGGGTCTCATTGTTAAAAAATAAATAAAACAAAATAAATAATAATGTAAATGTATTACATAGTTTATTAATAGAACTGACCTTAAATTAAATATATATATATATATTGATTACAATTACAATTGTTTAACTCGTTAAACTATAAAGTGTATCAGTTAATATACTTTATCATTGTATGTAAAAAAAAAAGCCTTTGTGATTATATGCATTTGCAAACACTCAGTAATGTATCATACATCTTATTGCAATAAATTACTTTTTAGGATCAAGGAATATTATTCTAAATGCAAATTGGTTTAGGAGAATTCAAGGCCAATATATTTTAATGACCTTATATGCACAGGTGCAATAATAGCATTATATGTAGGGTTGCCATGTCGGCCATGTTTTCCTGGACACTTATGAGTTACACACGCTGCAGGGTGTGCAGAGCGAAACAAGCATTGTGGTGCTGGACAGCATAAAAATAGTGACTCTGGACTGCACTATTCATGTTCCTCCCTGCACACCCTGCAACATGTGTAACTCATAAGTGTCCAGGAAAACATGGCTGAGGTGGCAACCCTAATTATATGTGATATCATAGTAAAATAAAATGTAACACATATATTATTGAAAACATGCGGCTAGATTACGAGTTTTGCGGTAAGAACTGTTCGGTACTAACTTGCAAGTTATTGTCACCGCTCACCTCCCTACAGCACTGGTATTACAGGTTTACAAAAACCCGGCGTTATCAGGCTATATTGCAGCGTAAATCAAAACTGAGCTCCATACCGCACTCCAATACCAGCGCTGCGGTGAGCTGCAGTGAGCTGGTTTTACGTGCTCGTGCACGATTTCCCCATAGACATCAATGGGGAGAGCCGGCTCAAAAAAAGTCTAACACCTGCAATAAAGGAGCGTAAAGCTCCGTAACGCAGCCCCATTGATTCCTATGGGGAAAGAAAATTTATGTTTACACCTAACACCCTAACATAACCCGCGAGTCTAAACACCCCTAATCTGCCGCCCCCGACATCACCGCCACCTACATTACACTTATTAACCCCTAATCTGCCGCCCCCGACATCGCCGCCACCTACCTACACTTATTAACCCCTAATCTGCCTCCCCCAACGTCGCCGCCACTATACTAAAGGTATTAACCCCTAAACCTAACCCTAACACCCACTAACTTTAATGTAATTAAAATAAATCTAAATAAAAATTACTATCATTAACTAAATAATTCCTATTTAAAACTAAATACTTACCTATAAAATAAACCCTAAGCTAGCTACAATATAACTAATAGTTACATTGTATGTAGCTTAGGGTTTATTTTTATTTCACAGCTAAGTTTGTATTTATTTTAACTAGGTAGACTAGTTTTATGTTACAGCTTTGTAGCGTAAAACTCATAACTACTGTACTGACTTTTAGTTTACGGTATGGATCTTGACGGTAGGCTGTACCGCTCACTTTTTGGCCTCCCAGGCAGACTCGTAATACAGACGCTATGGAAATCCCATTGAAAAAGGATTTTTGGAAAGCTGCGGTAGTTACGTTGCGTTACGGCCAAAAAAGTGTGCGGTGCAGCTGAACCTGCAAAACTCGTAATACCAGCGGTAGTGAAAAAGAGCCTTAAAGGGACACTGAACCCAAAATTTTTCTTTCGTGATTCAGATAGAGCATGCAATTTTAAGCAACTTTCTAATTTACTCCTGTTATTAATTTTTCTTCGTTCTCTTGCTATCTTTATTTGAAAAAAAAGGCATCTAAGCTTTTTTTATCGGTTCAGAACTCTGGACAGCACTTTTTTATTGGTGGATGAATTTATCCACCAATCAGCAAGAACAATCCAGGTTGTTCACCAAAAATGGGCCGGCATCTAAACTTACATTCTTGCATTTCAAATAAAGATACCAAGAGAATGAAGAAAATTTGATAATAAGAGTAAATTAGAAAGTTGCTTAAAATTTCATGCTCTATCTGAATTAGAAAAGAAAAAAATGTGGGTTCAGTGTCCCTTTAATGCTGCTTTTTCACTCATAACGCAAAACTCGTAATCTAGCCGATAGTTTGTAAGATATGCTACAAAATGCACAATCTAACTGCAGTTTAAACAAAGTAAAAAATGGTTGTGACTCATTTTAATTTTAACATCTATTGAGATTTTTTCTAACATTAAACTAGTAAATTACAAAAAGATGTATGCATTTTGCTACTTAAAGATTTAATTTGCCAATGTGAAATACATATTAAACGGACTTGAATCCCGAAGTTTTTCTTTCATGTATCAGGTAGAGCATAACTTTTTGAACAACTTTCCAATTTAATTATATTATCAAACGTCCTTTGTATCCTCTGTTGAAGGAGCAGCAATGCACTACTGGGAACTAGCTGAACACATCTTGTAAGCTAATGACAAGAGGCATATTTACAGCCACCAATCAGTAGCTAGCTCCCGCAAGTGCATTGCTGCTCCTACCTAGAGGATACCAAGAGAACAAAGCAAACTGGAAAGTTGCTTAAAACTGCATGCTCTATCTGAATCATGAAAGTTTAATTTTGACTTTACAGTTTCTTTAAGAAGGATAAAGCACAATTTATTAAAGAGACGAATTTGACAGTGCAAGTTTTTGTTTTTGTGTTGCATTTTCTTGCACAAAGGCAGGTGATATTACAGGAAGTGTACTTTACTTTCTGATTTAAATGAGATTTTATCTTCCTTAGTCAATAACATGACAGGTGCAGCACCTGACACACCCTTGTGTAAATGACAAATGTTCCAACGATTTTTATTCACCACCATTACTGAGGAAAATCTTCTAAAACGTGCTTTAAAAACCATAACAGAAATATGTGAGTTTTCTTGTCAGCACTATACATTGTTTAACACTATACAATAGTTTAACGGTATACATTATTTAACACTATACATTGTTTAACACTATACATTGTTTAACACTATACTTGTTTAACACTATACATTGTTTAACACTATACATTGTTTAACACTATACTTGTTTAACACTATACATTGTTTAACACTATACAATAGTTTAACGGTATACATTATTTAACACTATACATTGTTTAACACTATACATTGTTTAACACTATACTTGTTTAACACTATACTTGTTTAACACTATACATTGTTTAACACTATACTTGTTTAACACTATACATTGTTTAACACTATACTTGTTTAACACTATACTTGTTTAACACTATACATTGTTTAACACTATACTTGTTTAACACTATACATTGTTTAACACTATACATTGTTTAACACTATACTTGTTTAACACTATACATTGTTTAACACTATACTTGTTTAACACTATACATTGTTTAACACTATACATTGTTTAACACTATACTTGTTTAACACTATACTTGTTTAACACTATACATTGTTTAACACTATACTTGTTTAACACTATACTTGTTTAACACTATACATTGTTTAACACTATACTTGTTTAACACTATACATTATTTAACACTATACTTGTTTAACACTATACATTGTTTAACACTATACTTGTTTAACACTATACATTGTTTAACACTATACTTGTTTAACACTATACATTGTTTAACACTATACTTGTTTAACACTATACATTGTTTAACACTATATTTGTTTAACACTATACATTGTTTAACACTATACTTGTTTAACACTATACATTGTTTAACACTATACTTGTTTAACACTATACTTGTTTAACACTATACTTGTTTAACACTATACATTGTTTAACACTATACTTGTTTAACACTATACATTGTTTAACACTATACTTGTTTAACACTATACATTGTTTAACACTATACTTGTTTAACACTATACATTGTTTAACACTATACTTGTTTAACACTATACATTGTTTAACACTATACATTGTTTAACACTATACTTGTTTAACACTATACTTGTTTAACACTATACATTGTTTAACACTATACTTGTTTAACACTATACTTGTTTAACACTATACATTGTTTAACACTATACTTGTTTAACACTATACATTGTTTAACACTATACTTGTTTAACACTATACATTGTTTAACACTATACGTGTTTAACACTATACATTGTTTAACACTATACATTGTTTAACACTATATTTGTTTAACACTATACATTGTTTAACACTATACTTGTTTAACACTATACATTGTTTAACACTATACTTGTTTAACACTATACTTGTTTAACACTATACATTGTTTAACACTATACTTGTTTAACACTATACATTGTTTAACACTATACTTGTTTAACACTATACATTGTTTAACACTATACATTGTTTAACACTATACTTGTTTAACACTATACATTGTTTAACACTATACTTGTTTAACACTATACTTGTTTAACACTATACATTGTTTAACACTATACTTGTTTAACACTATACATTGTTTAACACTATACTTCTTTAACACTATACATTGTTTAACACTATACTTGTTTAACACTATATATTGTTTAACACTATACTTGTTTAACACTATACATTGTTTAACACTATACATTGTTTAACACTATACTTGTTTAACACTATATATTGTTTAACACTATACTTGTTTAACACTATACTTGTTTAACACTATACATTGTTTAACACTATACTTGTTTAACACTATACATTGTTTAACACTATACATGTTTAACACTATACATTGTTTAACACTATACATTGTTTAACACTATACTTGTTTAACACTATACATTGTTTAACACTATACTTGTTTAACACTATACTTGTTTAACACTATACATTGTTTAACACTATACTTCTTTAACACTATACATTGTTTAACACTATACTTGTTTAACACTATACATTGTTTAACACTATACTTGTTTAACACTATACATTGTTTAACACTATACATTGTTTAACACTATACTTGTTTAACACTATACATTGTTTAACACTATACTTGTTTAACACTATACATTGTTTAACACTATACTTGTTTAACACTATACATTGTTTAACACTATACTTGTTTAACACTATACATTGTTTAACACTATACATTGTTTAACACTATACTTGTTTAACTCTATATATTGTTTAACACTATACTTGTTTAACTCTATATATTGTTTAACACTATACATCATTTAACAATATACTTGTTTAACTCTATATATTGTTTAACATTATACATTATTTAACAATATACTTGTTTAACTCTATATATTCAAGACTTCTTGCATGCAGCATCTCAAGATAACAACATAAAGTATGACTCTGATGTGATACTGTAAAGAACAAAAACATCCACAGACAATGGAAATCTCTGGATTAACAAAGTGTAAACTGCAACTCTAAGCCAGACCCTCAAAGCTGAGTATCTATCAGAGCCCCTGTGCTACAGCTGATATTCTTTGTTCTAGTGTTTAGGATATTTACAACAATATTTGACATACAGAATCATACATGCATCTGTGATGTTAACGGTGATGGTTCTATGTCTATGCACCTCTGTTTATTAATATAGCACTGAATTACAACAAAAACTACAGTCTCTGAGAGTTCTTTACAGCAAATACTGTATTCAGGGCACTGCAGTCAGTAGAGAATCAAGCAGTGAAAAGGAATTCTAAGGAACACTGAAAGACTGTATTTTACTAAAGGGACACACTGGTTTTATTTTGTACATAGTAAGTGCATTTTACTCTTTGTATATTAAAGTGCCTTTAAAGGGACAGTCAACTCATTTTATTTATTGTTTTAAAAGATAGATAATCCCTTTATTACCCAATCCCCAGTTTTGCACTGAAAACATGGTTATATTAATATACTTTTTACCTCTGTGATTACTTTGTTTCTAAGCATTTTCTGACTGCCCCCTGATCACATGACTTAGTGCTGTGTTGTTAGAATCCATGGGCGTCAGCACAATGTTATCTATATGGCTCACATGAACTAGCTTCCCCTGATGTGAATAGCAAATACAAAAGCATGTGATCATGTGGCTGTCTTTAGGGACTTAGAAACAGGCAGAAATGTAGAGATTTAAAGGTTATAAAGTATAATAATATAACCATGTTGGTTGTGCAAAGCTGGGGAATGGGTAGTAAAGGCATTATCTATCTTTTTAAAAAATAACAATTTTGTGTTGACTGTCCCTTTAAGGCATGGATGTGCTGATTTGTGTTGTATTTCAGTGCATTTACTTGGGACTAGGAGGCTTAAGGGGACAGTCTACTTGATTATTTAATAGTTTAAAATGATAGATATTGCCAGATGTGCTTAACCAACATTGATATACTAATATACTTTATAGCCTCCAAGCCTTAAAATCTCTAAACCTCTGCACATTTCTAAGCCCCTGCAGGCCACCTCTTATCTCAGTGCATTTTATTAGCTTTTGCAGCTAGACAGTGCTAGTTTGTGAGTGCCATATAGATAACATTGTGCTCAATCCAGTGGAGTTATGCAATAACCAGCACTGATTGGCTAAAATGTAAGTTTGTAAAAAGCACTGCAGTGGCTTAGATACAGGTAATCAGGTAAAAAGCATATTAATATAATTTGGATATACAAAACTGGGGAATGGGTAATAAAGGGATCATCTATCTTTTTAAACAATAAACATTTCCAATTAAACTGTCCCTTTTAAACAGCTTGCATTCTGTCACAAAAATTCCACAACAAACTTTTAGTAGTGGATTACTAACCTGAGTGGACTGAGATTGACTGATCATACATACACTCTACATATTTAGTAAGATTGTATCTATAGTAGAAAATAATAGCAGTGGACATTTTGTTAAACTGCTAGAGAGACATTTAATGTTATTTTATTTTTATATGTAACTTATTTTGAAAGATCAATATAATAGAATACTAACAAATCGGCTCTGTTTTATTAACCCCTTAATGACAACAATGTACCCTGTATGTCACTGGTCCTTAAGGGTTTTTTCAGGACATAATAGCACAAGTCTAGCAAGAAGACGCTATTAATACCCTCCCCCCAGCAGTCTTTGTGGAATAGAGCAGTTTCAACGCTGGTGGCAAGACCGCGCTATAAAACAATCAAGTCCCAAAAAAGGCCAGTGACATACAGGGTACGTCGCTGGTCCTTAAGGGGTTAATACACGGCTACACACAAGTATTTCAGCACTAACAGCGAGAGCATTAGAATATTTTATCACAGCATTATTATGCCTCTTTTTTTATAGAAGCTTTCTTAGAGGCAGCATGAAAATAAAAAATATCTAGATTCACTTCCTATTATAGTAAAGGAATGAAGACTAGAAAAGGAGTATCACAAAAGCATTGCAGAATATTTCCTCAAGAACAATAGCTGCATTATATATACATAAGGCTGATGCAGTAATGTTGGACAAACCTCACCAATTAATAGCAGAAGCTCCTCTATGGCGCGGGAGGATGGATGGGTGGTAGATGATAGAGCCATGCTTGGGATTGTCAATCACATCCATAGGAATAAACTGTGTGCAAAAAGGAAGGACGTTCAGCTCTGCCCCTACAGACTTATAGGCTTCCACGACCTCTGGGATAGACTTTCCTTTTACCCTCCATCGGGGAAATTTAAACACCGGCGTGCCATCCTTCTCTGCAGCCACCGCTAAAGCCAAGGAAGAAGAGAACGCTGCTTATCAGAGGAAGTACAATATAACAAAGATACACAGGTGAGAGACAAGGAAATTGTAACTTAAAGGGCCATAATACCCAAATGTTTAAACACTTGAAAGTGATGCAGTATAGCTGTAAAAAGCTGACAAGAAAATATCTCCTAAACATCTCGATGTAAAAAAGAAAGATATTTTACCTCAAAAGTTCCTCAGTAGCCACATCCCATTGTAAAGGATTTCTAAGCAGCATTTTAGTGTGTCTGTCCTGGGACAGCTTAGGGGATGAGCCTCGTGAACTCTCATATTATTTCACCAATCAGGTAAAGGAAGCTTACTATGAAATCTCATAAGAGTTAAGTCAAATCTCATTAGATCACAGTAAGAGTTCATGACCTCAGCACTGCTGATGCTGATTGGCTGCAGTTCATTTCTTCATTTTTTTTTATTTTTTTACCTGCAGCTGGGAACAGCTGAGTATAACTTTTTACACTGAACTTACTCTGCTGAGCTGAGGAGATTGTGAGGTAAAATATCTTCCTTTTTTACATAGAGATGCTCAGGTGATATTTTCCTGTCAGCTTTTTACAGTTATACTGCATCAGTTTCAAGTGATTTAGCATATGAGTATTATGTCCCTTTAAGAACATGAAACCCCAATTTTTCTTTCATGATTCAGATAGAGCATACAATTTTAAGCAACTTTCTAATTTATTGCTATTATCAATTTTCTTCATTCTCTTGGTATCTTTATTCGAAAAAGCAGAAATGTAAGCTTTGGAACCGGACCATTTTTGGTTCAGAACCTGGGTTACCCTTGCTGATTGGTGGCTATATTAAGCTACCAATCAGCAAGTACTACACAGGTCCATAGGAATAAACTGTGTGCAAAAAGGAAGGACGTTCAGCTCTGCCCCTACAGACTTATAGGCTTCCACGACCTCTGGGATAGACTTTCCTTTTACCCTCCATCTGGGAAATTTAAACACCGGCGTGCCATCCTTCTCTGCAGCCACCGCTAAAGCCAAGGAAGAAGAGAACGCTGCTTATCAGAGGAAGTACAATCTAACAAAGATACACAGGTGAGAGACAAGGAAATTGTAACTTAAAGGGCCATAATACCCAAATGTTTAAACACTTGAAAGTGATGCAGTATAGCTGTAAAAAGCTGACAAGAAAATATCTCCTAAACATCTCGATGTAAAAAAGAAAGATATTTTACCTCAAAAGTTCCTCAGTAGCCACATCCCATTGTAAAGGACTTCTAAGCAGCATTTTAGTGTGTCTGTCCTGGGACAGCTTAAGGGATGAGCCTCGTGAACTCTCATATTATTTCACCAATCAGGTAAAGGAAGCTTACTATGAAATCTCATAAGAGTTAAGTCAAATCTCATTAGATCACAGTAAGAGTTCATGACCTCAGCACTGCTGATGCTGATTGGCTGCAGTTCATTTCTTAATTTTTTTATTTTTTTTTTACCTGCAGCTGGGAACAGCTGAGTATAACTTTTTACACTGAACTTACTCTGCTGAGCTGAGGAGATTGTGAGGTAAAATATCTTCCTTTTTTACATAGAGATGCTCAGGTGATATTTTCCTGTCAGCTTTTTACAGTTATACTGCATCAGTTTCAAGTGATTTAGCATATGAGTATTATGTCCCTTTAAGAACATGAAACCCCAATATTTCTTTCATGATTCAGATAGAGCATACAATTTTAAGCAACTTTCTAATTTATTGCTATTATCAATTTTCTTCATTCTCTTGGTATCTTTATTCGAAAAAGCAGAAATGTAAGCTTTGGAACCGGACCATTTTTGGTTCAGAACCTGGGTTACCCTTGCTGATTGGTGGCTACATTAAGCTACCAATCAGCTAGTACTACACAGGTGCTGGATTTTATCTGAATCATGAAAGAAAAAATTAGGGTTTCATATCCCTTTAACTTCACAACAGCCCAAGCAGATCTGCATGTCAGTGAAGTGCATTTCTGTTTTTTTTTTAATGCAACTAATAAACAGCTGAATATGTCGTTCCTTCAGTTCCTAAAAGTGTAGCACAGTTATTTTAACACTTAAGCGCGTGTTTATGTTTGTGTGTGCACATGTTTGAATGGTGTGCACATGTATGATTGTGTTTGGAGTTAAACACAGTTATACACAAGAATGTATGCAATAATTAAGCGTTCTAATGCATTAACTGTAGTACTTTATTAGTACTACAGTTATATTATATATATTGGGGGGTTTTCACTCATATCTTATTCCCTCCTCTTTTTATACAATATATACTAGAATATCTCTGTTAGAATTAGGCGTATTTGTGATGAAGTAATCTTCCCCATAGAAATTTTGGCCCTGTTTTAATACTCCGAAATGTCATTATCTTAATTATATTTTTTTTAAAATGTACTTGAATGAGATGTCAAGGACAGCTTGGAACAATCAGTACATTTCACCTTCTGACTAACAATGTATGTACTTAATACATTTTTGTAATGGATCTTGAAAGTGTAAGAAGGGTTAACAGAATGGAAATTAATTGGTTAATTCTGGCTGTTATTTAAAGTCGTCAGTAAAGAGCTATTTATCCCTGACAAAATGCCATATCGGGCATGAAACATGTAGGATGTGTGATGGGGTCAGTCAGCTGGCTTCTCTGATCTGAATTTTGAAACTAATTTGTACACTTGTTTGGTTTAAATGGACACACTTAAAGTTATTTTTCAAATTACTCTGTCTCCTAACCTGGATTCATTTTCTATATACTGTATCTTGTTGTCTGTACCATTGGTGACAGTTAATTCCACATCAGATTACACACATGCATGGATTGGCTAGGCCATATTTAGTCACTGTCAAAGAAAAACTCATTTTCTGCTCCTGCGCTCAGGTATGTGAGCAGCAGCTAATAACATCTAATAACTTCCGTTCTGCTGTGTATAAAAGCTGTTCTCATTCTGCAGCATTTCTTTCTCAGCAATGACCTTGGGAAAGATGCTCCATTATATTTGCTGTATTCAACATTGATAGTTACTAAGTTAATGCTGCAGCATTTATTTGTTGTGTCATTCAGATATCATCTTTACAATAAGGTTTACATTAAAGGAACATAAAAATGTAAAAAGAAAGTGTTCTAATGTGTTATAGGATTTTATTATTGCTTGTATATATACTATTTCCTTTAGAAAAAAGTATCTGCTGATTTTCAACAGAAAACCACCAATAAAGTCTATGGGGATTTTTCTAGATAAATCATTAGATAACTTATTCTAAAGGATTGGGATCAAGTCCTATAGGTTTATCTCTTGCAGTTAAAGGGACACTGAATCCATTTTTTTTCTTTTGTGATTCAGATAAAGAGCATGCAATTTTAAGCAACTTTCTAATTTACTCCTATTATCAATTTTTCTTTGTTTCTCTTGCTATCTTTATTTGAAAAAGAAGACATCTAAGCTTTTTTCTTGGTTCATGACTCTGGACAGCACTTTTTTATTGGTGGATGAATTTATCCACCAATCAGAAAGGACAACCCAGGTTGTTCACAAAAAATAAGCCGGCATCTAAACTTACATTCTTGCATTTCAAATAAAGATACCAAGAGAATAAAGAAAATTTGATAATAGGAGTAAATTAGAAAGTTGCTTAAAATGTCATACACTATCTGAATCACGAAAGAAAAAAATTTGGTTCAGTGTCCCTTTAAGCATATAGCTAAGTTAGCCCCAGAGCAGCAATGCACATCTGGCAAGCCAATGACAAAGCATATGCGTGTAGCTACCATTCACCAGCTAGAAGTGTGTTGCTTCTCCTGAGCCTACTTTAACAAAGGATATCAAGAGAACTAAGTAAATGCTATAATAGAAGTAAACTCAAATGTATCTTAAAATTGCATGCGCTATCGGTCTCATGAAAGTTTCATTTTGACTTTAATGTGTTGCTTAGCTGACACACCAACAAAATAATCAAAGCAAGAAAGTCTCTAACGCAGCAAACCTTTTATCTAACATGTACACTGAAGTGGGATGGGAACAAAGAATGATGATGATAAAACATAATTCCCATTGCTAGGTAGGTGCAAATCACTTAACAAAACACTTACCTAAAGGATCTGCTTTGCCATCTTTATCTGGGACAGTGAAAACCCCAACAACTTTATGTCCTTCTTTGCGCAGATTGTTGTATACCTCTTGCCCAAAAAGACTCTGGCCAATAAGAGCTAATCTTAGCTTATTTTGATAATATATCTATAAATAAAATACAATTTTTTAATAGCACATCATCCTTATATATATTATTGTTACTGAATTAGTGTAGATGCTCTCTATGTATTACACACATTGAAATACACACATGTACAATTACATAATAAAACAATTTGCCAAGGTGGATACCTGTATCCATAACACATCTAATTATCTATAGCTTGCTAGAACATGTAGTATCGCCTGGCCTATTGACATAACAGCCTATTTTTTTATCCCCATTCAAATAAAAAAATAGTAATACGCTCTCTCTCTCTCTTTCTATGTATATATACTGTCTATATATATATATATATATATATATATATATATATATAATGATATATATATAGATATATAGATATATAATTTTAAACTGCTGCTGTTTTATACGCATGAGAGAAAATAATCAATTATTATGTTCCTTTCAATTAATGCAATACTGAAATTCACAACTTACAACTGGAATCAATCACATAATGCATCTACGTGTTCTGTGGATAAGACACTGACATTACGAGACAACTCGTTACTAATTTTACTAATACAGGTACAAAACCCTTTATCCAGACTGCTTGGGACAGGAAAAGGTTTGGACTTCAAAATAGTTTGGATTTTGGAATATTTGTATATTTGCATTAGTAAAATGTGGAAACTTGGAAAAGGGATGGGCCTGAGTGTTAAAAAAGCATTTACGCAATATATACATATCATAAGCAGTGTTCTCCACAGAAAATGTAGTGGCCGGTGGGGGAAGTGTAATACTTTCTAATATTATAACATTTTCTGCTATCAAAAGCACAGAATAATTGCATAAGCTAACACAAATGTATATAATAATAATGTGTGCAATAAACATTAAACCATTTTAATATTGACTAATTTTAGCATTGTATTGGCTAAAATTTTAGTCGGGTGGTCAGTAAAATCAGCCGGTTGGTGCACCCATTAAAAGGTCCTGGGGATACCCCGGCAATTTATATATGCAAGTTGCTTTATATGATTTGTAATACTTTTGTATATATAGTACCACCAGAAAGATAGTAATCTGAAAGGTAACAGTTGTGGTTTTAAATAAATTCAGACTAGAATTTGCATTTTATAACACAAAAACCAAACCAGACACAGGCAAAGAAGATTGTGACTTACTGGTGGGGAAAAGGGCAATTTGAAATAATAATTATTTATTATTATTTCATGAAAAAGTCTGGATTTTTAAATAATTCTGGGTTCTGGAATTCTTGATTTGGGGATTTGTGCCCATATTTACAAGTGGATTAATTGGTCAATGGCTTATGTGGTTAAAATATATAGTTTAACATATGAAGACTAAAATAATTCTTACATAATCAGGGAGATTGTGGATAGTGAAAATTTACAGATAGACTTTTGCCTGAAAAATATCTTCACAAACAAGAGGTAAAATTTTGAAAAGACAATAATAGCTCCTGAGACTGTGTTCTGATGGAGATTATACTATTCTATAGAAATCTTAAATTAATAAAAAGCAGAAAAACACATATTGATTGTTAAAAGCTTTGTTGTGCATGAGCAATGGTGTGCAAAATGCAATCACCATTCAACACTCTGGAGCAGTAAAATGTATTGCTTTTCCAAACCCCATTACTTTTTTTTGCCAATATATCCATGTGTGCAATAACATCAGAATTAATGAGCTCCAAATAGTAATTTTATATTCCATACCACTTATAAAAGAATTGCATGCTGTAAAATAGAGTTCAGAACCCTTACATCACTGCAGCTTAGCTCCTGCTGTTCTGAGCCACCAGGGTACTTTTCATTGCAGGGCTTAAATAGGGACAATATCCTTACCCCCCTTTCCTCACCACCACAAAGAAAAAAATCAGTAGGGGCATATAAGTAATGGCCATCATTTTTTAATAAGCAGGTTACTGCAAATACATCTGTTAGACTTTGGGTTTTTTGTTCACAACATGGAAAAGGGAAACACACTTTTTATTGGTTCCATTGACAAATTTATATAAATCACAATCCCCTATACACGCTTTATTTAAAAAGAAAAAAAACATTTTTATGGGTTATGTAATAACTCATGTAAAGAGAAAATCCTGCCCACTTTAAAGGGACATTGAACCCAAAAAAAATTTTTTTCGTGATTAAGATAGAGCATGCAATTTTAAGAAACTTTCTGATTTACACCTATTATCAATTTTTCTTCGTTCTCTTGCTTTCTTTATTTGAAAAAGAAGGCATATAAGCTATTTTTTTGGTTCAGACCATGGAAAGCACTTGTTTATTGGTGGGTGAATTTATCCACCAATCAGCAAGAACAACCCAGTTTGTTCACCAAAAATGGGCCGGCATCTAAACTTACATTCTTGCATTTCAAATAAAGATACCAAGAGAATGTAGCCAATTTGATAATAGGAGTCAATTAGAAAGTTGCTTAAAATTGCATGCTCTGTCTGAATCATTCTTGCATTTCAAATAAAGATACCAATTTTTGGGTTCAGTGTCCCTTTAATTTAAAGTATCACTTGGCCCTCAAGTTCTTTAGTGACTGCTATAGTAATGTAAGTGTGAATCACTGGGAAGCTTCATGTAAGATATGAAGGTTCTGTGCTTTTTTCCCTCAGAATACTGTTCTTTTTTTCCAATGGGAGAAAGGGGAAATAAGTTTTATTTTTATGCTATACTGGGTTAATTGTATTGGTGTAAGCATGCACACACACATGCACACACTCACAATCATACATGCACCCACTCACATAAATGCACACACTCGCACACACATGCACCCACTCACATACATACACACACTCGCACACACGCACATACACACACACACTCACACACATGCACACACTCGCACACACATGCACATACACACACTCACATACATGCACACACTCGCACACACATGCACACACATGCACACACATACACACACTTGCACACACTCACACACATGCACACACTCACACACACTCACACACTCACACACATGCACACACTCACACAATATATAACTCTGAAAAACATACTGTTACATTCCATACCTATAACTTTTCTCCTATAACATTTGTGTACATTATTTACATGTGGCTTAAAGTGACAGTTTACTCCAGTATTGTTATTGTTTAAAAAGATAGATAATCCCTTTATTACACATTCCAAGTTTTGCGTAACCAACACTGTTATATTCATAAACTTTTTTACCTCTGTGATTACCTTGTTTCTAAGCCTCTGCAGACTGCCCCCCTTATCTCAGTTGTTTTGACAGACATGCATTTTAAGCAATCAGTGCTGACACTTAAATAACTCCACAGGAGTGAGTATAAATAATGTTATCTACATGACACACATGAACTAGCACTGTCTAACTGTCAAAAACTGTCAAAATGCCGTGAAATAAGAGGCAGTTCAATGGCTTAGAAATTAGCATATTAGTCTACCTAGAGCAAAGCAAATTTAATGATAAAAGTAAATCGGAAAGTTGTTTAAAATTGCATGCCCTATCTGAATCATTAAAGTTTTATTTTGACTAGACTGTCCCTTTAAAGGGATATTCCAGCCAAATATGGAATACACATGGATGCATTTCCGTTTTGAATAGAAGCATTTTTGTAATATACTTGTATTAGCAAAAATGCTTCTAATAAAATCTATAGCTTTTTAAAAAGTGTATTTAAGTATGCACCGTGCACCAGCATTTTAAACACAACACTTGCTCAGAGAGCCTAAGGTGCTTGTACCATCTGGTAATGACTCAATATGTTAATTGCTGACCAGATAATTTTAACTGGTGCTCTGAGCAGCTGCAGTATTTAAAATGCTGGTTCACTGAGAATATCTAGCTATGCTTCACATGCATGTGCAGAGAAAAATGTTAACACTAAAACAGTGATACATTTTACTGGAAGCATTTTTGCCATTACATGTATTTTGTAAATATGTTTCTATTCAAAGATGCAATTCATCTATATGCAGTTAAATATTGCCTGGAATGTCCCTTTAAGTACACTTTCTCTGTATATTTACTCATTACTATTGGCAACAACTGTCAAATTTCAAAACCCATCACACAGCACAGTCTTTTACTACTACTACACGCCATGGCTTTCAAACACTTTGACATAGTTTATTAATGCTATTTAATACACATACACGAATTTAATCCATGTGGGCAAATCTACCATGCATAAAAATAATTATTTATAATTAAAATATCTACTGCCAGTCATCAATGACAATTATTTATTAATTATTATTTACAACTATTATTATTATTACTAATAATACTGATATTAATATTTTGAGCTGTTCCTATTATCTGGGTAAGTATTATTAGCCGTGCATTTGCCGTTTACTGAGCAGTACAGTGCAGCAGCTCAGTGATCAGTACACATGCAACGTGTCCTCGTCTCATTCCCATGTTTGGCGTTGCTGATGCAATTCTCTGGCGCTGGAGAAAAGTCTTTTACCTCTGCCTCAACGTGGTTTCTACATGTAACCAGGGTTACACGCTGTGCATAAGAAGCGAGAATGTAAATCACGCTGTATCTGATTTTATGGGGGCTCATTCATTTAATTAGAGGTCTATCCTATAATAATCCAGTAGCCACTGGACGTAGCATAGAAAGGGTTGGTTTAACCCCTTGTCTGCTACATGCTGCAACGTATTGCATAGCAAACCTATATTAGTGTAACATAACAGTAATGCACATACGAGTCTTTATTGCTCTATAACGACCATACATACACATGCATTACCACTACATTAGCATAAGCATCTAGTAGTATATAGAAACAGCAGGAGCTTTTAAGGTCACAGCATATGAACAGCTAACTCTACGTACAGAAATAATTACCAAGAAGCTCAGCATTAAAACCTATATTAAATTACATTGAAATTATGATCGATGTGCTAAGGTCGCACACATTGACCACACTTGGACATATTTTTCCCTCGGTAGCCTAATATTGCAGTATGTCAGAATGCAAATGATACATAAAACCCCTTCTTGCAGTGTAATATGCTGCAGTACCTGTTATGGGTGTTATGTTTAGTTTATATGCAACAGCATGCACGTATGTAGTTATTATTAGCCTACTGACCAAATACCAATAAGGTGGTCATTGAAGGAAGCAGATGGTTATGTCCCATCTGTTGATAGTGACAGCAGACCACTTACTGTGCTTGTGGAGAACTTCCTGATGAATTGGCTGGCTGCCCAAATCATTCTTGCTGAGTGTCCAGTGGTTTGTAGACGCACACATATACCCAGCAGTGGGCACAACCTCGTAGCCCCTAGCTGACTGCAGCGCTTCACATTCAGCAGGGGACCGTTCCAAGGTGAACACGCCCACCCAAGGCCACGCCCAGCTGTCAAGAAGGAAGATTGTCATTCCTCTTCACCTTGCGCTCACATTGCACAGTCGTTAAAGCCACGCCCCTCACCTTACACTCCTGTCATTTTAGTATGTAAGCCCCGCCCTTCGCTGTATATAATCGAGCCCCTTTCCATCGTATAGCTACTTAATGAATTAACCACGCCCTGTTATATTGTTTTGAAATATAGTGCTGCACGTAAAGTACACTCTTCCCGTTCCTCTTTGGTGCGGTGCATCGATTCGAGCCCCGCCCTCAAATCGTCCCAGACACCCTCCCCTCCATAAGCTAGCGATGAATGATGCAACTGTACAGCCACTTGAGAATGTCAGAAGTGGACTGGCAAGTTATAACAATACTTTTTGTAACCCTATCACCTCTGCAAGCAGCCACATCACTCTAGCACATAATATGGCAAATTATTTGGAGTCTATTCTCCAGCATGCACCAGAACTAAACATTTAACAACAAATGCAGTTAGAATATAAATATAGCTAATTTATTTTGAATTATGATTTCAGATAGTGTTCTATTTTTGTAATACACGGATAGGAAGTGGAATATTTGAATTTTTTGTTTTAAAAATTCTTACCCTTAAAGGGACAGTCTACAATATAATTTTTATTGTTTTAAAAGATAGATAATCCCTTTATTACCCATTCCCCAGTTTTGCATAACCAACACTGTTATGTTAATATACTTTTTACCGCTGTGATTACCTTGTATTTAAGCATCTTCTGACAGCCCCCTGATCAAATAACTTTTTTATTTATTATTTAATGACTTGCAGTTTGTACTGTGTTGTGCTCAATCTCAAATAACTCCTCGGGCATTAACATAACATAATTTTATCTATATGGCTCACAGGAACTAGCAGTCTCATGTTGTGAAAGCAAATAAAAAAGCATGTTATTAAGAGGCTGTCAATAGAGCCTTTGAAACAGAAATTTAGAGGTTTAAATGTTATAAAGTATATTAATCTAACAATGTTGGTTGTGCAAAGCTGGGGAATGGGCATTATCTAACTTTTTAAACAATAATTTTAGTGTAGACTTTCCCTTTAAATGAAGTTGGGGAGTGTATTAGTTTAGAAAATATTAGATTTCATTTGTTGATGTTTTTTTTAATAAATACTTTGAGATTGTAACATTAAATGTTTAAAGGTACAGTCAACAGAATTATGTAACATTAACGTAGCGGTACCTGTAGAAAATAAAGCAAATTAAAGATTTAAACCCCAAAACGCTTTTTACCTTACTTTCCTTGTGGTCCTCTTCTGCGCTATTGTTTTTTTTTAAAAGTATGTAACAGCATCTCAAAGTATTTAGCTGTTGGCTGCTTTACCCAGCGCGGGAGCACACTACATTTAGTTCATTGGCGCAATCAGGTACTCTGTGATTAGACACATAGGAGCCGATTTATTAAGCAGCGTATGCTGCTTATTCCGCGCAAGCCTTTCAGCTTGCCGGAAACAGGAGTTAAGAAGCAGCGGTCTTAAGACCGCTGCGCTTTAACTCATCCGCCACCTCGTCCACGATCGGGATGATTGACACCCCCTGCTAGGGGCTGATTGGCCGCGAATGGGCAGATGGCGGCATTGCACCATTCACCAGAAATTCTTGTGCAATGAGAAATTTGTTGACATTGACTTTGTTTAGAATGTTGAAAAGAAAAAAAGTTTATAATTAGTGTTTAAAAAATACACAAAAATGACTTCCCTGCAATTGCAGCCGACCTCTGCTTCTCCTTTTAGCTGTATATAAATGAGAGAGGTCCACAAATGGTGTAGAACGTACACTAAAAGGAATATACTCACAGACAAAACTGTAAATAAGCCTTTCGAGTTTTATTGAAAAAATACAGCTTCAAACTTCCGTTCCATACAAACAAAGTTTACTGACAGTGTTCATCCGTATAAAATATTTTCAACGCGTTTCAACAGATATCATTGTCTTTTTCAAGAGAATAAAAATACAGAGCTGTGGTCTGTTAAATAAAATCACACTTTATATAGTGAAATAAATCCTTCCTACCAAATTACCAAAAACACCTTTGAGTATGAGATTTACACAGATGGATTTTTTCCTTAACTCCTAATGGGAACCGATTATTTGCACCTAATAATGCCACATATTTAAAAACACTCATGTTAATTAAAAATATAGATCTACCGTTCCCATTAGTGAGTGAACATGCTAAAGTTAAAGATAAAATTTGTTTCACAGAATGCTCAGTATCTGACTTCATATTATATAAAATAAAATTAAAAAAACGATCGTTATATATATATATATATGTGAATTAATTCAACTTCCAACTTTATTCTCTGTCTAAATTCTCCATCTGTTACTATAATTCAGTAATATTTCATATATTGTAAACCAACCAAAAAATATGTTGTTACAAAATTCAAAAGAAATGCAATTCACATGACATATCCTATCCAATCATAAGTCTTGTTAAAAAGTTCCCTGTCAGTTAGTAAGTAGAGTAAAAGTCTTCAACAAAGTCCGCATCTCAACGGCCACTCACATGACCTCAAGTGACCAATCAGATATTTTACAGTTTTATCTAGAATGTTTACTGCAGTATCTGTAGTAAAAAAATCTTTGCAATATTCTTTTTATTATTTATTTTATCCCCTTTTCGTGTAATTTAAAGGGACAGTCTACACCAGAATTTTTATTGTTTTAAAAGATAGATAATCCCTTTATTACCCACTCCCTTTATTTGCATAACCAACACAGTTATATAAATACACTTTTTTACCTCTGTGATTATCTTGTATCTAAGCTTCTGCAAACTGCCCCCATATTGCAGTTATTTTGACAAACATGAATTTTAGCCAATCAGTGCTGGCTCATAGGAACTCCACGTACGTGAGCACAGTGTTATCTATATGACTCACATGAACTAACACCCACTCGTGGTGAAAAACTGTCAAAATGCCCTGGGAGAAGAGGCGGCCTTCAAGGGCTTAGAAATTAGCATATGAACCTCCTAGGTTTAGCTTTCAACTAAGAATACCAAGAGAACAAAGCAAAATTGGTGATAAAAGTAAATTGGAAAATTGTTTTAAATTGCATGCCCTATCTGAATCATGAAAGTTTATCTGGACTAGACTGTCCCTTTAATTCTAAACATTGTGGGCTGTCCCACAATTCTTAGAGTTGTTATATCCCACATAGCAGGTAGTTGTACACTCTTTTGTAATTTTATTACAAGACCAGAGACTCATATTTTGCTTTCTTTCCTTTACTGCTTAAATGCAGTTTTTTTTAAAGTATACAGAAATAAATACAAATAACTGTCAATATTTGAAAAAGAGAGTAAAAACAGTGTACAGACCAGTGACCAATAGAAATGGAGAACTGGTTAAACTAGAACAAAGTGACCAATCAGCTTGATAATATAGCCTATAAACTGTCCAACATCAAACAGCAAATCCTCTTTCTTTTACTGCTTGAAGGAGATAAGTATCGTTTTTCAATACTTAATAAAATAATAGATATATTGCTTATTTGATATTTGTTTTTCGGTGGTTGTTTCTTTTCATCCTTAATGTGATTAATATTTATATATTTTATTTTACTCTGTTTTTTGTTAAAAAATGTTTTCTTCCACTTTTATTCTTTAATTCTAATATCCTGTTTACATCCGTTTTTTTTTTATATTTTTATTTTCGTTCATTGTTTTCTCTATCTTACCCTCTTTTAGTCTCTGTGTCGTTAGCAAGTTCTCCGCATCCATTTGCGGCCTGTATCTGGTCCGTGCACATGCGCAGTACATTCCTCTTCTAACTGCGTAGTTAGACACACACACACCCGCGCCTTTCCCGCTCCCTGTTTTACCTCAGATCGGCTGTGTTTGATGCTTCAACAGCTGTTATATGTTGCAAAAAAAGAGTTCAAATTAGTTATTTTCATTCCGGTTTCATTTATCCATATTGTGGTCTCTGTCTCCAAATTTTAAGTCATATTTTACTAATTCATTTTTCTTGGCATCTAAATTAATTTTAAGTTTAATTAAATTTTGTATATCTCTTGGTTCAATCCTTGTTATTAATTTTTAGTTAGTTAATACAAAGTTTTTCAAATATTATATTTTTTCAATTTGTAAATAATGTCTCAACTTTCTGAGGTAAATCCTTCACTTAACTCTGAAGGTGTACAAAAAATGATTGATGTTTCAATGAACTCCATGTTAGAAAAAATTACCTTTTTAATTAATAAATCTAATTCAAAAAAGGTTGTTAAAAGGAAAAGAACTGTTTCCAGCACTATTAATACGAGCAAAAAGTTGGTTAAAAAATCTCGCTAGTTTGCTTCTGGCTCTTTTGTTCCTTGCAGGAAAGGAAGAAAAACACCTGCTGAATCCTCTACTCCCAAGAGGTCACTGATGGGAGAGGCTTTGACCAATAAAGATGCATTAGACATTTATTCATCTACAGAATATAATTCTGATTCCTCTTTGGATTCAGTAAATTCTAATGATTATTTAACTCAACCTTTTTCTGAGGAAGGTTGCCTCTCCAAAGTGTGCCTCTCCAAAGGTTAAAAAATGTAAAAACGGTTTAAAGAAGACTAAACACCTTAAATCTGATTCTGAAGAGAACATTTTTTATGATTGCCTAGGTAACCCTAGATTTAACGCTGATGATTTACATCATCCAAGATCAGCGGAGGGGTGTCCATCTTCAGATATAGCAGATTTTATTGACTTTCAGTTACCTCAGCCTTTAAAAAGAGATTCTCGTAACAAAAACGCAGGTTGTACCGCGGAGGTTGACCCTAACATATTACAATTTATAGGTTCCCCGGGTTTTAAAATTAAAAAAGGGATGGATAGGGCACGGAAAATATGCCAGGAAAATGTTTTGGATTCAATAGGTCCTTTATCTAAACTTTTTGACCTATCAGAACAGGCTGTCTATGATAACACATTATTAGACCCAGTCATTGTTAGAGAATGGCTTCAAAGAATGCTTAGTTTTCTAGGCAATGCCAATTCGGCTATGTATACTGAGCGTAGAAGAAATATTCTCGGGAGGATTGACCCTAGAGTTTGTGATTTCGCAGTTAACGAAATTCATTCAGACACTAATGGTTTATTATTTGGAGACACTTTCATCAAATAATTAAATAGTTATGTCAACACATTTTCTAACTTAAATAAGGTCAGAACATCTATGAAGAAAATTTTCTACCAAGATCGTTTTTCTGATCAGACCGTGAAAGGAAGAGGCCGTTTTCCCGGCCGTGCATCATACCCCAATCGGTCTCAATATGCAAATCAATTTGCAAATCAACAACAACAATTTCAATACAGACATTTCCAGAATCCAGCAACCTCTGGTTTCTTCCCTTCTAGAGGGAGACCATGGAATCCAAGATTTCAACCATCAAGGCAAAGATCTCGTGCCCCTCAAGGTAAATTTTTTCCTTCTTTTTCATGTTTCTTCTCAAAACATTATAGGAGGCAGAATCGCTTTTTATGCTTACAATTGGAACCTCATAACAAATCAATGGGTTCTTCAAACCATTTCAGGGCTTTTTATAGATTTTATTTCTCCTCCTGTACAAAATTCTCTTTCTCTTCCAATAAAATTTTCAGTTTCAGACAGAACTTTGGTTCAAGACGAAATATCAAACCTTTTATCACAACAAGCCATAGAACCGTCTTTAAATCCTCAAAATTGTTTCCTAAGCAATCTTTTTCTCGTAAAAAAAGAAAAATGGCCAATTTCGTCCAGTTTTAAATTTAAAATCCTTAAATGCCTTCGTTGTCTATCAACATTTCAAAATGGAAGGTATTCATCTTCTCAGAGATTGCCTTCTAGACAATGATTACTTAGTCATATTAGATCGGACAGATGCTTATCTTACAGTTCCTGTAGCTCAGGAACACAGGAAATTTCTCACCTTTGTTTGGGAAGGCAAAATTTGGAGTTTCACTTGTATGCCTTTCAGTCTGTCCTCGGCTCCTTGGATCTTTACCAAATTAATGAAACCTATAATTACTTGGCTTCGTTTACGAGGAGTTCGTCTTATCATCTATTTAGATGATATTTTGATTATGAATCAGAGTTCTGTCATTTTAAATTCTCAGCTCCAGCTTACTATTTATATTCTGGAAAATGTGAGTTTCTTAGTCAACAAAGAGAAATCAGTTCTTTCTCCTTCCAAATCTTTAACCTTTTTGGGATTTCAAATAGACACATTGAATTCTACACTCAGTCTACCCAGAGAGAAAATTGTGAATATCAAGAAGAAATTTAAAAAACTCTTTCTTTATCTTTGGTTCCCATCAGGGCTATAGCCAGAAAAGTTGGGTTACTCTCATCCTCTATTCAGGCTATTTTCCCTGCCCCTCTTCATTACAGGGAACTTCAACGTTTGAAAATCTTTCATCTTCAGAAAGGTCTTTCATATTCCCATTTGATCCCTCTATCTTCAGAAGCCAAAGAAGAACTTTTGTGGTGGCTCTCCCATATAGAAGCTTGGAATGGGAGGGCCATTTTTGGGAAAGCTCCGGATTTAATTATAGAATCCGATGCCAGTTGTTCGGGCTGGGGAGCTCGTTGCAGCCCTTCAATCACGGGCGGAAAATGGTCTTCAGAAGAAAAAAGTTTTCATATCAACTGCTTAGAACTTTTGGCAGGCTCTTTTGCAGTCAAGAGTTTTTACAAAGATTCTTTGCCTGTGTCCATTTTACTCAGAATGGACAATATTTCTGCAGTACGTTATCTCAATCGTCTCGGTGGTACAAAATCGAGAGATTTATCAATTATTACGAAAGATTTCATTCACCTTTGCTTGGACAGAAATATTTCTGTCAAAGCAGAATATATTCCAGGTTTATCCAATGTCACAGCGAATTGGGGTTCTCGTTATCTGACAGACTCGAGCGATTGGAAACTTCACACTCAAGTTTTTCATTTGCTTCAGTCTCTCAGAGGACCCTTTTTGATGGATCTGTTCGCTTCGAGACTGAATTTTCAGATTCGTCCTTATTTCAGTTGGCGTCCAGATCCAGATGCCATGGCGATCAATGCATTTCTCCACCCCTGGCCTCTTCAGACAGCGTATGCATTTCCCCCATTTTCCATTATTCAGAGAACCATCTCAGTAGTCCGACGGGATCTCCTTTCAATTCTCCTAATCACTCCCCTTTGGCCATCTCAACCTTGGTACCCATCTCTTCTAGAGTTGTCTGTCAACCATCCTGTTCTTCTTCCTCTTTTTCCTCTTCTTTTGTCAGATTCAGAAGGTCTTCCTCACGATCTTATCGTTCACGGATCTCTTCGTCTCATAGCTTGGTCAATTGCGGGCAATCTTCACCTCTCCAAGGCTTATCACAAGAAGCTAAGGCGCTGCTTCAGGACTCTCTGGCACCTGGTACCAAAAAATGCTATTTTTCCACATGGTCCAGATGGTCTTGCTGGTGCTTGGAGAGAAGTTTGGATCCCCTTTCAGTTGATGTAACTTTTATTATTAATTTTCTTACTTCTCTTTTTGATTCAGGATTGGCATATAGGACCATTAATGTTTCTAGATCTGCTATTTCTGCTAAACACTCTTTTATTAATAATTTTCCTGCTGGCCAACACCCTCTAATCTGTAAATTAATGAAAGCTATTAAACGTAATAGACCTCCTGCTCCTAAATACTCTTCTTTTTTAAATGTTGACCTTGTGTTTTCTCTTTAAAGCAACTTTCTGCCAAATTAGCTACTCTTTTGTGCTTAATCTCTTTTCGTAGAGTTTCTGAGGTGAGAGCTTTGGATTTTAACTCTAAACGTTTCACTCCTGAAGGTGTCACTTTCTTTATCTATAAAATAACTAAATCTTTTTCAACTTCTATATTCTATCCTTATTTACCTTCTGAACCTCTTCTCTGTGTGGTTGTATGTCTCAAGGAATATAAACGTAGAACTTCTTCCTTTCGTACTTCTTCTTATAATCAACTTTTGTTATCTTTTGTACCTCCTCATCATCCTGTGTCATCTAACTCTATTGCCAGGTGGGTTAAATGGGTTATGAGTGAAGCAGGTATTGATTTGTCTTTTTCTGCTCACTCTGTTAGAGGATCAGCCGCTTCTTAAAGCATTTTTGAGAGCTGCTACCCTTCAACAAATTTTGGATGCAGCTGACTGGTCTTCAGATTCCATATTTAAACAATTGTATTTTAAACCCATTGAACATGCCTCTCTTAATTTATTTTGTTAGTTGCTTTAAACTAGCAAAATATGAGTCTCTGGTCTTGTAATAAAATTCGGATTATCCTAAGTTATGAAGGTATAATCTAGATTTTATTAAAGACACAGAGACAAGTATTTTCCCTCCTCTTTATTGATGTGTATATTTTCCTTTATATGTATTATCATATTATTAATCTTTTTTATTGTACATTTGTTTTAGTTACCAATCCATAACCAGGATTTCGTTTTAAGTGGTTTTGTTCCTTCTCATTTGAGTGGCAAGTCATCACTTCAATCAAGTTCATATCAGTTTCTGCAAAGTTCCAGTTGGTTGTCAAATTCTTCACATCGTTTGGATATTTCCTCGTGGATGGTCTTCTTCTTCAGGATTCTCCTCTTCAGTATTTTTTGTTGCCTTTTTGGTTGGAGTTATTTTTTCATCATGGACTTGGTTTTTCCTTCAACAGATGCCAAGAAAGAGGATTTGCTGTTTGATGTTAGACAGTTTATACGCTATATTATCAAGCTGATTGGTCACTTTGTTCTAGTTTAACCAGTTCTCCATTTCTATTGGTCACTGGTCTGTACACTGTTTTTACTGTCTTTTTAAAATATTGACAGTTATTTGTATTTATTTCTGTATACTTTTAAAAACTGCATTTAAGTAGTAAAGGAAAGAAAGCAAAATACTCGTCTCTGTGTCTTTAATAAAATCTAGATTATACCTTCATAACTTAAGATAATCCGAATTGACCTCGGCAGAGAAAGACACCTAGTTTACAACATGGCAGCACCTATGTTCTATAGACACTTTATGGACACTAAAACTTTATTATCTTGGCTATCACTAGTAACACTTACTAGAGAGATCCGCTCTCTTAAAGGGTGTGGACAGAACTGCCCACTTCCCTGGTTACCTGAATAAAGGTTACCCTCAAGTATTGCCCCTTCCTCCTCCTAGTTCTGTTTAGCCATCAGGTGAACAGAACTAGAAGACTCTCTACTTAATTTTATATCTGTGGGTGATTTCCTTATTCAGCAGTTTTCTATGGCACAATTTATTTGCCGTATTACACCTGTTAGATCCTTGGCTTTTTTCACTGTTTCTTCAAATTTAGCCTTAACATGGGCCTTCATGCTGCAATCAGGAACAATGTCTAGTGCCACTGTGCAGAGTGTTCTTTCTCCCTTCAAAGATTCTGGATGTTGAATGTGAATGCAGACTTCTAATGCCCCTTTGCATAATTTTGTACATTTGTGGAGTTTGTTTATCCTTGATATAGAGGGTATTGAAAAGAATCACCCCCTTGAAAATTATCACATTTTGTTGCTTTGCAGCCTGAAATAAAGTTAGACACAGTTTTTGTTTATTCAGTTGTAATTACTCAGTGCAACTTATAACATCCAAGTGAAAGATACAACACTAACATGTCAGGCAAACATAAAGACAATTGAAAAACAAATTTACTGAGTTGCAAAAAGGATCACCGGATCACCCCCTCCTAAAATTACTTGTAAACTCAATCAGGTTTAGCTAATCACCTTCTCAACGACACACACAAAGCCATTTGAGCTTTAACTGTGATCAGCTGTGGTCATATTGATAAGCTCAGCATGGAAATAGGTTTCCTGTAGCATCTCAGTCCCTGTTAGTGCAAATGAAGCAAACAATCAACTATGGGTGGCAAGGCACTGTCAAAAGATCTCTGGGATAATGTTGTGGACAGGCACAAGTCAGGAGATGGATACAAGAAAATATCAAAGGCTTTATCAATGCCTATAAGCACAGTGAAGTCTATTATTAAGAAGTGGAAGGTATTTTGGATCAGGACGTCGCTCCAAACTAGATGAAAGAGCCAGGAGGAAACTGGTCAGAGAGGCTACCAAGAGGCCCACAGCAACTCTGAAGCAGTTGCAGAAATTTCTGACAAAGAGTGGTCATTGTGTGCATGTGTCAATGATATCACAAATGTGCCTTGTATGGGAGGGTTGCAAGAAAAAAGCCACTTCTCAAGAAAGGCCACATGCAGCCACGACTGAGCTTTTCCATAACACAATTAGGATATTCTAAAGCCACATGGAAAAAGGTGTTATAGTCAGATAAAACTAAAATTTAATTATTTGGCATCAACACCAAACGATATGTCTGGAGGAAATCCAATACAGCTCACCATCCAAATAACAGCATACCTACAGTAAAGTATGGAGGTGGTAATATCCTATTATGGGGGTGTTTCTCTGCAGCAGGCACTGGAGCACTTGTCAGGATAAAAGGAATAATGGATAGGGCAAAATACCATCAAATTCTTGAGGAAAATCTGCTGCCCTCTGCCAGGAAGTTGTCAATGGGAAGAAGGTTTACCTTCCAACATGACAATGACCAAAGCACACAGCAAAAATGATCACACAGTGGTTGAAGGAGAAAAAGGTGAATGACCTTGCATGACCTAGTCAGAGTCCATACTTAAACCCCATTGAATATCTGTGGCATGACTTGAAGACCGCAGTCCACACACGGTCACCATCAAATGTAACGGAACTGGAGCAGTTCTACAAAGAAGAATGGATAAATATTGCACAGTCTAGGGGGCCAAATTATCAAGCTCTAAATGGAGCTTGATGCCCCTGTTTCCGTGCAAGCCTTCAGTCTCTCCGGAAACAGAAGTTATGAAGCAGTGGTCTAAAGACCACTGCTCCATAACTTGTCCTCCTGCTCTGAGGACGCGGACATCAATCTGCCCGATCCTATACAATCGGGCTGATTGACACCCCCTGCTAGTGGCCGATTGGCCGTGAATCTGCTGGTGGCGGTATTGCACAAGCAGTTCACAAGAACTGCTTGTGTAATGGTAAATGCAGACAGCGTATGCTGTCAACATTTATCGATGGGTGGTAGACATGATACGCTACATTGTATCATGTCCGCTCGCACATTAATAAATTGGACCCTTGATGTGCTAAGTTAGTAGAAACATATCCCAACAGACTAAAGGCTGTAATTAAATCAAATGGTGGTTCAACAAATAATACTGACACAAGGGAGTGATACTTATTGCAACTCAGTGATTCTGTTTTTGAATTGTCTTTAATTTTGCCTGACATGTTATGGGTTATATCTTTCATTTGGCTTTTATAAGTTGCACTGAGTAATTACAACTGGATAAACAAAAACTGTGTCTGTCTTTATTTTAGGCTGCAAAGCAACAAAATGTGATTATTTTCAAGGGGTGGTGAATCTTTTCAATACCCACTGTATGCTGTTTTACACTACAGTTATGACCAATGTTCCCTCTGTGTGTGGGCTTTATATCTGTACGGCACCAGGGTGCTAATATGTGAGAAAAAAATCCAAATATCCAAGTGGAGATAGACACAGCACTCACCGGTATTATTGAATAATAAAACTCCACCTTTGATGACATGTCCGGGCCGTGACCATGTCAAGCCACAAAATTGGAGGCTCTGTTTAGAATTATAATACTCTGCCGATTATCATCACATAAGAGCACCATCCTACATAACCAATACTAGAATCTGCTAAATGAGAACTTGCTGTTTCAGATGATATCACTCTTATTATACTTGATACAGCAGAGACTCTAATCTGGACTGTTGGAAGTTGCTGGGCGGCGGCCACATACTAAACTTCACAACCCCCCCCCCCCCCCGGTAATCCAGTTAAAGCAGAAGGAACCTGCTAACAAGCTTGCTCTACTTTACTACTGAATACCAATTATTCTAGACCATGGATGTGGAGGCATTTCAATACACAGTGCAGCTTTTGTTGGAGGGCTTTGAGGCGTCATTCTGCAACAAAATGAACAGTCTGATCAACATGGTGTGATCAGGAGAAGAGCCGACAGACAGCTTCTCATTGGAAAGAGAGGAGAAAGGAGATTTAATCTGCCTAAACAATAGTACACCAACTAAGACCCTGCACCGGTACTACAGTTGGGAACTGAACATGAAACCAACATGGCGAATGAGATGAGCTACCCAAAGAAGCATTTATCTGGTCTCTCAGCCGTAAAACATCTAAGAGAGCTGATTTACTGGTAACTGAAATAAATATTACAATTGACAGAGGGATCCATGTGGTACAAGAAGAGAGAGATGATCAGTTCCTGACCGAGCAGTATCAGCACTATGACAAGATTGACAAGATTGGACACAAGATATACTTACTGGGGGATGCGGCCGGCTCCCAGGTATGCTACGCTGGTGTTGTTCGTGACCTGGAGATGACTTATCAGTCCCATACAGAAATTCTCACTGTGGCGGGAGCTCCCTTGCATCTAATTTCTGGTAGACTATATCAAAAGAGACATTATGCCAGAGACTTTACATCTCTTCTACATGTTATACTTTGGGTAAATGAGAGTCCAGTGGATGTGATTGCTGCTACTCCATACTATCAACATGGTATTGGCTGAACTCCCCACTATGACCACTACACTATAAGGTCTCACAGTATACAGTAGCTACTTGAAAACTAAATAGGATTCAATTCTCTTGATATTCTAGAGCTAGGTGATAGCCCATCGTATTGCTTTGGGGAGATAACCTCATGACAGTTTTTATTTTAAAGCAATAGCTTTCAGTTTAATCTATATAGATATAATTATACCTAATGTAGCCTTACAATATTTATCACGTAAAGTCAGCTATCCATGAGGACTTAAGAGTCTGATGTATTACGCTGTGTATGGTAACGTGACATATTGTGTGTTTAGTTTCCGTTCCACTTCTTTTATTACATTAATATATAGCTCTTCCCCACTGAGACTGAGGACAATTTCATTGTTATTTTGCTCCTTATTAACAGAGTGGCACTAGGTCAGGTATACTGTTAGTTAAAGAAGAACAAAGGGGCGCCTCATAGTGTATTTCAGATAACCTGTTTTAAAGGTGAATACAAAATTATAAAACTCACAAGATTGGTGGCACCGTACTGTGACCGGTGCTAGAAGGCAGGCTAGCACTTTGCAGCGGCTAGCTCACTGACAGCAGGCTTGCTGTGCGTAGTGGAGTATATTGCTCCGCGTGTTCCAAACGATTGTCCTTGGGAGGCTAAAATACTCTCAGGTGTAAGCGGGATGGTTCTGGAACTCAAAAGTGAACGAACCAAGCAGATAGAAGACAACTTCCGTATATAAAACGTTAAAACAAACCTTTTATTGGTAATTGCGACACGTTTCTCGACCACACACTGGTTGTTTCCTCAGGCAAGTAAAAACGAATAAAAACTGTGATAATTAACATCCTTAAAGGGACATTAAACCCAAAACATTTCTTTCATGATTCAGAAAGAGAATACAATTTTAAACAGCATTCCAATTCACTTCTATTATCTAATTTGCTTCTTTCTTTATATATTCTTTGTTGACGAAATAGCAATGCACATGGGTGAGCCAATAACACAAGTCATCTATGTGCTGCCACCAATCAGCAGCTACTGAGCCTATCTAGATATGCTTTTCAGGAAAGAATATCAAGAGAATGAAGCAAATTAGATAATACATGTAAATTAGAAAGTTGTTTAAAATTGTATGTTCTATCCGAATCATGAAAGAAACTGTTTATGTTTAATGCCCCTTTAAATACATATGGTATCATTAGGACGTTGTGCTTTTGAAAGGACCTATTGGATACATTGTAATATGTGATTGTTTACATATTACGTAATTGTTTCAATTGTTAGAATTGGTGCATAATAAATATTTAAAAAAAAGTTTTCCTAAAAAATCTTCAGTCTATATACAGAAAATCCTATACATCTGTGAAATCAACCTGAAAAAGATAAAGTTGCAAAATATCGACTCTCTAAAAGCATACAGAAAAATTATTTGAAGATCCGTGCAAATGTTAGTCTGATTTTTGGCAGACTTGTCCCCTTTATATCCATGGTATAAGAACAAATTGTTTCAAAGGGAAATACATATTTAAATAATGAATTTGAAATAAAAGGGAACATGTTTTCAAAGTCTGACATAAAGATCTCTATATTTTATCACAATGTGTTATAAACAGCGGGGAATGTCATTAACATAACATGTAAAACCATGTAAAACCATACGTTAGATATTCTAGCAGAGTGATAATCTGATTCTGTTCTGCGTGTGTGTTTTGGAAATGTTTGGGCAATGATTCTGACTATGGGGGGTAGTTATCAAGCCGTCTACTTTTCTGGCTTCGAAGGCCCAATACACCCGCCTAAGCTCGCCTCACATCGCCGCAGCGGACCTGAAAAAGTATGCCTAAGTTATCAAATAAAGCTGTCAAAAAGCCGCGGGGCGATGAGCAGCAGACTGTGACAGTTATCACTCATCCGATCTCGCTGCCCTTCGGCTTTTTCCCAGCTTTATTGCTAGCCTGTCACTAAGCACTCACACTAAACTACACTGTTCTATCCCTATACCGGCGCCCCCGGAGCCCCCGCAACTAAATAAAGTTACTAACCCCTAAACAGCCGCTCCTAGACCCTGCCGCAACTCTTATAAATGTATTAACCCCTAAACCGCCGCTCCCGGACACCGCTGCCACCTACAGTATACCTAGTAACCCCTATCCTGCCCCCCCTACACCGTCGCCCTCTATTATAAAATTATTAACCCCTATCCTGCTGATCCCGCACCTCTCCGCAACTAAATAAATAGTTTAACCCCTAAACCGCCGCTCCCTGAACCCGCCGCAACCTATATTAAGCCTATTAACCCCTATCCTGCCCCCCCTACACCGTCGCCACCTATAATAAATTTATTAACCCCTAATCTGCCCCCCACTACACCGCCGCCACTGTAATAAAATTATTAACCCCTAAACCTAAGTCTAACCCTAACCCTAACGCCCCCCTAATTTAAATATTAATTAAATAAATCTAAATAAATTAACTCTTATTAACTAAATGAATCCTATTTAAAACTAAATACTTATCTTTAAAATAAACCCTAATATAGCTACAATATAAGTAATAATTATATTCTAGCTATCTTAGGATTTATTTGTATTTTACAGGCAACTTTCAATTTATTTTAACCAGGTACAATAGCTATTAAATAGTTATTAACTATTTAATAGCTTACCTAGCTAAAATAAAGAGAAATGTACCTGTTAAATAAATCCTAACCTAAGTTACAATTACACCTAACACTACACTATACTTTAATAAATTATTCCTATTTAAAAATAAATACTTACCTGTAAAATAAACCCTAAGATAGCTACAATATAATTAATAATTATATTATAGCTATCTTAGGATTTATATTTATTTTACAGGTAACTTTGTATTTATTTTAGCTAGTTAGAATAGTTATTAAATAGTTATTAACTATTTAATAACTACCTAGCTAAAAGAAATACAAAATTACCTGTAAAATAAATCCTAACTTAAGTTACAATTAAACCTAATACTACACTATCATTAAATTAATTAAATAAACTACCTACAAATAACTACAATTAAATACAATTACATAAACTAACTAAAGTACAAAAAATAAAAAAAGCTAAGTTACAAAAAATAAAAAAATAAGTTACAAACATGTTAAAAATATTACAACAATTTTAAGCTACTTACACCTAATCTAAGCCCCCTAATAAAATAACAAACCCCCCCAAAATAAAAAAATGCCCTACCCTATTCTAAATTAAATACATTTCAAAGCTCTTTTACCTTACCAGCCCTTAAAAGGGCCATTTGTGGGGGCATGCCCCAAAGAAAACAGCTCTTTTGCCTGTAAAAGAAAAATACAACCCCCCCCCCCAACATTAAAACCCACCACCCACATACCCCTAATCTAACCCAAACCACCCTTACAAAAACCTAACACTAATCCCCTGAAGATCATCCTACCTTTAGTTGTCTTCACTCAGCCGAGCCACCGATGGAACTGAAGAGGACATCCGGAGCGGAAGAAGTTAATCCTCCAAGCGGCGCTGAAGAAATCTTCCATCCGATGAAGTCATCATCCAGGCGGCGCTGAAGAAAAGTCTTCGATCCGGCCGATGTCATCTTCAAAGAGGCGCTGAAGAGGTCTTCTATCCGGGCGAAGTCATCTTCCAAGCCGGGTCTTGAATCTTCCTTCCGCCAATCCTATCAGCCAATCGGAATTGAGGGGACGCCATCTTGGATGACGTCCCTTAAAGGAGCCGTCATTCGTCGTAGTCCGTCGGTGAAGAAGGTGGTTCCGCGTCGGCGGAAGGAAGATTCAA
Source organism: Bombina bombina (assembly GCF_027579735.1). Taxonomy (NCBI): domain Eukaryota; kingdom Metazoa; phylum Chordata; class Amphibia; order Anura; family Bombinatoridae; genus Bombina; species Bombina bombina. The sequence goes on along the minus strand of NC_069504.1, from coordinate 331,702,971 downwards.
GACCCGGCTTGGAAGATGACTTCGCCCGGATAGAAGACCTCTTCAGCGCCTCTTTGAAGATGACATCGGCCGGATCGAAGACTTTTCTTCAGCGCCGCCTGGATGATGACTTCATCGGATGGAAGATTTCTTCAGCGCCGCTTGGAGGATTAACTTCTTCCGCTCCGGATGTCCTCTTCAGTTCCATCGGTGGCTCGGCTGAGTGAAGACAACTAAAGGTAGGATGATCTTCAGGGGATTAGTGTTAGGTTTTTGTAAGGGGGGTTTGGGTTAGATTAGGGGTATGTGGGTGGTGGGTTTTAATGTTGGGGGGGGGTTTGTATTTTTCTTTTACAGGCAAAAGAGCTGTTTTCTTTGGGGCATGCCCCCACAAATGGCCCTTTTAAGGGCTGGTAAGGTAAAAGAGCTTTGAAATGTATTTAATTTAGAATAGGGTAGGGCATTTTTTTATTTTGGGGGGGTTTGTTATTTTATTAGGGGGCTTAGATTAGGTGTAAGTAGCTTAAAATTGTTGTAATATTTTTAACATGTTTGTAACTTATTTTTTTATTTTTTGTAACTTAGCTTTTTTTATTTTTTGTACTTTAGTTAGTTTATGTAATTGTATTTAATTGTAGTTATTTGTAGGTAGTTTATTTAATTAATTTAATGATAGTGTAGTATTAGGTTTAATTGTAACTTAAGTTAGGATTTATTTTACAGGTAATTTTGTATTTCTTTTAGCTAGGTAGTTATTAAATAGTTAATAACTATTTAATAACTATTCTAACTAGCTAAAATAAATACAAAGTTACCTGTAAAATAAATATAAATCCTAAGATAACTATAATATAATTATTAATTATATTGTAGCTATCTTAGGGTTTATTTTACAGGTAAGTATTTATTTTTAAATAGGAATAATTTATTAAAGTATAGTGTAGTGTTAGGTGTAATTGTAACTTAGGTTAGGATTTATTTAACAGGTACATTTCTCTTTATTTTAGCTAGTTAAGCTATTAAATAGTTAATAACTATTTAATAGCTATTGTACCTGGTTAAAATAAATTGAAAGTTGCCTGTAAAATACAAATAAATCCTAAGATAGCTAGAATATAATTATTATTTATATTGTAGCTATATTAGGGTTTATTTTAAAGGTAAGTATTTAGTTTTAAATAGGATTCATTTAGTTAATAAGAGTTAATTTATTTAGATTTATTTAATTAATATTTAAGTTAGGGGGGCGTTAGGGTTAGGGTTAGACTTAGGTTTAGGGGTTAATAATTTTATTACAGTGGCGGCGGCGTAGTGGGGGGCAGGATAGGGGTTAATAAATTTATTATAGGTGGCGACGGTGTAGGGGGGGAAGATTAGGGGTTAGTAAATTTATTATAGGTGGCGACGGTGTAGGGGGGGCAGGATAGGGGTTAATACATTTAATATAGGTTGCGGCGGGTTCAGGGAGCGGCGGTTTAGGGGTTAATACATTTATTATAGTTGCGGTGGGCTCCGGGAGCGGCGGTTTAGGGGTTCATATGTATAGAGTAGCTTGCGGTGGGCTCCGGGAGCGGCGGTTTAGGGGTTCATATGTATAGAGTAGCTTGCGGTGGGCTCCGGGAGCGGCGGTTTAGGGGGTAATAACTTTATTTAGTTGCGGCGGTGTAGGGGGGACAGATTAGTGGTGTTTAGACTCGGGGTACATGTTAGGGTGTTAGGTGTAGACAGCTCCCATAGAAATCAATGGGATGTCTGTCAGCAGCGAACTTGTACTTTCGCTATGGTCAGACTCCCATTGATTCCTATGGGATCCGCCGCCTCCAGGCTGGCGGTTTGAAAACCAGGTACGCTGGGCCGTAAAAGTGCCGAGCGTACCTGCTAGTTTTTTGATAACTAGCAAAAGTAGTGAGAATGTGCCGCACTTGTGTGCGGAACATCTGGAGTGACGTAAGAATCGATCTGTGTCGGACTGAGTCCGGCGGATCGATGCTTACGTCACAAAATTCTACTTTTGCCGGTCTCAAGCCTTTGATAACTAAGGCGTATCAGCCTCGCCACAAATACACTGCGGAATTCCAGCGTATTTGAGGTTGACGGCTTGATAACTAGGCCCCATAGAGTCAAATTGCAGGATCCAGCAAAAGATAATATAAATATTTGGAATTATGCACGCAAATATTGAAGAGTGAGTGTAACCCAAAATGTTAAGGTTTTGGATCAGCTGGTTGATATGTGACATATGAGCCAAAATGTAGTAGTGTCATATTTTGGACAAGTCTCAAATTGATTAGACTTACTGAGGCTAAAAGTGTAAATGTGGGAAGAGCCCATATAGTAAAATTAATGGACCCCAAATAATATTGGTCACAAAATGAGTAAAACCAGAAATACATGAGATCTGGATCTTGACAGAGTGAACTGGGGATACTAAAATGTGTGGAATAGGTGGTATATCGTTGTAGAGAAAAATTGAATGTTATTATAAATGTTAGTGATGTGTAATGTGGTATAGTGAATGTTACTAGTGTGAGTGAGTCCGATATAGTGATTGGTATGTTTGGTATGTTTGTGGTATTGTGGTGCATATCAAATTGATCAATAAAATGCTCTGGGACTGGAGTAGTGTTGACAGTGCAACTATGTGGTGTGCATGAGGATGTGAATAGTTTGGAAAGCCCAAAATGAATAGTTTGGGTGTGTTAGATTAACATCAATATGGTGTATATTACCATATGATGTTAAATAGATAATATTGTGAATATTACCATATGATGTTAAATAAATAGACATAAATATGGTGGATCTTGCCATATGAATATAATCTTAAAAGGTATCATAAATGATGGGAAAATAGTGTTAGTTTGATTAGTGTTTCTGTGAGGGATAATGATGATATTTGTATTAATAATGAAAATTTGTTCCAGTAATGCATATATTTACAAACTTTGTAGAAAACCCATAACTAATTGAAGGCTGCTAAATCAATGTTGGCATTAAGACCCTGAGGGGTAAGGGTTTTAAATGTATTAAATCCAAAAAGACTCACGTTGTCTTAATTTAGTGAGCCTGTTGTAATCAAGTGATTTGGGGACATAATCGATTGGTAAAAATGTGTGTGTATATATATATATATATATATATATATATATATATATATGCATTACTGGAATGATTGATTAGACAATGGTTTGGGATGCTATGTTTCACTTTGCCCTTCCAGCAGTTCTTAAAATTTCGAAAATGTTCCCCCCATCTGGTCCTGATCTTTCTTGAGGTGTGACTATTGTAGGTCACATATGCACTGTATAAGGTATACTACAAAATTGGAATCACAATTAAAAAATCCCGAAATGGGAAAGCTTTCCCCTGTGGTTGTTGATGTGAAATATTTTTTCCCTGGCCTGCATCAATAAATTTACATGAGTTGCAACTCATGACCAAAAATGCCACTTCTGATTTGATTTGTGTTTTATTTTTGAAAGTTCACATGTTTTACTCGTTTACTGGGAGCCAATTTGCTTCTGAGTGTGGGTGCTCTTTTGTATGCTATTTTTGGTTTCCCACTCACAATGTTTTTGAGAATGGGATATCTTTGTATAATGTGCCATTGTTTATTGAGTATGTCTCAAATTTTGTGGTGATTGCTGTTGTATTGCGTAATGAACAATGTGTCTTTGCAAATTGTCTCCTGTTCAAGTGGAGAAGGATTATTTCTTTTATCGAAAAGGATGGTGGATCTATCCAAATTTTTGGCTTTCTCTAGAGCCTGATTAAGTAGATGTGTGGGATAGCCCTTGTCTAGAAATCTTTGGTAGAATATATTGCTTTGTTCGAGAAAGGTGTCTAACTTTGTGCAATTCCTCCTAATCCTTCTGAATTGACTAAAGGGTATATTGTGGATCCAACCTTTGTGATGGTTGCTTGTGTATTCTATATAGCTGTTACTGTCGACTTCTTTGAAATAGGTTTTGGATTATATGTTATTTGAATTCCCCCAACTAGGTATGAGGTTGAGATATTCAATAGATTCTGTGGCCCCTATTTAACAATGTCTGGTGGACCTGATCCGACAGTGCGGATCAGGTCCGCCAGACCTCGCTGAATACAGAGAGCAATACGCTCTCCGTATTCAGCATTGCACCAGCAGCTCACAAGAGCTGCTGGTGCAACGCCGCCCCCTGCAGACTCACGGCCAATCGACCGCCAGCAGGGCGGTGTCAATCAACCCGATCGTACTCGATCAGGTTCAATTCCGGAGATGTCTGTCCGCCTGCTCAGAGCAGGCGGACAGGGTTATGGAGCAGCGGTCTTTGTGACTGCTGACTCATAACTGCTGTTTCTGGTGAGCCTCCAGGAAATTAAGAAATTGGCCATGGATGTGTCACCATCCCAAATAAAAAAACAAATCATCTATGTACCACCCATAGTAGACCAGGCTAGTTAATCAGATCTTATTTCCAGGCTCAGTGAATACCCTAATCACTGGTTACTACACATACAGCCTTTATAACTCACATACAGCCTTTATAACTCCCTCGTACAATGTTCTCTTGTATATAGCTAATAACTTATATAAAGAAACATAGTATACAAATAAATACAGATTATTGGGTCAGTGCAGTGAAATTAGAAATGTCTTTATAATAGTTTTATATTAACTGCTGTCTTTGTGCTCATATTTGTCTATAGGGGTTTTAGTAGTTGGATACATAACCTATGAGAACATCTATATCCCACTGCAACCTTATTTTGTTTGACCTAGAGGCATATACTTATATATACCTTATGTTATTAAGCCCAAACGTTAGGATTTAAGTGTGGTCCTGTGTGTTTTGTTCTTTCCTTAAATGTTAAAATATTGGTCTGTTATGTAAGAATGATGCCTCTGGGTCTCCTTCCGCACGCTATTTACCAATCAAGCTACCAACCCCCAAACAGTTTTGTAAGGAAACAAGTGCTCCAAGAGTGACTTTTGATGCTGGTGAGGGAAATTAATCTGTACACTGCATCTGTAGGCTAACAATCTCAGTAGACCTATTACCTTTTCAGATGATGCATTGGGACGTCAAACACACATTTCCTTGTGTACTTTATTATTTTGGCCTGACAATAACTTGTACATATTATGAAAGAACATGTATCATATGCTGTAACTTACAAAAACCTCAATAAATTATTATGAAGAAAAATAAAAAAAAATAAAAACTTCACCTTTAATGAACACTGCTGTTTTTACTTACTCCTTAACCATTGACAAAGGTGTCAGTATGGACACCGAAACGTCTGGGATATATGAATTTTAATTTTATTGATTAAAGGTGAAGTTTTATTATTCAATAATACCGGTGAGTGCTGTGTCTATCTCCACTTGGATATATATATATATATATATATATATAAGACAAAGAAGCGTTCAAGGAGCACCATGATAGAAGTAAAAATTAAACTTTATTAGTGTCAAAATTGAAAACACAGGGTATCCATAACCTCGGGGGTAAAATACAGAGATAAGAAAGGTAGACAATAACTCAGGCTGACGCGTTTCAGCTTGTGCCTTTCTCTTAGCCCTCAGTAAAATCAATATTATTATAATTATTATTATAATAAATCAGTGTTTAAAACACACTGTCTCCCCGCCTATTGGATAATGGGTTTACACATCCTCTTGGCTCCAGGCTCCTTCTATATCATTTCCAGTCATTGCTCTCTATCGATCTAAAAGTATACAATGAAGACATATCCAAAGTATGTATTACATTAATGCAAAGGAATGGTTACTGGTACCACGGAGTGTAGAACCTAACTAGTTAATACAATGAAAAGATATATACATATCCCCTCTGTTACTATCATAATATATCTCAGATGAGTTACTTAGGACAATATCCTATCAAAAACTATGGAGTGGGCTTGTAGGGGAGGGAGAGGGGAAAAGGTCATATATACCATAGGAGTAAAGTTACGTATCACAGGGATGCTACTGATGTCCTTTCAATCTGTCGGGCTTACTTCTTTTGGACGTCTAGACCTAATGTGACAATCCTATTGCCGGTAGAATTAGTTAAGGGCACTTTGACATACATATTCCCCTGTATGATAGAACTACCCCACAAAATCCCACCAGTGTTTTCACCGGGTGTCCTGCATGCTCATCTCTCAGCCTGTTTTCTTCTATATTTACTAGAGGACTTGCTTAGGTTATAGTGTGGAACATATGACCCTTGTCTCTATCAATGGGGTTACAAATCTTTATTGCAGCCTACCAAAAATGTATTAGATCGAATTCAGCATTCAGACCTTCTGGAACCCTAGTCCTCAATTTGAAGATCCAGAAGGTCTCCCTTTCTCCAAGTTTTGTGGAGGTTCTTTTTCTATGATAGTCCATATGAAGGCTCTCACATCTTTTTGGTGAAAGACCGAGAAATTATTAATTAAAGGGGTGGTTAGAGTGCCGGCCCTTATACCTGCTAGATGTTCTTTAATCCTTACTCTAGCCTCCCTAGTCGTGAGCCCGACATATTGAAGGGCACATTGTGTACATGTGATTAGGTATACAATGTAAGTGGACCGACCGTTCAGGCACAGACGTTTTTGAAAATACTTCCCTGTCACTGCAGAATTAAAAGAACATGTATCATATGCTGTAACTTACAAAAACCTCAATAAAATATTAGGGGAAAAAAACTTCACCTTCAATTAACACTGCTGTTTTTACTTGCTCCTTAACCATTGACAAAGGTTTCAGTATGGACACAGAAACATCTGGGATATATGAATTTTTAATTTGATTCATTAAAGGTGAAGTTTTATCATTCAATAATACCGGTAATAAATATATATATTTATACATACATACACACAGGATATATATATATATATATATATATATATATATATATATTATACACATCAGTTGCACTGAGCAGCGCCAGCAATTAGGAAGAAGAATATGGTACACAAAGAGTAAAACATAGAAGACATACTGTAAATGTATAATGATAACAGGACAGCTTAACAATAGGCTCACAGCATTGACCAATAGAGTTAAGCTTTACAGCAGTGTCCCATTATGTATGAGCCTGAGACTATAATGTAAAAATAAAAAGGTAAGTCTCTGGGGTCCCATGCAGGACAGCTGCTGCTACTGGAGAACTCCTACGCTCAAAGTCACTTTGCCACAGAGGTAGGTTGGTCCTTAGGGACCACAACACAAGGCCAGTTAGGCAGCTACATAAGTGGGTTTAGCCAGTAGTACAGTACCTCATCTCATCTCTTTATTAGTACAAAAGTTAAAAGTACCGGAGCCTGTACTTTTAATTTTTGTACTAATAAAGATATAACACGGAGTGGCTAGGCATTCTTAAGTCCACAAAACATTTAATTATAGACAATAATGGCATTTGCTAGATAATGGGTATATACAAGTCCAGATCACAAACTTACAATACAAAACCTTCTTCCACCTCCGGTTTTGTCCACAAGTGTATCCCCATTTGCCGCTGCTGCCAATGTCGCCACTGCTATGAGCTGCTGATAGACTTTTGGAACAATGAGGGTTCCGAAATTATGAACGCCCACTGTAATGCGCGGTTTTAATTGACAGGTGCGCAGGGCCTAAGAAATCACTGCCGCGTTCGTTAGAGGGAACATTGGTTATGAGGCTAGATTTATGGAGTATCTGCTCAATTTGTGACTGCCCATGGGACCTCAGATACATTCATGCTCATTTTAATGCCCTTATTTTTTCTGGGCATCTATGTTTGCTTATTTATTTATTGCCATTTGTTATATCTTTCTGGAGCCCATAAGCCCCAGTTTAAATCTATCTTTTGACTATGTGTCAATCCTTTCTGGCAGGATATTGTGTGTATTTTGCAAATATATGGAAGACACATTGACACAACCACTGCTCCTGGAGAACCTGCAGAGAATATTCATGATTATAAGGAATTAAGAGATTAACCTTGTTTGTTGTCTTGAACCAAGCTTGTAGAAGATGTGAAGTATGCAGGTGTCTGGAACAGACACCAGCTAAGCAGAACCAGATGTCAACATACAGGGTAAACACAAGTAAATAGTCAATAGCCAAGCTTAAGTTCAATGCCAGGAGTACACATCAGGAAGCAAAAGTCACAGCCAATGGAGCTTCAAAAGGATAGTCATGTCAATATGGGCGGGTTATAATACAATTTATTTAATAATTATTTCTTTAAAACAAACCCCCAATAAAATGCATATACAAAACAATTTTATTCCTAAATTCTTATTATATTAGTTAAAGTTATAAACACATTGAATTATATTTATAGGAACCAGATTATGAATCAAACTATACAAGCTTAAACTGTTACAATATTCTATACAAAGATCATAGAAATATACCTTTACAAATTACCTTATTCTCAATAATCTCCCAAATCAGAGTCGCTAACTTTCACAGTGCCTAGTTAAACAATATAACAAGACAATTTCTATGACAAGTTATCTGAGCTGAAATAAATCTTATTTTAGCTACAATTAAGGCACGTTCTAAAATACACAGTTGCAAATATGAATTACTTAGCACTAAATATGACTAGTTAAGCTACACAGGACTATGAACATGATCTTAAAATACAAATTATGCCCTTTTAAAAATACTAACTGCAGTCTAGTTATAGTTACCAAATACCTTTGATTTAAATATTATATATATATATATATTTATCAATCGCGTATACTTTACCCCAAATAACTAGATCAATATTTCAGCTTCCAGAGTTTCTTGTGGGTCATCTATGGAGGGTTCACTCACAATGTGCAAAGGTACACAGACCTCAAGAATTTTTAACCTTTCTTTGTTCAAGAAAGTGTCCCCAAAAATGGCAGAGAATATATTTGGCACCAATGCCTATGTATTTTCCTCTCCAAAAGTTAATGCTTCTTTGAGTCTGTCTGTATCCTTTGTCTTAGCGTGTGTATGCCTCTTTATCCAAAAATAAAGAAAAACCTCCTCCTTTTCCTTAATCGTTCCCACAGAATTTTGATAGATCCTCAGAGCTTGTCTTTCTATTGGCCCTAACGAAGCTTGTCTCTGATTCGCTCTGGGGTCTGAAAATCTCATAGGCTATTTGGTTTGGCATATGTTTTAAACAGTCAATTTGTTTGGCTGTCATACCAGTTTCAATCCCCTAGGGGGCAGCAAACAACCAGAAATGCAGTCTTACCATCAATGCTCCTACAGTTTAATTATCTAAACTATAAAATGTTTATCAAATACACTATTTCTTTATATTAATAAACATGTCTGGTCATATATCTGTTTCATCTAATATAACTTAGCATGTATTTATAGAGGTCAAAGATGAACATGCTTCCAGTCTTATACTAGTATGCAATTATACTGTAAATTATTTAGTTCTTCACAGAATCATTTCATTGAACATCCTGGCATTATATTGTATCTTAAAGTGAACACAGTATATTTCATGTTTCTAATCATTTTTGAGTGTATAGATTTATGTTTATGACCAATATTCGTAGGACATCTTGTTGTCTGAAAAATAAAGAAACAGATTTATACATTTATTATACAGCCATTTATTAAGCTCAGCAAATATTTATCTAATATGTTACTGTTTCAGATCAGTACACACATATATATATATATATATATATATATATATATATATATATATATATATGTTTTTAATATGATCTGTGTATTTTAAATTATTATGAGGATTTAGACACAAGTTCTTTATCTGAAATCTAGTTTCCCATATCATACAGAGACTTAAAATGTCAGCTTGTCTGGGAGCTCGGCAGGGGATCATTCACACCTACAGTGGGGAAAAAAGTATTTAGTCAGCCACCAATTGTGCAAGTTCTCCCACTTAAGAAGATTAGAGAGGCCTGTAATTTTCATCATAGGTATACCTCAACTATGAGAGACAAAATGTGGAAACAAATCCAGACAATCACATTGTCTGATTTGGAAAGAATTTATTTGCAAATTATGGTGGAAAATAAGTATTTGGTCAATATCAAAAGTTCATCTCAATACTTTGTTATATATCCTTTGTTGGCAATGACAGAGGTCAAAGTCTTCACAAGGTTGTCACACACTGTTGTTGGTATGTTGGCCCATTCCTGCATGCAGATCTCCTCTAGAGCAGTGCTGTTTTGGGGCTGTCGCTGGGCAACACGGACTTTCAACTACCTCCAAAGGTTTTCTATGGGGTTGAGATCTGGAGACTGGCTAGGCCACTCCAGGACCTTGAAATGCTTCATATGAAGCCACTCCTTCGTTGCCCGGGCGGTGTGTTTGGAATCATTGTCATGCTGAAAGACCCAGCCACGTTTCATCTTCAATGCCCTTGCTGATGGAAGGAGGTTTGCACTCAAAATCTCACGATACATGGCCCCATTCATTCTTTCATGTACACGGATCAGTCGTCCTGTTCCCTTTGCAGAGAAACAGCCCCAAAGCATGACGTTGCCACCCCCATGCTTCACAGTAGGTATGGTGTTCTCTCTCCTCCAAACACGACAAGTTGTGTTTCTACCAAACAGTTCTACTTTGGTTTCATCTGACCATATGACATTCTCCCAATCCGCTTCTGGATCATCCAAATGCTCTCTAGTATACTTCAGATGGGCCCAGACATGTACTGGCTTAAGCAGGGGGACACGTCTGGCACTGCAGGATCTGAGTCCCTGGCGGCATAGTGTGTTACTGATGGTAGCCTTTGTTACTTGGTCCCAGTTCTCTGCAGGTCATTCACTAGGTCCCCCGTGTGGTTCTGGGATGTTTGCTCACCATTCTTGTGATCATTTTGACCCCACAGGGTGAGATCTTGTGTGGAGCCCCAGATCGAGTTAGATTATAAGTGGTCTTGTATGTCTTCCATTTTCTAATTATTGCTCCCAAGCTGCTTGCCTATTGCAGATTCAGTCTTCCCAGCCTGGTGCAGGTCTACAATTTTGTTTCTGGTGTCCTTCAACAGCTCTTTGGTCTTCACCATAGTGGAGTTTGGAGTGTGACTGTTTGAGGTTGTGGACAGGTGTCTTTTATACTGATAACAAGCTCAAACAGGTGCCATTAATACAGGTAATTAGTGGAGGACAGAGGAACCTCTTAAAGAAAAAGATACAGGTCTGTGAGAGCCAGAAATCCTGCTTGTTTGTAGGTGACCAAATACTTATTTTCCACCATAATTTGCAAATAAATTCTTTCCAAATCAGACAATGTGATTGTCTGGATTTGAATCCACATTTTCTCTCTCATAGTTGAGGTATACCTATGATGAAAATGACAGGCCTCTCTCATCTTCTTAAGTGGGAGAACTTGCACAATTGGTGGCTGACTAAATACTTTTTTTCCCCACTGTATATGAGATTAGCTACATCCTTTTTAAAAAAAACTTGTTCTTTTTCTGAATATATTTAAGCTTCAAAAGAAAATCCAGTGAGCCATGGTGTTAAATTATCACATGTGTCTGTTAGTGAGGTTTGGCATATGCTTCTCCCAGATCAGAATGTATATTGAGAATCTTCAAGGGGCTTCTGAGCATATTTTCCACCAAAATACAGAATATTTGTCTCCATCACCCCAGGGGTTTGTGCTGAACTAATGAGACCAATGCTCTCTTTTGAATCCTTTAGAGGTATAAGGTAGAGAGGGGGGGGGTCTGCTGTAGTTACAGTCTCACAAATAAATGGATAATTTCCTGCCAAAGACAAATCTATATACATTAAATAATATACATATATATATATATATATATATATATATATATATATATATATAATCTGGACAAGTAATAAGCACTCACTGGATTTAAGCACAGCAAACTTTTTATTAAAACCACTAGATACCTAAATAGCTGCACTATCAAGGTCTTTATAGGAGGTGCGCCAGTGTAAATAAAAAATATGAGCGTATATTAAATCAATTCTCAAGCCTGTTAGTATTGGGGCATAGATAAAGACCATACGAGATAAACTGTAAAATGTTAAATGATTAATAATAATATAAAAACCTAGATAACATAAAATTGCATATATTTAATATGCCTATCAAAGTCCCAAAACAAAAGAGTGAATATAAATATATATATAAAAGTCCATATGAACCATAGACCAGATCCCACGACGTACAGCAGCTCTCTCCAAAAGTGGCAGGAAGAAAATGCAGTCCTAGAAGACAAAAAACGAGAGGCGCTCTTGGTGCAGCAAATTCCAAACAGATGCAAATTATGAATACACAATATATACCATGTACTCACAAGTGAAGTTGCACAAGCAGTGCAATATCATGCAGGCCGAAACTTCTGAGCCGTTCAGCTGACTCACAGTGGCTGAAGCGGATGGTATCCAGGATGAGGCTCCAATCCTGATACTCGTCACCTCTCAGGAACGCCAACAGAAACCGATCAGTGCTATAGAAATCCAGCACTCGGCTGGGAGTCCAACCAGGTGTTTCACTCCAACAATACCGGAGATAACAAAGGGTCCAGAGCAAGACTTTCTGATTAACTGTTTTCTAAGATAAGTTTTCACTGCTCACTTCTGTTCTGCCCACAGCAGGTAAAATAAATATTTATTAGGGAGGCTTACTTTAAAAAGTAAGCCTCCCTATTTGTTCTATTGAATTCACTGCTATATGTAGTTATATTAATGCCTTGTGTGATAAATTTATGTTGTGTGCTGAAGAGGGCTTATTGAACAATAGGCTGATTTTATTAACGTTCCATAGCACTTATTACACTGTCACTGTTTCACAATAACATCTCACAATAGATGTATGTACCTTACACATATTTTATATTATTGTTGATAATACACAGAAGTGGAATTGTTTTGTTGACATACATCTCCTATTGATTTGATTTGATGTATTTTGATTGGCTGAAATTAGATGGGGAGGGGTGTGGCTAGGTATATAACACTGCTTGTATCACATTTTGGGTTGTCTGAAGAAGGGGTGAATGCCCCGAAACGTCACTGTCTAATAAATAGTTTGCTGTGCTTAAATCCAGTGAGTGCTTATTACTTGTCCAGATTGAATATTTTGTTAAGCACCCTGGTCTCTGTTAGGGTTGGCAAGTGAGAGTGCACTAATTTGGATTCAGTATATATATATATATATATATATATATATATATATAATTTAATAACACTCACAGATATCCTGACAGTCAAATGTTCTGTTTCAGAGGTCAGTAACCAGTGAATCATTCCTTAAATCAGGGTACAAGCAGAGATGAGACATGAGACGTAAACCAGGATATAAGCACGGGTCAAAACCAGGAAAGTGTCCTATTATAGAGCAAGTGTACCTAGAAATTATACCTATAATGTGAAGCTGTATATCTAATATTTCAACTACATATGTGTAATAATATCCTGCATTGTAATTTCACTTATGTGATTTGTATTTTGTGACAATCCTATTTTGTATACCTTCAATTTATTTCAATAAAAAGTTTTAAAATGGAAAACACAAACAAACAAAAAAAACAACAACAGGAAAGCGATGCGGAGACAGGAATGCAAGGATTAATAACCAAGCACCAGACTGGTATCAGCAGGGTCCTTTGGACCCCCCCCCCCCTATTGTTCTTGTTGCCAAAAACACTTCAGGGTCACTTCCAAAAATAGAAGAAGCCTGCAGCACCTGTGCACTAAACTTAGTGCGCCCCTCAAGAAACTCTTTTGGCAGTGAGATGTGCTAAGCCCTTGGCTTTGACTGTGCTCATAAGTGCTCATAACTTTAATAGCGTGACCCTGAACTTTGTTACAAGCCTTAGGATTAGAGTGGCACCTACTGCACTTAAAGGGACAGTCTACCATAAAATTGTTATTGTTTTAAAAGATAGATAATCCCTTTATTACCCATTCCCCAGTTTTGCATAACCAACACAGTTATATTAATATACTTTTTACCTCTGTGATTACCTTGTATCTAGGAACCTTCTTCCAGCCCCCTGATCACATGACTGTGACTGTTTATTATCTATTGTCTTAAATTTAGCATTGGTTTGTGCTAGATCTTAAATAACCCCCTGTGCCTGAACACAGTGTTATCTATATGGCCCACGTGTACTTTCTGTCTCTTTGTGTTGAAAAGAGATTTAAATAGCATGTGATAAGAGGCAGCCCTCAAAGGCTTAGAAATTAGCATATGAGCCTACCTATGTTTAGTTTAAACTAAGAATACCAAGAGAAAAAAGCAAATTTGATGATAAAAGTAAATTGGAAACTTGATTAAAATTAAAAGTCCTATCTGAATAATGAAAGTTTAATTTATACTAGACTGTCCCTTTAAGTGGTAGCCTGAGACCCTTAAAATGTTTCTGATTCTACTCTGACGGCGTGGTTTTGTCTGATAACTCTGATGCTCCTGCCACTTTTGATTCTGCTGCCTTATGTGATTTCATTGAGTCTATTACAGAGACTTTGGGAATGGAGGGTGAACAGCACCATATTTCTTTTGATTGGTTTAAAGGGACACTGAACCCAAATTTTTTTCTTTCGTGATTCAGATAGAGCATGCAATTTTAAGCAACTTTCTAATTTACTCCTATTATCAATTTTTTTTCGTTCTCTTGCTATCTTTATTTGAAAAAGAAGTAATCTAAGCTTTTTTGGGGTTCAGTACTCCGCACAGCACATTTTATTAGTGGATACATTTATCCACCAATCAGCAAGAACAACCCAGGTTGATCACCAAAAATGGGCCGGCATCTAAACTTAGATTCTTGCATTTCAAATAAAGATACCAAAAGAATGAAGAAAATTTGATAATAGGAGTAAATTAGAAAGTTGCTTAAAATGTTATGCTATATCAGAATCACGAAAGAAAAACATTGGGTTCAGTGTCCTTTTAAGCCTAGGCCAGAGATTTGTGAATATTTTCCTGTTTCTGAAGCTATAAAGATAATTTATCTATGTAATTTTGCTAAAAATGAAAATCAGCTTGTTGTGCTTGAATAGCTATTTACATCCTATAAATTGCCTAAATCTCTGCATACTCATTTTACTAAACAAGGTGGATGTAGCTATCTCTAGACTGCCTAAAAATGATTTTTCCAACTGATGATGCTGTTACATTTAAAGATGTTATTGATAAATAAAATGGAGCAGACTATGTTTACAACCAGGGACTATGCTCCATCATATACTGGCTATGCTCTCTGTCCTCAAAGCCACATATACCTGGTTCAATAAAGTTGTGCATATGTTACCTGAGGTTCATAATATTATGTCTTTTCTTGCAGCTCTTCAGAAAGTTACTTGTGTATTTTGGCTGCAACAGCGATTATGAAGTTGAATGCAAAGTCCATGTCTACAGCCAACTTGGACAGGCTTTATTGTTATGTCACTGGGAGGCAGAGGTAGGGGGAGGCAGAGGTAGGTTCCACAGTCATCATCCTGGGATTACCTTTTGAGGGGGACATGCTGTCTGGTAAGCTTTTTATTTCCAAACACTAGGGAGGTAAGATTTTTTTTCTCCCTCTGTTCCCCAGGTACTATAGAAATCCTTCCTATGTGCTCAGTATCATAACTTTAAGTGCTCTTCTAGGAGGGATTCCATTCATTTTTAGGTCTGGCAGTCTCACTTCCAGACTAAGGGTAAGGGATGTGACAAGCCTATCTTGGTTCATCAGGTCAAGAGACAAAGATGGAGTGCCTGTCCAGATGCCTCTGTTTGGGGCAGGGTTTACAATTTCAGGGACATTTGGGTAGCAAATATATTGGAAAAATGGGTCTGGAATCCTCTGTCAACAGGATATTTTTGGAATTCATAAAACAAAAAACACTTCTCCTTCTTCACTTGGAAACATGGCCACTCCTGAAGGATCCCTTGTAATTGAAGGCCATCTACTAGTTCACCGACAAGCTTTTGCGGGAGCATATGATTCATACAATTCCAGTGCTTCTTCACAACCAAGGTCTTTACTCTCCTCTTTTCTTAGTCAAGAAAAAGCACGACTCATGGAGGCCTGTTATGGATCTTCAGAAGTCCTAACTCATTGTTAGAAGATTCAAAATGGAAACTCTTATGTCTGTTATTAAATGACACCTACATTTATATTCCCATTACAGAGTCTTAGAGGCAGTACCTCAGATTTGCTGTAGGAACTTTCAGTTTGCAGCAATGTCCTTTGGTATTTCCCAGCCCCACGAAGGTATTTGTTCCATTGATTGCACAACTTTGAATCAGAGGACTTTTCATTATCAGTTATCTCATTAACATCCTTCTGACTGGCAAAGTCCTCAGAACAGGCCTGCCTTCAGAGAGATCAGTGTCTTAAATTTCTCCAGCATAACAGTTGCCATACATTTTCAGAAGGTCCTTTACATCTAACACAGATGCTAATTGGGTGTCATATTCAAAAAACACAATTTATGCTTACCTGATAAATTTATTTCTCTTGTGGTGTATCCAGTCCACGGATCATCCATTACTTGTGGGATATTCTCCTTCCCAACAGGAAGTTGCAAGAGGACACCCACAGCAGAGCTGTTATATAGCTCCTCCCCTAACTGCCATATCCAGTCATTCGACCGAAACAAGCCGAGAAAGGAGAAACCATAGGGTGCAGTGGTGACTGTAGTTTAATCTAAAATTTTGACCTGCCTTAAAATGACAGGGCGGGCCGTGGACTGGATACACCACAAGAGAAATAAATTTATCAGGTAAGCATAAATTGTGTTTTCTCTTGTAAGGTGTATCCAGTCCATGGATCATCCATTACTTGTGGGATACCAATACCAAAGCTAAAGTACACGGATGAAGGGAGGGACAAGGCAGGTACT
Source organism: Bombina bombina (assembly GCF_027579735.1). Classification (NCBI taxonomy): domain Eukaryota; kingdom Metazoa; phylum Chordata; class Amphibia; order Anura; family Bombinatoridae; genus Bombina; species Bombina bombina. Next base: position 331,686,186 of record NC_069504.1, on the reverse strand, counting down.
TAAACAGAAGGTACCACTGCCTGTAAAACCTTTCTCCCAAAAATAGCCTCCGAAGAAGCAAAAGTATCAAATTTGTAGAATTTGGAAAAAGTATGAAGCGAAGACCATGTCGCCGCCTTGCAAATCTGTTCAACAGAAGCCTCATTTTTAAAGGCCCAAGTGGAAGCCAAAGCTCTAGTAGAATGAGCTGTAATCCTTTCAGGAGGCTGCTGTCCAGCAGTCTCATAGGCTAAGCGGATTGTGCTTCTTAGCCAAAAAGAAAGAGAGGTTGCCGAAGCCTTTTGACCTCTTCTCTGTCCAGAGTAAACAACAAACAAAGCAGATGTTTGACGAAAATCTTTAGTAGCTTGTAAGTAAAACTTTAAAGCACGAACCATGTCCAGATTGTGTAAAAGACGTTCCTTCTTTGAAGAAGGATTAGGACACAATGATGGAACAACAATCTCTTGATTGATATTTTTAGTAGATACCACCTTAGGCAAAAACCCAGATTTTGTAAGCAGAACTACCTTATCTGCATGGAAGATCAGATAAGGAGAATCACATTGTAAAGCAGATAACTCGGAGACTCTACGAGCCGAGGAAATAGCCATCAAAAAAAGAACTTTCCAAGATAAAAGCTTGATATCTATGGAATGAAGAGGTTCAAACGGAACCCCTTGAAGAACTTTAAGAACCAAATTTAAGCTCCATGGGGGAGCAACAAGTTTAAACACAGGCTTGATTCTAACCAACGCCTGATAAAACGCCTGAAGGTCTGGAACATCCGCCAGACGCTTGTGCAAAAGAATAGACAGTGCAGAGATCTGTCCCTTCAAAGAACTAGCTGATAATACTTTCTCCAAACCCTCTTCGAGAAAAGATAATATCCTGGGAATCCTAACCTTACTTCATGAGTAATTCTTAGATTCACACCAATAAAGATATTTACGCCATATCTTATGGTAGATTTTCCTGGTAACAGGCTTTCGTGCCTGTATTAAGGTATCAATGACAGACTCGGAGAAGCCACGCTTTGATAAAATCAAGCGTTCAATCTCCATGCAGTCAGTCTCAGAGAAATTAGATTTGGATGATTGAAAGGACCTTGAAGTAGAAGGTCTCGTCTCAAAGGCAGAGTCCAAGGTGGAAAGGATGACATGTCCACTAGGTCTGCATACCAGGTCCTGCATGGCCACGCAGGTGCTATCAAAATCACCGATGCTCTCTCCTGCTTGATTTTGGCAATCAGTCGAGGGAGCAGAGGAAACGGTGGAAACACGTAAGCCAGGTTGAAAGACCAAGGCGCTGCTAAAGCATCTATCAGCGTCACTTCCGGGTCCCTGGACCTGGATCCGTAATAAGGAAGCTTGGCGTTCTGGCGAGACGCCAAGAGATCCAGTTCTGGTTTGCCCCAACGATGAATCAATTGAGCAAACACCTCCGGATGGAGTTCCCACTCCCCCGGATGAAAAGTCTGACAACTTAGAAAATCCGCCTCCCAGTTCTCTACACCTGGGATATGGATCGCTGATAGGTGGCAAGAGTGTTTCTCTGCCCAGCGAATTATTTTGGAGACTTCTAACATCGCTAAGGAACTCCTTGTTCCCCCTTGATGGTTGATGTAAGCCACAGTCGTGATGTTGTCCGACTGAAATCTGATGAACCTCAGGGTTGTTAACTGAGGCCAAGCCTGAAGAGCATTGAATATTGCCCTCAATTCCAGAATATTTATTGGGAGGAGTTTCTCCTCCTGAGTCCACGATCCCTGAGCCTTCAGGGAGTTCCAGACTGCACCCCAACCTAGAAGGCTGGCATCTGTCGTTACAATTGTCCAATCTGGCCTGCGAAAGGTCATACCTTTGGACAGATGGACCTGAGATAGCCACCAGAGAAGAGAATCTCTGGTCTCTTGATCCAGATTTAGTAAAGGGGACAAATCTGTGTAATCCCCATTCCACTGACTGAGCATGCATAATTGCAGCGGTCTGAGATGTAGGCGCGCAAACGGAACTATGTCCATTGCCGCTACCATTAAGCCGATTACCTCCAAGCACTGAGCCACCGAAGGGCGCGGAATAGAGTGGAGAACACGGCAAGAATTTAGAAGTTTTGATAACCTGGACTCAGGTAAATTTTCATCTTTACAGAATCTATCAGAGTCCCTAGGAAGGAGACTCTTGTGAGTGGGGACAGAGAACTCTTCTCCTCGTTCACTTTCCACCCGTGCGACCTCAGAAATGTCAGAACTATGTCCGGATGGGACTTGGCAATTTGGAAATTTGACGCCTGTATCAGGATGTCATCTAGATAAGGGGCCACTGCTATGCCCCGCAGCCTTAGAACCGCCAGAAGCGACCCCAGAACCTTTGTAAAAATTCTTGGGGCTGTAGCTAACCCGAAGGGAAGAGCCACAAACTGGTAATGCCTGTCCAGAAAGGCAAACCTTAGGAACCAATGATGATCTTTGTGTATTGGAATGTGAAGGTAAGCATCCTTTAGATCCACCATAGTCATACATTGACCCTCCTGGATCATAGGTAGGATGGTCCGAATAGTTTCCATTTTGAATGATGGAACTCTGAGGAATTTGTTTAAGATCTTTAGATCTAAGATTGGTCTGAAGGTTCCCTCTTTTTTGGGAACCACAAACAGATTTGAGTAAAATCCCTGTCCCTGTTCCTCCTTTGGAACTGGATGGATCACTCCCATAACTAGGAGGTCTTGCACACAGTGTAAGAATGCCTCTTTCTTTATCTGGTTGACAGATAATCGTGAAAGGTGAAATCTCCCTTGTGGAGGAGAAGCCTTGAAGTCCAGAAGATACCCCTGAGATATAATCTCCAACACCCAGGGATCCTGAACATCTCTTGCCCACGCCTGAGCGAAGAGAGAAAGTCTGCCCCCTACTAGATCCGTTACCGGAAAGGGGGCCGTTCCTTCATGCTGTCTTAGAGGCAGCAGCAGGCTTTTTGGCCTGCTTGCCTTTGTTCCAAGACTGGTTAAGTTTCCAGGCCGTTTAGGACTGAGCAAAAGTTCCCTCTTGTTTTGTAGCAGAGGAAGTTGATGCTGCACTTGCCTTGAAGTTTCGAAAGGCACGAAAATTAGACTGTTTGGCCCTTGATTTGGACCTGTCCTGAGGAAGGGCATGACCGTTACCTCCAGTAATGTCAGCAATAATTTCCTTCAACCCAGGCCCGAATAGGGTCTGCCCCTTGAAGGAAATGTTAAGTAGTTTAGACTTTGAGGTCACGTCAGCTGACCAAGATTTAAGCCATAGCGCCCTACGCGCCTGGATGGCAAATCCAGAATTCTTAGCAAATCCAGAATTCTTAGCCGTTAGTTTAGTCAAATGAACAATGGCATCAGAAACAAAAGAATTAGCTAGCTTAAGTGCTCTAAGCTTGTTAAGTATGTCCTCCAATTGAGTCGTTGTCTGTAAAGCCTTTTCCAGAGACTCAAACCAGAACACCGCAGTAGCAGTGACAGGAGCAATGCATGCAAGGGGCTGCAGGATAAAACCTTGTTGAATAAACATTTTCTTAAGGTAACCCTCTAATTTTTTATCGATAGGATCTAAAAAAGCACAACTGTCCTCGACAGGGATAGTAGTACACTTTGCTAAAGTAGAAACTGCTCCCTCCACCTTAGGGACCGTCTGCCATACGTCCCGTGTGGTAACGTCTATGGGAAACATTTTTCTAAAAATAGGAGGGGGGGAAAACGGCACACCGGGTCTATCCCACTCTTTATTAATAATTTCTGTAAACCTTTTAGGTATTGGAAAAACCTCAGTACACACCGGCACTGCAAAGTATTTATCCAGTCTACACAATTTCTCTGGCACTGCAATTGTGTCACAGTCATTCAGAGCAGCTAAAACCTCCCTAAGCAAAACACGGAGGTTCTCAAGCTTAAATTTAAAAGTAGAAATCAGGTTTCCCTGAGTCAGAGATATCCCCCACAGACTGAAGCTCTCCTTCTTCAGCTTCTGCATATTGTGAGGCAGTATCAGACATGGCTCTTAAAGCGTCTGTATGCTCTGTATTACACCTAACACCAGAGCTATCACGCTTTCCTCTAAATTCAGGTAGTCTGGCTAATACCGCTGACAGTGTATTATCCATGACTGCCGCCATATCTTGTAAAGTAATCGCTATGGGCGCCCTAGATGTACTTGGCGCCATTTGAGCGGGAGTCCCTTGAGCGGGAGTCAAAGGGTCTGACACGTGGAAAGGGTCTGACACGTGGGGAGAGTTAGTCGGCATAACTTCCCCCTCGCCAGAATCCTCTGGTGATAAATTTTTAAAGACAAAAGCTGATCTTTATTGTTTAAAGTGAAATCAATACATTTAGTACACATTCTCATATGAGGTTCCACCATGGCTTCTAAACATAATGAACAAGGAGTTTCCGCTATGTCAGACATGTTTGTACAGACTAGCAATGAGACTAGCAAGCTTGGAAAACACTTTAAATCAAGTTAACAAGCAAATATAAAAAATGGTACTGTGCCTTTAAGAGAAACAAAATTTGTCAAAATTTGAAAAACAGTGAAAAAAGGCAGTAAATCCAACAAAATTTTTACAGTGTATGTAATAGGTTAGCAGAGCATTGCACCCACTTGCAAATGGATGATTAACCCCTTAATGCAAAAAACGGATCAAAAAAACGAATTAAACGTTTTTTAAACAGTCACAACAACTGCCACAGCTCAACTGTGGCCCTACCTTCCTCAATAAACGACTTTTGAAGCCTTTAGAGCCCTTCAGAGATGTCCTATAGCATGCAGGGGACTGCTGAGGGAAGCTGAATGTCTCTGTCTGTAATTTTAACTGCGCAAAAAAGCGCTAAAATAGGCCCCTCCCACTCATACTACAACAGTGGAAAGCCTCAGGAAACTGTTTCTAGGCGAAAATCAAGCCAGCCATGTGGAAAAAACTAGGCCCCAATAAGTTTTATCACCAAAGCATATATAAAAACGATTAAACATGCCAGCAAACATTTTATATTGCACATTTATAAGAGTATATATCTCTAATAGTAAGCCTGATACTAGTCGCTATTAAATCACTGTATTTAGGCTTAACTTACATTAATCCGGTATCAGCAGCATTTTCTAGCAATTCCATCCCTAGAAAAACTTAAAACTGCACATACCTCATTGCAGGATAACCTGCACGCCATTCTCCCTCTGAAGTTACCTCACTCCTCAGACATATGTGAGAACAGCAGTGGATCTTAGTTACTTCTGCTAAGATCATAGAAAACGCAGGCAGATTCTTCTTCTAAATGCTGCCTGAGATAAAATAGTACAACTCCGGTACCATTTAAAAATAATAAACTTTTGATTGAAGACAAAAACTAACTATATTTCACCACTTTCCTCTTACTACCTCCATCTTTGTTGAGAGTTGCAAGAGAATGACTGGATATGGCAGTTAGGGGAGGAGCTATATAACAGCTCTGCTGTGGGTGTCCTCTTGCAACTTCCTGTTGGGAAGGAGAATATGCCACAAGTAATGGATGATCCGTGGACTGGATACACCTTACAAGAGAAAACAAAAAACAAGCGGTGCTCAGGTAAATGCGCTGAAATTTTTTTTTTTTTTTTTAATTATTTTTACTGAGGCAAAGTAAAATACAATTGTATACAGTAATAATGTCAGCAATAAAATACAATCAAAAAAGGAAAACCAAAAGCAATAAAAAAGAAAACTGGCAATCATTGATCCTACATCATTCATAATCTATCAAGAATATGCCAAAACAAAACAATAATCAAAGCCTCTTATTTTTCCATTATTTGTCAATAATATTCTGCAACTTGTATCTTCAGAGTGGATGATAGATAGTATCTACTTAACAGAACCAATTTGATCTGAGTAAAGAGAGGGGGGTGCGGGGAGAAGAAGGGGGAGAGAGAGAGAAAAAAATTTTATTGTTCCCCTCCTTTCTTTTTCTTTAGGGAGGGGAGAGGGAAGGAGGAGAACTTAGGAGAGACGTAAAAATATTCAGGACCTAGCTATTACCATAGTCCTAATATAACTATTTCTGAGTATCTAAAAGGGTATATTAATTGATTTATTTCTTCTGGGGTAAATATTTTAATGAAGGCCGACCATTTTTTTAAAAATGAAGCCACCTCCTTTTCCGAAGTTAAGGATACGTCCATTTGCTCAATAATACACTGCTTTTTCATAGAATTTTTAATTTCCTGAATACTAGGTATTAAGGAGTCTCTCCATTTTCCAAAAATTAAATTCCTCGTTGCCAGAATTGCCCCATTCCTAATTTTTTTTTTATCTAAACTTGTTGAGGATTCTACCAAGAATATCACCGCTGCCAATGAGAGAGAGAAATTAGGAAGCTTCAGTGTGTTAATTAGCCAAAATTCTACCTTTTTCCATAATTGCCTAATCCTCGGGCAGGACCATATCATATGGACTATGGGGGGTAGTTATCAAGCCGTCAACCTCAAATACGCTGGAATTCCGCAGCGTATTTGTGGCGAGGCTGATTCGCCTTAGATATCAAAGGCTCGAGACCGGCAAAAGTAGAATTTTGTGACGTAAGCTTCGATCCGCCGGACTCAGTCCGACACAGATCGATTCTTACGTCACTCCAGATGTTCCGCACACAAGTGCGGCACATTCTCACTACTTTTGCTAGCTATCAAAAAACTAGCAGGTACGCTCGGCACTTTTACGGCCCAGCGTACCTGGTTTTCAATCCGCCACCCCTGGAGGCGGCGGATCCCATAGGAATCAATGGGAGTCTGACCATAGCGAAAGTACAAGTTCGCTGCTGACAGACATCCCATTGATTTCTATGGGAGCTGTCTACACCTAACACCCTAACATGTACCCCGAGTCTAAACACCACTAATCTGACCCCCCCTACACCGCCGCAACTAAATAAAGTTATTACCCCCTAAACCGCCGCTCCCGGAGCCCACCGCAAGCTACTCTATACATATTAACCCCTAAACCACCGCTCCCGGAGCCCACCGCAACTATAATAAATGTATTAACCCCTAAACCGCCGCTCCCTGAACCCGCCGCAACCTATATTAAATGTATTAACCCCTAATCTGCCCCCCCTACACCGTCGCCACCTATAATAAATTTATTAACCCCTATCCTGCCCCCCACTACGCCGCCGCCACTGTAATAAAATTATTAACCCCTAAACCTAAGTCTAACCCTAACCCTAACGCCCCCCTAACTTAAATATTAATTAAATAAATCTAAATAAATTAACTCTTATTAACTAAATGAATCCTATTTAAAACTAAATACTTACCTTTAAAATAAACCCTAATATAGCTACAATATAAATAATAATTATATTCTAGCTATCTTAGGATTTATATTTATTTTACAGGTACCTTTCAATTTATTTTAACCATGTACAATAACTATTAAATAGTTATTAACTATTTAATAGCTTACCTAGCTAAAATAAAGAGAAATGTACCTGTGAAATAAATCCTAACCTAAGTTACAATTACACCTAACACTACACTATACTTTAATAAATTATTCCTATTTAAAAATAAATACTTACCTGTAAAATAAACCCTAAGATAGCTACAATGTAATTAATACTTATATTATAGCTATCTTAGGATTTATATTTATTTTACAGGTAACTTTGTATTTATTTTAGCTAGTTAGAATAGTTATTAAATAGTTATTAACTATTTAATAACTACCTAGCTAAAAGAAATACAAAATTACCTGTAAAATAAATCCTAACTTAAGTTACAATTAAACCTAATACTACACTATCATTAAATTAACTAAATAAACTACCTACAAATAACTACAATGAAATACAATTACATAAACTAACTAAAGTACAAAAAATAAAAAAAGCTAAGTTACAAAAAATAAAAAATTAAGTTACAAACATGTTAAAAATATTACAACAATTTTAAGCTACTTACACCTAATCTAAGCCCCCTAATAAAATAACAAACCCCCCCAAAATAAAAAAAATCCCTACCCTATTCTAAATTACATAAATTTCAAAGCTCTTTTACCTTACCAGCCCTTAAAAGGGCCATTTGTGGGGGCATGCCCCAAAAAGTTCAGCTCTTTTGCCTGTAAAAGAAAAATACAACCCCCCCCCAACATTAAAACCCACCACCCACATACCCCTAATCTAACCCAAACCCCCCTTACAAAAACCTAACACTAATCCCCTGAAGATCATCCTACCTTGAGTCGTCTTCACTCAGCCGAGCCACCGATGGAACTGAAGAGGACATGCGGAGCGGAAGAAGTTAATCCTCCAAGCGGCGCTGAAGAAATCTTCCATCCGATGAAGTCATCATCCAGGCGGCGCTGAAGAAGTCTTCGATCCGGCCGATGTCATCTTCAAAGAGGCGCTGAAGAGGTCTTCTATCCGGGCGAAGTCATCTTCCAAGCCGGGTCTTGAATCTTCCTTCCGCCGACGCGGAACCACCTTCTTCACCGACGGACTACGACGAATGACGGCTCCTTTAAGGGACGTCATCCAAGATGGCGTCCCCTCAATTCCGATTGGCTGATAGGATTCTATCAGCCAATCGGAATTAAGGTAGGAAAAATCTGATTGGCTGATGGAATCAGCCAATCAGATTGAGCTCGCATTCTATTGGCTGTTCCGATCAGCCAATAGAATGCGAGCTCAATCTGATTGGCTGATTGGATCAGCCAATCGGATTGAACTTGAATCTGATTGGCTGATTCCATCAGCCAATCAGATTTTCCTACCTTAATTCCGATTGGCTGATAGAATCCTATCAGCCAATCGGAATTGAGGGGACGCCATCTTGGATGACGTCCCTTAAAGGAGCCGTCATTCGTCGTAGTCCGTCGGTGAAGAAGGTGGTTCCGCGTCGGCGGAAGGAAGATTCAAGACCCGGCTTGGAAGATGACTTCGCCCGGATAGAAGACCTCTTCAGCGCCTCTTTGAAGATGACATCGGCCGGATCGAAGACTTCTTCAGCGCCGCCTGGATGATGACTTCATCGGATGGAAGATTTCTTCAGCGCCGCTTGGAGGATTAACTTCTTCCGCTCCAGATGTCCTCTTCAGTTCCATCGGTGGCTCGGCTGAGTGAAGACGACTCAAGGTAGGATGATCTTCAGGGGATTAGTGTTAGGTTTTTGTAAGGGGGGTTTGGGTTAGATTAGGGGTATGTGGGTGGTGGGTTTTAATGTTGGGGGGGGTTGTATTTTTCTTTTACAGGCAAAAGAGCTGAACTTTTTGGGGCATGCCCCCACAAATGGCCCTTTTAAGGGCTGGTAAGGTAAAAGAGCTTTGAAATTTATGTAATTTAGAATAGGGTAGGGATTTTTTTTATTTTGGGGGGGTTTGTTATTTTATTAGGGGGCTTAGATTAGGTGTAAGTAGCTTAAAATTGTTGTAATATTTTTAACATGTTTGTAACTTATTTTTTTATTTTTTGTAACTTAGCTTTTTTTATTTTTTGTACTTTAGTTAGTTTATGTAATTGTATTTAATTGTAGTTATTTGTAGTTAATTTATTTAGTTAATTTAATGATAGTGTAGTATTAGGTTTAATTGTAACTTAAGTTAGGATTTATTTTACAGGTAATTTTGTATTTCTTTTAGCTAGGTAGTTATTAAATAGTTAATAACTATTTAATAACTATTCTAACTAGCTAAAATAAATACAAAGTTACCTGTAAACTAAATATAAATCCTAAGATAGCTATAATATAAGTATTAATTACATTGTAGCTATCTTAGGGTTTATTTTACAGGTAAGTATTTATTTTTAAATAGGAATAATTTATTAAAGTATAGTGTAGTGTTAGGTGTAATTGTAACTTAGGTTAGGATTTATTTCACAGGTACATTTCTCTTTATTTTAGCTAGGTAAGCTATTAAATAGTTAATAACTATTTAATAGCTATTGTACCTGGTTAAAATAAATTGAAAGGTACCTGTAAAATAAATATAAATCCTAAGATAGCTAGAATATAATTATTATTTATATTGTAGCTATATTAGGGTTTATTTTATAAGTAAGTATTTAGTTTTAAATAGGATTCATTTAGTTAATAAGAGTTAATTTATTTAGATGTATTTAATTAATATTTAAGTTAGGGGGGCGTTATGGTTAGGGTTAGACTTAGGTTTAGGGGTTAATAATTTTATTACAGTGGCGGCGGCGTAGTGGGGGGCAGGATAGGGGTTAATAAATTTATTATAGGTTGCGGCGGGTTCATGGAGCGGCGGTTTAGGGGTTAAACTATTTATTTAGTTGCGGAGAGGTGCGGGATCAGCAGGATAGGGGTTAATAATTTTATAATAGAGGGCGACGGTATAGGGGGGGCAGGATAGGGGTTACTAGGTATAATGTAGGTGGCAGCGGTGTCCGGGAGCGGCGGTTTAGGGGTTAATACATTTATAAGACTTGCGGCGGGGTCTAGGAGCGGCGGTTTAGGGGTTAATACATTTATAAGACTTGCGGCGGGGTCTAGGAGCGGCGGTTTAGGGGTTAATACATTTATAAGACTTGCGGCGGGGTCTAGGAGCGGCGGTTTAGGGGTTAGTAACTTTATTTAGTTGCGGGGGCCTCCGGGGGCGCCAGTATAGGGGGTAGAACAGTGTAGTTTAGTGTGAGTGCTTAGTGACAGGCTAGCAATAAAGCTGGGAAAAAGCCGAAGGGCAGCGAGATCGGATGAGTGATAACTGTCACAGTCCGCTGCTCATCGCCCCGCGGCTTTTTGACAGCTTTATTTGATAACTTAGGCGAACGTATTCAAGGTCCGCGGCGGCGAAGGTAGGCGAGCTTAGGCGGACGTATTGGGCCGGCGAAGCCAGAAAAGTAGACGGCTTGATAACTACCCCCCTATGTCCGCAGCCGGGGAGGAACACTTAGGACAAACATTAAAATCATAATTGTGCCATTTAAACCCTTTAAGCGGGGTGTAATATGTTCTATAAAGTAGCTTAATATGTGATTCCCTCCAGTTTGTAGATAGTGTAGTTTGGGCTACAGTGGCTATAGATTTTTCCACCTGTTCTACCTCGATATCTAGATCTGGTTCTAATAGGTTCCACTTTTGAGTTATCTGTTGAAGATTAAGTGTTCCGTCTTGGCTTATCAGCAGATCATACCAACACGATATAGAAGATAATTCGTTTTTAGCCAGAATGGGCCAATTATCTAACTTCCCCCATGACCAAGACCAACCGAACTTCCGTATTAACGAAGCTAGGTAGTGTCTGGCTTGGAGATAAGCAAAGAAATCTTTATTGCTTATATCAAATTCCTGTTTCAACATTTCAAAGGTTTTGACCGATGCAGAGCCTTGATCTATAAGTTGAGACATAAAAAGGAGACCCTTTCTCTGCCAAGTTTGAAATACCTGTGTTTGGATACCTTCCTGGAATTCTGGATTACCACATAGCCCTTGAAACCTTGGAATTGTTAAATCAATATTCAGTTTACGTCCTAATTTTTTCCAGGCTTGTATGACCGCAAATATTGATTGAATACCCTTCACTTTTTTTGGAATTAATTGTGTCGGACAATGGATTAAGGCTGAAAAATTCTTTAATGAAGCATGAATATAAAATCACATAAAATACACTTGCAAGTGAGGACTAGGATTGCCAGGTGTCCTCCACAAAAATACTGGACACGAAAGCTAAGGACTGGAGGGATGCGGCAGGGGCTGGTGGTGGGGGGTTAATATATATTTACAGTTATTAAAAGCATTATACACACACACACGTGGGGTTAATATATATTTATAGTCATTAAAAACAATAGCTACACAGACACACATATGGAAAACTTTTACAATTGAAGGGGAGCACTAGTCGAAAATTTTACTAGAATTTTTAGATAAATATATTAATTTTACTGTAAAACCCCTCAAAAAAGAGAGAAAATTTAAATATTAACCCTCAATTTAAGGCTGAATAGGCAATTTAAGATTTTGTTGCAGTGTTTAAAAAAATAAAGAATAAAAATAAAAATAAAGATGTTTGCATAAAACTAAATAATTTAAAGCATTATATTATTATTATAAGTAAACTTGTAAATCAAATTATTTAAGCACTTGACTACCTGAGAGGGCTGCACATCTACTACCACATAAGGCATGACAGCCCTCTATGGCGAGCAAGGGGTTAAATACTTTGATTACAAGACTAAATGATTCATTCACAAACTGTAGTAAGGTTCACAGCCTGGCACTTACATATAGAATAAGCAGGGCAGGAAGGTGTAGGTTTGTTGCAGCTCATATGTCGGAGGTAGGGAGCAAAGATGCTTTAAAAAAAAAAGAAAAGAGCAGACATGCCATGCTTCTGGCTTCCTTCTCTTCCTTCACTCATTAATTTATTGTCTCTCTCTCTCTCTCTCTCTCTACAACTTTAGAAGACGCCCCCTCCTCCGCTGCACTGACAGAGACCTGTTAGTTTTATGTCTCTGAAAGTGAGTGACACAGGCAGTTCCCTATTAACCCTATGCACTCTCCCTAAACAAAAGGTGTAAGAAATCAGATAGGCAGGATTGCAGGGAACTAAAACAACTGTGCATTAATAAAAAAACAAAAAAGCAGACATTTAACTATCCACCTTTTTACTACTAAATGGACTGTCCGGTCAAATACCGGACACCTGGCAACCCTCAGAAGTGAACAAGCGTGTAGCCACACGCGAAACATGTCTGCAGTCTGTTTAACTGTAGCCTTTAACTTGAAGTAATGGAGCTTTGTCTCTATTTCTGTTTTTAATTGTACCCAATAAAGATTCTGCTTTTTTACATATTGACCGGTTTCTCATCGCCTAGTTTTTTTAAGAGGATTTTGAGGATCTACTTTTTCTATAAGGAGCTTTTACCTGTTAGCCCGGATCTACCTTTTCTGTATATGTGGCCGTATGACACGCCGGAAGCGGCGGCGTGAGGATAAGGGCTCCAGGAAGCACTACCGGACCTAAGACGTGTGCCTACGCTGAAGCAAACGCAGCCTGACAGCACGGTTCCCTGGAGATGGTAAGCGCCAACCTTCTTTTCCTTTCTCAACCCTCAGAAGACCTTAGTTTGTTTACCATTACTACAAATCCAGTTCCTGCAAAGATATCTTACATCAATCAGTCGATGGCAACCGTGGCACACCAAACAGACCAGATATCTTCAGCGATGTTCACGGGCTGCTGAACGGCAGTGGAGGAAATCACGCACCTGTGCTGATTTCCGGTATTATAAATTCATCCTTAAGTCCTACAACTCTGTGCTCAGCCTTGCCAAACAAGTCTATTTTTCCTCCCTTGTGTCATCTCATGCATCCAACCCCAGAAAGCTGTTCTCTACCTTTAACTCCCTTCTACGTCTACCCGCACCCCTGCCCACTACCAATCTCACTGCTCAGATTATTGCTGATCACTTCAAAAATAAAATTGACACCATAAGGAAAGAGATCTGCACCTCACACCCTTCATACCCAGCAATCATACCCACCCCTTCTATTAACATAACTCTATGCTACTTCCCCCCTGTAACAGAGAAAGAAGTCTCTGTACTCCTATCTTTGGCTCATCTCACAACCTGCCCACTTGACCCTAATTCTTGACAACTTCTTCCCTCTTTCTCTGCTTCACTAACCCCTACCCTATCTCATCTCTTTAACCAATCTCTCACCGCTGGCACATTTCTGGATACATTCAAGCATGCGTCAATCATACCAATCCTAAAAAAGCCCTCGCTTGACCCCTACACCCCTTCTAACTATCGACCGGTCTCCTTACTTCCGTTTGCTTCAAAATGATTGGAACGACTGGTCTACAATCGGCTAACTCAATTTCTCACAACTTACTCCTTACTTGATCCACTACAATCTGGTTTCCACCCTAAACACTCCACCCTAAACACTCAACAGAAACTGCTCTTGCTAAAGTAACAAATGACCTGTTATCAGCTAAAGCAAAAGGCCACTACTCCTTACTAATTCTTCTTGACCTATCCGCTGCTTTTGACACAGTCGACCATCCTCTCCTCCTAAAAATACTACATTAATTTGGCATCCGAGACACAGCCCTCTCCAGGTTTGCCTCATATCTCTCAGTTTCCTTTAACAACATATCTTGCGATCCTATGCCTCTCTCAGTTGGAGTACCGCAAGACTCTGTCTTGGGTCCCTTGCTTTTCTCTCTCTATACATCCTCCCTTGGAAAACTTATAGCCTCCTTTGGATTCCAGTACCACTTATATGCTGATGATACCCAAATCTAACTTTCCTCTTCTGATATCTCTCCCTCTTTACTCAACCAGATTTCCAACTGCCTCTCTGCAATTTACTCTTGGATGTCTTCACACTACCTCCAACTCAGTCTGTCCAAATCTGAGCAGCTTCTTATTTCCCCCTCTTCGATACATAGATACATACAACACCCGACATTTCTCTGACAGTTGGAGACTCTTTAACACCTCACCGCAGGACCGCTGTCTTGGGGTCACACTAGACTCAGAGCTCACATTCAACCCACATATACAAACGCTTACCAAATCCTGCCATTCACACCTACGCAACATTTCCAGAATTCGCCCCTTTCTTACTAAAAAAAACGACAAAAATACTTATTTATTCCCTCATTTTGTCACGCATTGATTATTGCAACCTACTCCTAAATGGCCTTCCAAAACACCGCCTCTCCTCCCTCCAATCTATTATGAATGCTTCTGCTAGACTCATCCACCTATGTTGCTGATCTACATCAGCGACTCCGCTCTGCCAGTCTCTACACTGGCTCCCCATACACTCCACTACAGTTTAAAGTATTAACCCTAACTTACAAAGCACTAAACAGTCTAACTCCCAACTATATTTCCTCTCTTATCGTGAAATATTCCAAATCCCGTCCTCTTCGATCAACCTCTGACCTATGTCTCTCCACTCCTGTTATCTCTACGTCCCACTCCCGCCTCCAAGACTTCGCACGTGCTGCTCCTGTCCTCTGGAACTCTCTACCCTGCTCCATAGACGCTCCTTGAAAACCCACCTATTCAGAGAGGCGTACCATATCTCCTCCATCCCTCATCTGAACCAAACTAATACATGAACTGCCTGACTCACTACTGCAACTACAACTGATGTAACAAGCTACCCCAACCTTATGTCGCTGCACCCTAAACCTGTAGACTGTGAGCTCTCCGGAGCAGGGTCCTCTTCCTCCTTTACTAGATTTGTTTAGTTTTATGTTTTGTATTCTTATCAAAAATGTTGTCATTGTATACCCCTATCATTGTACCCAGCGCTACGGAATTTGGCGGTGCTATACAAATAAATGATAATAATAATAATAATATTTCATGACTCTTCAGCTCACCAGTGGATAAAGATATTATGCCACGTGGCTTCGGATAGTGAAATGGGGAAGATGGAAAATGCGTCCTTTTCAGTCTAATTTCCTTTAACATTTCCAGGAGTATCTTGGTCAGTTAGTTGAACTTTGCCTAAATTTGCTTACATTTCAATAAAAAAAAAATATGGAAGTGTTATGTCACAAACTGGCCTCTTCAAGCAAGTCCTTTATATAGTTTTGGGTGCAATGGTTAAAATTGAATTACTTTCTGTCTGCACTAGATCTAAAAAAAAATATTAATGCTACCCACGTGTTAATTTTACTACGTAAAATACCACCACCAGGATACCTTCAGCACAGGGAGTCATCTGTTGCCCCAAACTAATAGATTACAAAATCCCAAAAATAAAATTTTGAACAAATCAATACTAATAATAGTATTTTTAGTAACGTGTATCTTATATCAGACAAAGGCAGAACTTAATAATTAAACATTTAATATGAACATAGGTCACAGTGCATACATAAAAAAGATGTTTCAAAAATAGAAGTATACCAGACAAACAGTTTAAAATAAAAGGTGAAAAAAACTCACTACTAAAAAGATAAAATGTAGTTCCTGCCCGAAGAGAGCTTTGGTGAAGAAATGGACATCCAGTAGATTACAAGTTGGCTCCCCACTGAATTACATTATTTTGCTGAAATCATAATTAAATACATTTTCCCTTAGGTCATGTTTCTGATCAGGTCCCTTCTAGAGTGAGCAAGGAAGGTAGCCACCTCTTTTTTATGGCAGGCCATAAACCAAGTTGTAAGTTTTAGCTGAAGTTATATGATACCTTATAATTAGTTATGTATATACAGTAAACATACACTTATACGCAATCCAATTGTGACATCATGAGGATTATTTTGATACCAGACATGAAAAATCTTTCATATTTGGCCATCAAGTAACATAAAAGTAATCAAAATGTCTTAAGATACCCTAGAGTTTCAACTCTAATTGACCTTCGTTCTCTGTTTTGATAGTGTACACTATCTTCTGTCATTCTGTGTTGACATATTTACTCTTAAAGATCACTGAAGTGAGAAGACTGAATTGAAATAGCAGTGAGACAGTACATACCTACAAGTACAACCTCTAGGGGAACCTGGAGGTGAGGAGAGGATCCTAGGTCTGTGGTGGCACAGGAGCTTTAATAATAAAATAAAGTTGAGTACAAAAAGAGCAGGCAGCGATGGTTCATTAATATATAAACATTGCCAAGTCTAAGTAGCCGGGAAATAAAATGATGGTGGGAGAAGGAAAGGTACAGGTACAGGGAGCAGGTATACAGGGCTGGAACAGGTGCAGGAGCAAAAACAACAGCAGGGTCAGAGTCAGGAACAGGAGGAGAATGCCAGGTAAGCTTGGAAAAAGTTTCAGAATAACCGAACACTGGACTGAGCGTGCTTAGGACTTTTATAGGAATTTCCTGTTCACAAGGATATGAAGCGTTACTTAACTCCATAAATAAAGCCAGGTGTGACGATGGGGGTGTGGCAATCGTAAAAGAGCTGAATGCCCTTTTAAGGGCAGTAAAAAAACTAAATGCCCTTTTAAGGGCAATGCCCAAACAAATGCATTTTTTAGTGTTAGCTTTATTTATTCTGGGGGGTTTGGTGGGTGGTGGGTTTTACTGTTGGGGGGACTTAGACTTTTTTTTTAAATGCAAAAGAGCTGTTTAACTTAGGGCAATGCCCTACAAAAAGCCCGTTTAAGGGCTATTGGTAGTTTAGCATTAGATTAGGGGGGGTTTTTATTTTGGGGGGCTTTTTTATTTTCATAGTGATTAGGTTTAATTTTTTTATTTTGGATAATTTTCTGTAATGTTAGACTTTTTTATTTTTGGTAATTTTAGATTAATTTATTTTAATTTAATCTTAGGTTTATTTTTAACAAAGTACTGTTAGGATTTTTTATTTTAATTATGATTTAGTATTTTATTATTTTTTGTAATGTGGGGTTAATTTAGTGGGTTTTAGGTTAGGGGGCTTAGTAATTAAATAAGTTATTTGCGTTCTGGGGTTTTGTGGATTAGAAATTAATAGGTTAATTAGGGTACTTGCGTTGTGGAGGTTTGGCGGATTAGGGGTTAATAATTTTATTAGGATTATTGCGTTGTGTGGCTTTGGCAGTTAAGGGTTAAGAGTTTATTAGGATTATTGCGTTGTGTGGGTTTGGTGGATAAGGGGTTAATATATTTATAAGGTTTGTTGCGATGTGGATTAGGTGTTAATAGTTTTAACAGGTACTTTGCGATGTGGGTTAATGGTGGATTAGGGGTTAATAAATTTATTAGGTAGTTTGCGAAAGTTGGGGTTGGCGGATTTAGGGGTTAATACTTTTAATAGGTAGATGTGGGTGAATGGCAGATTAGGGGTTAATAGTTTATTTTAGGCATATTGTGTTGTGGGGGTTGTCGGTTTAGGGGTTAATACATTTATTATTAGCTGCAATGTGGGGGTATTACAGATATAGGGGTTTTACATGTCGGGTTTATTTTTGGGAGTCGCGTTAGACTTTTACGGGAGATTTGATTTTTTTTTTTTTTTCTGAGGTGCAGTTTCTAAAGTGCTGTAAGTCACTGGCGACTCCAGAAATGTGTATTTATGCACATTTCTGGACATCGTTAGTTTATCCGACTTACGGCACGTTATGAACTGCCGGCACCATATATGTGATACCCCAATGTGCAAGGTGAAATTACAGGCGCGCGGGTTTCAGCAGTTACGCTGAAGCTTGCACCGCATATGTAATCTCGCCCACAGAGTTAGCTTTTTCTGATGGAAAATTTTATTTGTTACACGATGACTGCGCATGCAAAGGGAGAAAAACTGGGGCTTATCAAATAATACCCAATATACCTGTCAAAAATGATAATCCATATTGGGTATTATTTGATTAACTCTAGTTAAATTCCGTTGGTTGCCCAGGTGAAGTTGAAATATTTTTTTAAAATAAACATATCCGTCTAAAAAAACTACCTTCTTTATCATTCACAAAAAGCTACCGCTCAGATTTGGAATGTGGTCAGGCACGTCTTTAACATAGGGCAAAAAAATCACACATTAAGGTTATGTTTATTTTTATAGTTTTTATTTCTCTCTGTCTCAGATTTTACAGCTGTACATAGTAGTTCTACTGTTCCAGTCAGTAAAGTTATATTTGTCTGCACCTCCATGCTTCCGCCTCAGTCTTTACCTTGCTTTGCTCCTGTTGGCTACCCTAAATCTCTTTAACCAGCTAACCTCACACCAGAATCACATTCAAAAGCATATTAAATTATTCCAGAGTGGAGGAATTTATATATTTATTTACTTATTAGTACTGCTTAGGTCCAGTTTCACTTATTGCAATTTTTTTTAATGATAAGCCCAGTAGTAGATGATCCACTGCTGGGCTAATAATTTAAAAAAAATTATAAAATAAATTTATTTAGTTGTTTTTTGGGATGTTGGGGAGGAGAGCAAAATTGCATGGGGGTGGGGCCCAAGAAAATGTTTGCCCAGGGTCCAGTCAATATTAAAGACGGCCCTGAATGTGGTAACGTGAAATAGTGCATGCGTAGTGCCATGGTTGCTTTTTCTGATTTGTAGCTTATGCTGACAGAACACCTGCTCAGCTACTGCTGATTGCAAACAGCCTGACAGGGAACTAGTGAAATACGGGGCACAGCTGCAGCCATTGCCCTGGGGCCCAGCAAAGTCTAGTTTTCTAGGGTTGCCACGTGCTTTTCTGAAAAAAACAAGCATAAATTTGACTAATTGATTAAATAGCTTAACACAGACACTAAAGCTGCTAGGATTTTTTTTTTATTTTTTTTATTTGTTCATAATTAGATTCCAACACACATAGAAGACATTTTGGCACAATAAGTCCTATTTTTTTTGTCATTATCTTTATTGACCTGAATCTTAAAAATACTAACCAAAATACTGACTGGGTAGCAACCCTACTTGTTGGTAAAATACCATGGCAACCCTTGTTACATCCTGTTCTAAATCATGAAAGTTTAACTTTGACTTTACTGACCCTTTAGACACAAGTATGTGGAGTGACACAGTAGCAAAGTCATTAATCATCAATTTTAATTTTGATTTGAAACATAATAAAGTTATACAGAATATAAATTAGCATGCAACAATGCATTGTATAATCTCCTAGGTATACAACTCTACAGTGAGAACCTGTAGCACCATCTAATGGTCATTTTTTAAAATGCAGCTTATTACCCATCAAAGTGACGTGCAAAGGGGGGGTGATTAGCAGACTCCATGAGATGCATGAAGGCTGCTGTTCTTATATCTATCTGCTGACTATATACTTGCCCTCTGGGTCAAAAATTGTCAGGCCTCCTCTGGTTGCTAGTCTTAATATGACCTGCTATAATGAATTAGAGTATGCCATTTTTCGCCTATAGTGGCCCTTTAAACGGTACTATAAAATGATTTATGCACAGTCATTGTTTGCACACTCAATTGACTCATTTAACCTCAGTAGAAAAGGAAACCTAGGTTACAACAAAGGGACGCCCATTACTTTGTAGATACAAAAATTTAATACCCCTTTAATATTTATGTTTAAATGTTTTTATTCAGTTTTTTTCAATACAAATGTAAAAGAAGAGAAGAAAAAAAAAAGCAAACCAACCTTTCAGGTAGAGGTTAACTATCACACTATTAACAAACAAATACTCCACCTATTGAACCTGTAAATAATGAACTAGATTTTACAATATATTTTGCATTCTCTTTTGCTCCTACCCCTAACAAGGGGAAACATTTGTTTGAGTCCATAGGGTTTCTAGGGTTATATTTATTTTTTTATTTTTTTTAACTGTGACGTAGTTATGGACCTGTTTGCTATTAAGTTTGTCGTCTTAGATCTTCTCCTATAATAAATTCGCTTTCAGTTCCGGAGCTTGAGAGTGAATAACTACCCTTTAATATTCAAACAGCTAATATCATTTAAATTCTCAGGCTAATCTTTGCTTTAAATATATTTTTATTATTATTAGTATACTTTATTTATAAAGCGCCAACATATTCTACAGCGCTGTCCATTGGTACAATTGATAAAAGTAAAACAATGATACAATACTTGGAGACGAGTCAAAATTAGACAAACAAGTACAGGAGGAATTGAGTACCCTACTCCCATAGGAACTTACAATCTAGAAAATATATAATATATAATATATTTATGTTGTTCTGATATAGAATAACATATCATTCAAGTCTAACAATTAAAAAATAAAGTAATATATTGTTTGCTTCAATTGTTTTTCAATAACCAAAATTCATCCACCTCTTGCTTGATTTGAAGGAACTGAACCGAGCTGGAGCCTGTAGCTTACAGCGCTAGCCATGGTCATTATGTTAGTTGACATGGAATTGTTTTGCAGTTGTCATGTGCTAAAGCCAATTAGGGAAACACATGTAACAGGGTTAGCCTTGACAATATTAGCCATTCTTTTCCAAGTCAAAGGGACATGAAATCCAAAAAATTTCTTTGACAATTCAGATACAGCATGTGATTTTGAACAACTTTTCAATTTACTTCTATTATCTAATTTGTTTTGCTCTCTTGATATCATTTGTTGAAAAGGATACCTAAGTAGGCTTAGGAGCTGCTGATTGGTTGCTGAACATATATGCCTCATGTTATTGGGTCACCCGATACGTTCAGTTAGCTCCCAATAGTGCATTAATACGTCTTCAACAAAGGATACCAAGAGAATGAAGCAAATTAGATAATAGAAGAAAATTTGAAAGTTGTTTAAAATTGTGTTATATATCTGAATAATAAAAGAAGAAAAAAGTGGGTTGCATGTCCCTTTAATTTAATGAAAAAGCAGCAAAATAAATAATGAAAGTATATTCAAAAGTTATTTTACTACATTTTATTAAACATTTGCTATAAAAATCACAATGTGCATAATCTCCCTTTAAAGGGACATTCAACACCTGTTGTTTTTGTATAAAAGTTGTGCTTTGTCCCACTCTCCCTAGAGAGGCCAAAAAGCACAATTAGCAAATAGCTTAAACCTGCTATTTGATGTGCAGCATTTGCATGGTACAGAATATGCTTTTCTGCTTGTCTATCTAGGGTTTGGCAAGCACAATTTTACACAAAAGCAAGAGATGTTTAATGTTATTTTAATAATTAAAAAAGAACAGAAGCATTTTCCTGTTTACATAATTAGAAATATACTCTGTTGGATAGGGTGACCATATTGCCGCTTTAAAAAGGGACATATGCAAAGTGTATCGACTAAAATAGGAGAGGAACAGCTTAAGGGAGATTGACTTTACTGACTGGGAAGGTTATAGGGGGTTGGGGGCTAGGCGTAGCCCCTTCCTTTGGATAGCACAGCTATAGCAGGACAATAGAAGAAGGGATGGGCAGTGTAGATAAGCTGCAACTAGCTGATCCTAAATAGGCTAGCACAGGGATTGGCCAGGAGGGGGAGAGGGGGTATGAACAGGAGTTGAGGAAATTAACTGCCTATAAAGATGATTGCACAATGCTTGGAGCTCACAATAATTATTTTCTTTTTCCCTCCCTCCCTCCCTCCCTAGAAATGACGAAGCCTAGCCCAAGGAAGAGGTCACGCACAAGAGCGATCACAAGCGACACGGCTAAGGGCAGATGCTGTGGTGTTTCCGCCACTCAGATTAAGACCGCCCGTGTAGCGCCCCTTAAGGGTTTTTTTGCCACGAAGCAGGAAATCAGCTACTGGTCTGTCGGTCAGAGCTGGTGGATGGCATAGAGAAATCATGGCATTTTTAGTGGTATATTTCATGACGCGGCGGGAAGTGGGCGTCCTGGCACGTGGGTAATGCAGTAATGGGGGGAGGTGTGTAGGGTACGGGGGCGGGGTATTGGTCTGTCGGTCAAACCCACAAGCCCTCCTAGTCTGCAGACCTTTCGGCCCGTTACTAGCAAATTGACGCCCCTGAGTTGCGCGCGGTCACGCTCCTTGGTTACGTGGGGACGCCCAGTTCTCTTGTCATGCTGTTGCATGAATTGTGTTATCAATTCAAATCCAAATTGGATTAAGGATATGTTATTATCCTAGTAGTTGAGGATCGCTCATTTTTCATAATTTAGATTTGAATTTAATAAATGTGACCTTTTCTAACGCCAAATCTGTGTCTGTCATTATTGGTATATGAAAATTGGGTAAAAGGGGTTACCAAACTAAAGGTAAAGTGGGAGCATTTGGGTAGCAGGTACCTGTGAAGATAGTTAAAGTGTAAATCCCTTAATGAAAAATACATATATCAGGGCTGTTTAAAGAAGTGTTTTGCATAAGAACCCTGACATGTATTTTTCATATGTGTCCCTTTTTAAAGCGGCAATAAGGTCAGCCTGCTGTTGGAGCATTTCAATGCCAGAGGTTACCCTCTTTTAGTCATTACAATTCAATAAGAGAACTAAAACACCAGTAATGGGGGTCTAGGAGGTACCTGGTGCATAATCTCAACTAACTTGGAATATGGGCATATAATTCAATAATTCCGAATGGTGGTGTTCCAGTTGTACAAGGACCCTTCTAAATCATTTATACATATATTAAAGGAACGGAAGTTGTTTAAAATGCCCTGATACGTGGCAGCATGGCTTCAAAAGATTCATTTACAGGGATTTTTCTCTCTGGCTTAGTTTTAGTTAAGCCTAGAACACATCTGCCTTTTACTCTCCCGTAAGGCACAGTAAATGCACCTCTCCCAGACTATAGGAGCTGTTAAGTATAGCAATTATTAATTAACACTCAACAAATGCTAGTGTCTGTTTATAGTCAGTATGATTCTTGGAGATTACAGCCCTACATTTCTATGCATATAGCCCTTCAGTATCCAACTCACATATAGAAATGCTATAGACCCAAAGTTTAATAAGACAATATCTGCTGGTTACTCCCATCTTACCTGAATTTATTAGCTTAGATACATACATAACAATTGTACCTGCTTTATTCTCATACTTATACACAATCTAACAGTCCCGGGCTTTATATTAAGTTGCTTACTTTGTTTGCGAATTCCTTATGCACAGTCGCACCTCTTAACTACAATGTTATATAGCTGGTAAATAGTTACTAATGCCTCTTTTACATCTTATCTCATTGTACTATCAAATTTTTTGTTAAATAGAGTTGGTTATACCTCCAATGTCCAATGTATTTCAGTTTGAGTCAAAATAATCTCTTCAGTTTTCAGAATACCTAGGAATATAATCTACATGTACATAAATATTGTCCTAGAACTCTAACCATAGTTCACACAGCATGGGGCCTTCTAGCTACATGATTATACTCACATAAATAGTCCTGGTGAGCTACTTCCAATTCTCCGCCTATGTCCAATTGTATAATTGTTTAAAGCATTTGCTTACTCTTCCCTCCAGGCCGCGAAAGAGCTTGGTTCTTTACTATTTCGTATAATCCTTAACATTGCCTACATTGGTCGCATCTATATGGTACTATATATAACTCTCAAACTACCTGAATGGCTCCTTTCTACCTCCACCCACCCACTAATGTACTTAATGACTTAACTGTGTCCACAGGCTAACTCTGCGGTTTCTCTTGCCAATGCCACTGTGATGAGAGCAGGATGTGATGTCACTAGTATGTGGGCGGGGCTTAGGTCCGGTGTCTGTGTCGCAGTTAGTTTTAGTACAATCAACCTGACTAGATGTGTATTGTTATGCTCTGCAATAAAATAGAGTTGTACCATCATTGCTGTGTCCTGCATATGTCCTGCATCTCATGACATGGTGTCAGAAGTTCTGGACTGCGCTTCTGTTCCTGATCGATTGCAATGTCAAAGTTTACCCCACCTGAGCCTTTTGACTTTTCTCAGCCTGCAGCTTGGCCCACATGGCGTCAGCGGTTTCAGCGCTTCAGGATTGCATCCAAACTGAACAAGGAGAGTGGTGAAGTACAAGTTAATTCTCTTTTATACTCCATGGGGAAAGATGTAGAGCCAGTGTTCAATGCTTTTACTTTCCAAGAAGGGGAAGAAGTTAACTTTGATATAGTTATGGATAAACTCAGTGCCCACTTTGTGCCCAAAAGAAATGTGATTCATGAGAGAGCTTGTTTTCACAAACGTAATCAGCGTGTGGGAGAATCTGTGGAGTCATTTGTGCGCAGCCTGTATGAATTAGCTGAATTCTGTGAGTTTGGTGTTGCTAAAGAAGAGCAAATCAGAGACAGAATAGTTATTGGAATTGCAGATGCTGAAGTCTCCCTGAAGCTGCAGTTAGAGCCTGATTTAACGTTAGACGGGGCTATTAGGATGGCCCGCCAGAGTGAACTGGTGAAAAAGCAAAGTGCTGATCTGAGGTCTGAGAGTATTGTGGATGAAGTGCAACAGTCTAGGAAAATTACTAGTGAAAGGCACAGTGTGAGCGGTAGATCTAAAGTACTGGAAAGGCCTAGAAGTGGATGGGCGCAACATGGCCGATGCACACGGTGCTACCGGGCTCATGATCAGAGTGCTATATGCCCGGCCAGAGATAAAAGATGCAGAAAATGTAACAGAATAGGCCATTTTGAAGTGGTGTGTAAAACTGAATACATTAAGGAGATGCAGGTGGACAGTGACCAGGAGGGTCAGGAAGTGTCTTTTGTGGGGTCTGTTGTGGAACGGACAAGCTCAGAGGAAGATTGGAAAGTTACTTTTACTGTAATGGGAGCCAAAGTTGATTTTAAGATTGACACAGGAGCAGATATCACTGTAATGTCTTTTGCTGAATTTATGAAACTGCCTCGACAGCCCCAGCTGGCGAAGGTTACTACAAATGTCCATAGTCCTGGTGGCCGCATTGATTGTGTGGGGAAATTTCTTGCCAGCTGTGAGTACAAACAGAGGAAGTTCACCATGTGGGTGCATGTGATCCGAGGTCAGTGTGTTAACAGTTTATTGAGCAGAAAAGCAGCCTGTGACTTGG
Organism: Bombina bombina; assembly: GCF_027579735.1. Taxonomy (NCBI): domain Eukaryota; kingdom Metazoa; phylum Chordata; class Amphibia; order Anura; family Bombinatoridae; genus Bombina; species Bombina bombina. Next base: position 331,660,863 of record NC_069504.1, on the reverse strand, counting down.
GCCTCGTGGCCAGAGTGAATGAGATCTCCGAAGATATGTTTGGCGAGTTGGGCCTACTGAACTGCAAACCTGTCCTTATAGCACCTAAAAGTGACACAGTCCCATACAGTATTTCTACTCCTCGTAGAATTCCGTTCCCGCTCATGCCTCAAGTGGAGAAAGAGCTCATGCGCATGAAGTCTATGGGGGTTATTGAAGAGGTTGTTGAAGCAACTGATTGGTGTGCCCCCATTGTTCCAGTTGCAAAGAAAAACGGAAAGGTGCGCATCTGTGTGGACCTGAAAAGGTTGAATGAGGCAGTGAAGAGGGAGAGATTTGTGCTGCCGACATTGGAAGATATAGCCCCGAAGTTGGCTGGGGCGAAGTTCTTTTCCACATTAGACACTTCTAGTGGCTTTTGGCAGATCCCCCTGGATCCAAAGTGCCGCAAACTGACTACCTTTATCACACCGGTAGGTCAGTTCTGCTTCTGCAGACTCCCCTTTGGGATATCCTCCGCTCCTGAAATCTTTCAAAGGGAAATGAGTTCTCTCCTGAGTGGCCACGTGGGCACAGCGGTCGTCATGGACGACATTCTAGTGTATGGGTCTACAGTAGAGGAGCATGATCAGCGTTTGAGTTGTGTGCTGCAGGCTATCAAAGAGTCTGGGCTGAAGCTGAATAAAGAAAAATGTCATTTTAGGAAAACTGAATTATGCTACTTTTGGCAAATCATCAACGGGGATGGCATCAAGCCGGACCCCGAGAAAATTCGGGCTATTGAACAGATGAAAAGCCCTTCTGATGTACATGAGCTGAGACAGATATTGGGCCTTGTAAATTACGTGGGCAAGTTTCTTCCAGATTTATCTACAGTTTTACACCCTATCACAGAGTTGCTTAAGAAAGATGTTGCCTGGGTCTGGGGACCCTCACAGGAAAAAGCGTTCCTGCATGTCAAGTCACTGCTGGGGTCTGCCCCAGTGCTGGGGTTCTACGACCCTTCAAAAAAGACTGTGGTTAGTGCTGATGCAAGCAGTTATGGGTTGGGGGCTGCACTCCTGCAGCTGAATGACAACAAACTACAGCCCATCGCCTACTGTTCCCGCACACTGACGGCTGCGGAGTCAAAATACGCTCAAATTGAGAAAGAGTGCCTGGCTGCAGTTTGGGCCTGTGAGCGCTTTCAGCGTTATCTAGTGGGTTTGGAGAAATTTAGTCTGGAAACTGACCACAAACCGCTAGTCCTTCTAATCAATTCTTATGACATTGACAAAACACCCTTGAGATGCCAGAGACTTTTAATGAGACTGCTCAGGTTCAATGTTCAGGCAGTGCATGTGCCGGGGAAACAACTGGTTGTGGCAGATACACTATCCAGGCTCCCGCTGGCTGCTGCTGAAGAATCCTCCACGGAATCGGATGTGAAAGTGTATGTTGATTCAGTTCTGGCCTCTAAGTCCATTTCTTCAAGGAAACTGGAAGAGATAAAGAAAGAGACATATTTGGACACAGATCTGCAAGAAGTTATAAGGTACATAAAAGATGGCTGGCCCGAGAGCCGGGCAGCCTGGATGTCTTTAAATGCTTACCAGCCAGAGAGGTTGCAGCTCACGGAGCTGGAGGGGTTGGTGCTGTTCCAAGACCGTATTGTAATTCCTGTCAGCATGAGGAAGGAGATGTTAAACAGGATTCATGATGGCCACCTAGGCATTACAAAGTGCAGAGAAAGGGCAGCTACAGCTGTGTGGTGGCCTGGGATCAGCTCCGACATTGCAAATCACGTGTCTAAATGTGCCTTTTGCCGGGAACGCCGGCCTACTCAGAGAAGGGAGCCCTTGATGTCTACTCCGCTGCCTGCGGGGCCGTGGCAGAAAATAGCTGCTGATTTGTGTGAACTGCACGGGAAAAAGTTTCCTGTTGTGATCGACTACTATTCCAGGTATTTGGAAATTGCACCCCTGAATGATATCACAAGTCAGGCCGTTATCATTCGCCTGAAGAGCTTGTTCGCCCGCTGGGGCATTCCAATGGAGCTGGTGAGTGATAATGGTATGCAGTTCGCTTCTACAGAGTTCAGTGCTTTCAGCAGGGAATATGATTTTGTACATTCCACGTCAAGTCCACATTATCCGCAGGCCAACGGAATGGCTGAAAGGGCAGTTCAAACAACAAAATTCATTCTAAAACAATCTGAGCCGTACCTAGCCCTCTTGTCATACAGGGCGACGCCCATTCAAGCCACCGGGTTTAGCCCGGCACAGCTGATGCTAGGACGCCAGATTCGCACCACTTTACCCTCAGTGGGTGTCTTCAAGCCGCCTGGCCCTGTTCCTCGGGACGAAGTCCTTAGGAGGGATGAAGAGGCCAAAAAGGGTTATCGTTTCTTCTACGACAGGAGACATTCTGTCAGGCCTTTACAGGAACTGAAAGCGGGCCAAAGTGTCAGAATTAAACTGGATGATGAGAAGAAATGGAAGACGCCTGCTACGGTAGTGGGCCGCTCTCCAGAACCAAGGTCTAACACAGTCCTTACAGAGGGAGGGACGGTTACACGCCGTAACCGAAGACATCTTCAGCCTGTACCTGAGAGTCTGGAACCGGATACCTCAGTACCACCGCCGGTGGGATCCCCTGTTCTAAGAGCGGTGCCTTCCCCTCAGCAAGATCACAGCGGGGATATATCTTTGCCTCCAGCAGACTCTTGTTCACCATCTTCTGTATCAGAGGACAGTTCATGCAAAGTTACATCAAGCGGAAGAGTGGTGAAACTTCCAGCCCGATACAGGGACTGACTTTAGCTAGAACAGTGACCGGAAGTATGGGCAGAATAATCCCATGGTCACTGTGGACTAGGGTAGTCTACCCCGATGTCCAAGTCAGGATATAATTTATTTGTTCATGTTTTCTAATCTATCTGTTTTTATAATGTTCAAAAACAAAAATGTTGTTGTATACCCTGTTGGTGTACCTTGTTATTTATTATATGCAAATGTATGCTTTGCCTTTGAAAAAGGGGAAGATGTGATGAGAGCAGGATGTGATGTCACTAGTATGTGGGCGGGGCTTAGGTCCGGTGTCTGTGTCGCAGTTAGTTTTAGTACAATCAACCTGACTAGATATGTATTGTTATGCTCTGCAATAAAATAGAGTTGTACCATCATTGCTGTGTCCTGCATATGTCCTGCATCTTATGACAGCCACAATCATAATTACTCTTTTATATGCAAACCATGTAAAGTTAAATCCTCTAAACTCATACATATTTACAGTTATTTACCAAGGTTCAAGAATAGCTTAACTAGTTGACTAGTTAACTACTTGTTATATATCGATTAGATTAACAACCTATACAGGACGCAGGCGAGAATTTTTGTTTGCTTACAAAATGTATTTTACTATTTGAACACAGAAGGCTTTCCAGATATGAGAGACTTAAGACCTACATCACTGCGGTGTTGCACCAAATCTCCTGTTCTCTTGTACTAACTACATTTGCATGTTCTATTGTTATGTGACAAGTTTTCCATATGTGTTCTACTATATCTGGCTATTGCTGTGTAATGCTATATGATAAAAATAAAAAATCTTGTTAAAAAAATAAAAATAAAATGCCCTGATAAAAAAATATATTTTTTTCAGTAGACTATCCCTTTCATTTTGTGATATTAAAACACTCACAATAGCCCAGCACTTCTGTCAGGTGCACGCCAATATAAAGGTGCTGTATAACTTTGCAATCAACAATTTCACAGACGGCAGCACCTTCCAACAGATAAAAAGTCTTTATTTTGTCATACCAGGATTACACAAATTGTGACGTTTCGGGTACAAAACCCTTAATCATACATTGCTACAACTTTACAAGTGCGCTCTTATATAGGTGTTTAATTAACACCTCAGTACAACACCACCTAGTGGTAACATAATACAAAACTATAAAAACCAATCACCTTTGTTACATTTAAAGTGTATAGTGCAGATCAGACATTATTTAAAAACAATATGAACAATATCATAGCAAATGTATATACAGATATGGAAATAAATGCTATAGTTTTTTAACACCAAAGAATGAAATGTTTATGGGGAAAAAACTATAAAAACAGAGAAAAATCTAATTCTTTATTTAACCCCTGTGGTTGCATGGCGCCTAACTTATGTATCTTTTTTAGAAGCAACTCCCTGTCCCCTCCCCGCCTGGACAGTAGTACTGCATCAATTACCTGGAAACGTATTTGGCTAATATTATGTCCACATTGTAGGAAATGGCTAGAGACAGGGGCCTCCCAATTGTTACATCTAATGTTACTTTTATGTTGAACAATTCTTTCACGGACCCTACGGGTGGTCTCCCCGATATAAACCCTCCCACACGGACATTTAATAAGGTACACTGCAAACTTAGTATTGCATGTGTAGTACCGTCTGATAAAAATTTTTTTTCCAGTAAGTGAATGTACAAAAATTGGGCCTTATATCATTGAGTTACAATTACCACATCCTAAACATGGATAACAACCCTGTCTCCCTTCCCCTTTCAATAAACCTTGTCTTAACGTTTTTTCCACTGCCCAGATCAGTATAGACTAGTTCATCTTTAAGGTTTCTCCTTCTTCTAAAGGCTGGCATTGGGGGTAAATTGAATTCAGCCACTCCTGGGTGGCAATTCTGGAGTACAAAAAGTACATTTTGTACTATGATTTTATTTTTAGCTTTTAATTAACCCAACTAATGGTCCCATCCAATGTATTATATATCCAAGCAGATGTCCATTGTAAAATAAAATATAGCTTTTAAGCAACAAGTTAAAAACAAAATATAGTATATATTCTACAGCCACTGTTGGTCAACACAGACAAGAGTCCAAGCCATGGTCCCATTCCATTTTCTCATTCAGGTATATCTTATCAAATTTAAAATGGATCATAATAGTCCTTCAACATTAACTATTTAACTGAGCTGAGATTTTACAAACCTCTGGACTAAAGCCATTTTTTTGCATTAATAAAAGCAAATAATTAATTTCAGAGTGTTTTCAATGCTGTGAGTCACTCATACAAATCATATTTTTTTCCGCTGATCATACAGTTTAAGAAAATAATTTAAGTTTGCAGAAATACCCAGAATCTTACAAAAAAAGATAATGTAACCCAGGAAAAGACTGTGATTATGGTACTGGCTACCATCTTGTCTAACGTTGGGTAAAAAGTCACATAATTAACCAAGATGACTATGTAATGTTTATGTAACTTGGTTTCTTCAGGGTAGCTATTATAACTGCCACACACTGAAAGTGCTTTCTGATCTTGGATAGCAACTAAGTACCCAAGGCTGATCTCCGGATTATCCTATGCTTTTGGCAGGTTTTGATGGATAAAAATCAATTCAATTTATATCCAGCACTCAGTTGATATCTGAAGATGTGCAAGGACCCTTGTCACTGCACTGGCCAAAAATAATGCTGTAGAGTCTCAAAGGAAAACCGTACCATCCAAATATATTCCGAAACTGAGCTTATTTACATATTGTACAGCAGCAATGTGGGACACAGCCCTTAATCATGCTTAATCCAAATACAACATTTCCCTATTTTCCAACATTAAATAGCACTTAGTGTCAAAAGACACACAGGTGTATCACCCCCTTCATATATTAAACAATAACTCCACATTGAGAAAATCCCCAATGTACGCTAAACACTATTACCAACTGAAAATAGAGTTTTACACATAAATCCACCATACAACAGACATTGGAAACCTGTTGGAATTTGTACAGGAATTTAATGTTTCTACCAGAAATTTGAAACTCAAATTGGTTTGGAGTGAACAGTTTGTAGATGTTTTAGATACAACTTTTACCCTGCAAAGTGCAAGTTTTAGAGTATATCTTTTCAAGAAACCTACAGACAGTTTTAGTTTACTACATTTTAAGAGTGCACATCCTCCCTTCTTGACCAAGCACTCCCTGGTAACCAATTATTAAAAGTAAAACGGATTGTGCTTGATGATTAATTGACATTTAAAATTATGGTTGAGATGGGTGACCTATTCAGGACAAGAGGATATCCCAGGGACTTATTATAGAATGAGATGTCTAGGATCTCCAACTGAAAGACTTCCTTACACGTCGCTCTTCATCTGCCACACTTCTCTGCCAATCCCTTCACTGGCTTCCTCTTGCCTCCAGGTTTAAACACAAAATTCTCACTCTGACACACAAAGCCCTCAATTGCATTGCTCCCCCCTACATCTCAGACCTTGTCTCCAGATACTCCCTCCCGACCCCTTCACTCCGCTCTTGATCTCCTACTCTCCTCCTCTCTTGTTACCTCCTCACATTCCCGTTTACAAGATTTCTCCAGACTGGCTTCCATCTTATGGAACTCTCTGCCTCGCTCCACAAGACTCTCCCCTAGTTTTAAAAGTTTCAAGTGCTCCCTGAAGACTCTACTATTCAGGGACGCATACAACCTTCCTATCTCCACTGCTATCCCCTTAAATCTCATAGCATGTAAGCCTATGAGCCCAGCTATTTGTAGTTCACCTTCATAAGAGCCGACTACAACAGTGCAACTCTCGGCAGGACCCTCTACCCATTTGATCCCTGTAATTGTTTTTTATATACCAACTATGGTCATAGCGCTGCGGAACCTCTTAGTGCTCTACAAATACCTGATAATAATAATAAAAAAGATGTCTGACTTGTTAATAAAAGGCATTGGAAGAAAAAAGGAAAAGTGACTGATTTTTGCATGCACTATAATACCTTGAATATTGAGTGGAAATGATCATTTGTAAGCATTGGCTGATAGTAAAGGATTGCAATCCACAGATACAGGAATTCCAATCAATACCAATGATGGCCTACAGGAAACTCCCTACTTTAAGGTATAGCTTAGTTAGCTCTCATATTGGCCCTCAGAAAACCGTTCCAGATGGGGTTTATTGATACACAAAAGAAAGGAAGCTTTCAATGTGTGGGTTAATTATAATAACATGATGAAAGGATCAGATTTTACTCATCCCACTAGTGGTAGGGAATTTGATATAAGGGGCTTTTATACATGTAACACAGACATGTATTGATTAAATGTCCCTGTGGGACTGGGGAGATGACAAGGAGGGTCAAAAAAAATATTGGAGCCCAAGCTAATGAATTTAGGGACTCTGTATCTTGTCATTTTATAGAAGCTCAGCATAATATTAATCAGTTGAAATTATAGGTAATTGACCATATCCCTAAGTTAAGGAGAGGAGGCGATAGAGAGCTTCTTTTGAAATAGAAGGAAGTTTTTTGGATATTTAAATTTAACACCCTCTCCCTTAATGTAAAAAAATAAGGATATGGATTGGTATCTCTTTTATTAAATAGATCTATAAATATGTACGTCTGTTGGATGGTGGATTTGAGTGTAAAACACTTAGGGGATTTTAAGAATGTCGAGTTATGGTTTAAAGGGACATGATACCCAAACATTGAAACACTTGAAAGTGATGCATGATAGCTGTAAAAAGCTAACTAGAAAATATCACCTGAACATCTCTATGTAAAAAAGAAGATATTTACCTAAAAAATTCCTAAATATTAATTCCCCACTGTAAATAGACTTTAAGCAGCCAATCAAAATGCTAGTCCCAGGGAGTCTGCATCGGGCATGTGCACACACAGTCATGTTATTTTCCAATTTAGCTTAAGGAAGTTTGCTATGAAATCTCACGTGATTTCAGTGAAATCTCTTGAGATCACAGCAAAGCATAGCATGGCCTCATCACTGCTGATGTTGATTGGGTTTTTTTTTTAATTGCCGCTAGAGAGCAACTGAAGTATAACTGTTCCCAGAGCACTTATTATTGTGAGCTGAATAAATTGTGAGGTAAAATATCTTCTCTGTTTTATCACATTACATACATATACATACATATTTAGACATGTACACATTGTGTATGTATCTCTATGTTAAAGCCCTTTGTCTGCCTTTTTTTTCTAACACCTGAAACTTCATATCTTTGAGCCCTTATAACTTTTTTTTTTTATAAAGTATTCTTTTATTGAGATTTGTAGCAAGAACAACAATACAAAGAACATGTTCATTCACAGTAATATTAGGATACAAGTATGAACGTCTTAAATAGACGTACAATAAAATGCATACATATCTGCTGATGAACATAAGTAAATAAAACCTCCATTTTCTATTATATATACTCCATATATGTACCTCAAAGAAACTGATACATCAAAGGAAGGAGATTTAGAATAATAAAGAGCAATGATACAGGTGTGTTGAAATATATGTCAGGGTGGGTCCACCTGTGGGCCCTAGCATATGTTTGTAATATGAGAACATATAGAATATAACAGCGGGTAAGCACCGCTTGATATTAAAATAGGGGGGAGAGGTTAAAATTATATCAAAACCTCATTGTATACAGATTTCAAGTGGTAATGATATAATAGGCCGCTAAATGATGAGAGAAGCCTCATGACTCTAGGAGGCCTAACACTTAGACATAGTTGGTTTTAAGGCATAAGTAAGCTAGTGTAACCGGCCTCTGAGATCTTATTTGTGCCCTAGGAGCAGTACCAAATCAAGAAACTTGTTGTAATTAATGCTTTTCATATACAGAGAGCAAAATTATCTATGTCATAGAATTGCTATCGCTTCCATCAGAAAGGGGAGAGTGAAGGTTCTAATGGTATATATATTTTACAGTGAAAGCTTCTGTTTTAGGGTGTAAGTAATAGACTTTCCTTAGGGAGAAATGGCCAATAGTGTTAGTCCCTAAATTGACTGCATAATCGCCACCATAGCCAGTAGGACTCCCAAATAGAGATGTAATTTATAACACTCAATTAAGAGAACCACAGTATATAATTTGCACCAATTATAAAAAATAAAAAAAAAGCAAAATGTCTTATTGCCTCGGCCTCGGTCAATAATATTAAATATACATAGAGCTATGATTACATATTAACCACTTAATGGTAGGAAGTACATAAACATCAGAGGAGATTATATGACGCCTAGTAGCCTTACAAGAGACACAATTCTGTAGGTTAGTCACACTCAGTCAATATTATAGCGATAGGTTTCTCAAGTTAAAACCCTCTGAGGTTACTTTGCCTATAAAACTGAGTGTCAAACAGGAAACCCTCTATTGGTAGGGGTATTTGTAAATGCTATTTACTAGAGTAGCTTGGACACCAAAGTTCATGTAATTAAACAGGGGAAGCAAGACAATAATAACGTAATAACAAATAAGCATGCAAGAACAGATAAATGGAAAGAAAATCCCATAAGAACACTAAATACTGATGTAAGCCACAGGGCAATCAAAATCAGACACCAATCTATAGTAATGATGAACCAGTCTCTGCAGTAAATATATGAATGTCCATAACGATGAGTTTGAGGCTCTATCTACTAATCAGTTTCATATACTCGTAGCATCATAACAAACAATAGTTCACCTAGAAGAGAGTGAGTTAGGGTTCTGGTATGGGGCGTAATAACAGGGAGTCTTCTAGGTTAGTTCAATCCATCTCGCCCACATGCCAGCCAGAAGGCTAAAAAACACATGGTGAGTCAGCCGATAAATTTACCCTACCCCAGATCTGAGAACCAAAGATGCAGCAAGTCCACAAATCAGCGCCCCTCCTCACCCTAGCCGGCTGAGGGGGATGGAGGGATTATAACTATATGATTTAGTAGGAGAACTTAGTATCATTCAGTACAGGACATTCACAGGCTATCTGGTAACTGTCAGTCTGCTATCTTTCAAGGTTGAACATTAAGCGGCAGTGAACATATTGTCCCAACAAAACCTAATCTACACCTTAGGAAAGATGAACATGTTAGGTCGGGGTTAGTAGCTAGCTCTGTAGGAGTAATATCCCCCTTTTACTAAAATAAGTGCTACGCCTAGAACTCAAAGTGTATATAAAAGATTTGAGATGATATACAATAAACAATTGGGTACCAATATATATTGTACAGGTAATATTGTGTCCGCTCAAGAGTTAAGTAACTTACATGTGAGGAAGCTCAACTAATGTGTGTGATAGCCTAATCTTGGTTCATATAGTATTTAGGAGGATCCTTTGCCAAAAGCCTTGCACTTTCCTCAAATATTTCTTGTCCAATAGTGGGAGATAAAAACACAAACCATTACTTTAGTCAAAGGCTAATATATAAACAGCTATACAAGAGCATGGCCTAAGACAGTTGAATATTACATACTTATTATCCAGAGTAAACTGGCTAATTTGCATTACAGTTGAGTATATATATATATATATATATATATATATATATATATATATATATATATATATATATATATATATATATAAAATCTATACCAAGCCTGCAGAGCAGTGAAAGCTAAGATTAGAAGTTATCAGTCGCTCCCAGGTGCTGAAATTGGATAATTCTACCTCCTATAAAATGTTATTAATAAAGAGATAATCTAGTCCTGCAGTAAGGCATCAAGTTGCACCAAACATAATCTATAGTGCTTTATAGTGTATAAGAACCCTAGAGGCATAGCATGGCCCCATAAGCATTAACAGTAGAAATATAAGGCATAAAAAACATTTCTGGTTGATAAAGAAACAGTATTGAATAATAGACCATCTATATGCCCTTAACTAAATAATATCTATGCCTAATAAACTAAAAAACAAATAGGCTACAGTAGAATCATAAAGATATGCCAAAATTAAGTGCAAATGTCTTAAAAGTCCCTGTAATAAGAAGCTGCTTTTAACTTTGAACATAGCTACAAAAACAAACGTGGAGCAACAGCATTTTGCAATCCTGATGTGAAAAGGCATATTTACAAGGACAGATGTATAAGAGGAGCCAGGATCAGTTATAGATGGGTAACTGGGAACACCGTTGTGCAGATGTGCCAGAGTCCCTGAAATTATCTGATACCAAGTCTATAGAGACCAATGCTTAATGGTTTTAGGGATGAGGTCTCCCCGTCTGCGAGAGCGCAGCCAGAAGCCTGCACCATATCTGTGCAAGTAGGCCACAACAATAAGAAAAAGTCAATCAGCCAAACCCAACTGTGTGAAAGCGACAGTAGCGTAAGCTCCAGATCTCCGTCGCAGCAATCAATCACCTCTCCGCTGACAAGAGCTGAAAGTAAGCGATGCGCCTCTATCACTGTGAGGAATGGTTAGGGGCCAGATAACTGCCACAACTCCACACTCTGTGGGATCCGTTCCGGTATTTCTGCAATGCTCACTGCGGTTGTTGTATGATCAACGAGAAGTGGGTCATATTGGCCTTGTGATCTTCATTGCAAATGTTAAGCAGTGGTAGTTGGCAAAGTGACACCAACGGGCCTTCCAGAGGTAGTTCTATCTGTGTGTCTCCAGACTCCTCGCTAGCTAGTGCGCTGCTGGTCGTTCTCCTCAATGTCGACTCTAGTTTATCTGATAAGTCAGAGAAACAGCTTGCTATCTGCCGATCCAGATCCTGTAATGAGGCATGTAGTAGCTCTTGAGCCTCCTCCATGTTGAGAACAACTTCAGGGTCTGTCCTATAGAAACTTAGGCCGGTAGTAGTGGAGGTAGGCTTACGTATCTCGCTACTCGTGGTTCAGCGGCTCCCCCCAACAGGGGTCACCAAACATTGAGTTAGTCGCAAAGTTCGATTCAGGCAGAGTATCCTTCAGTGTTCTTTTGCTGGAAATAAATACTTTATTTAGTCAAGGCCTAGAAGCTCAAGAGATATGCGTCTGACTGCCTCAGCTTTTTGGCTCCGCACCCACTTATAACTTTTTATGCAATTTTGTTTTAATATTTTTTTATCAGACAGTGTTATTATTTGTGTAAAATGCAAACAAACAATGAAAGCAGTGCGCTCTGTCTTACCCATACAGTCACTCTGATGAATGGTGCATAGGAGAATGGCCAGCTTCTAAACGTAGATTCTTGCTTTTCAAATAAAGATAGCAACAGAATGAAGAAAAAATGATAATAGGAGTAAATTAGAAAGTTGCTTAAAATTGCATGCTCTATCTGAATAACAATAGAATAAAAACACTGTGCTCATGCACGTGGAGCTCCTAGGAGCCAGCACTGATTGGGTAAAATGCAAGTCTGTCAAAATAACTGAAATAAGGGGGCAGTCTGCAGAGGCTTAGTTACAAGATAATCACAGAGGTAAAAAGTATATTAATATAACTGTGTTGGTTATGCAAAACTAGGTAATGGGTAATAAAGCGATTATCTATCTTTTAAAAAAATAACAATTCTGGTGTAGACTGTTCCTTTAACCCCTTAACGACCAACGACGTACGGGGTACGTCCTGCAAAAAAATGCAGTTAATGACCAAGGACGTACCCCGTACGTCGTTGGTCTTTGAAAGCCCTGGAAGCGATCCTGATCGCTTCCAGCCGCTTTCATGTTATTGCAATGATGCCTCGATATTGAGGCATCCTGCAATAACAGTTTTGAGCAGTCCAATTTAGAGAGAGCCACTCTGTGGCCCTCTCTGCATCGGCCATTGATTGCGGTGTTCGTTGGTGGGTGGGAGCTTATCCAGGGAGGCGGGTGGGCGGCGATCAATGGAGGCGGGGGGCAGGATCGTGTGTGGGGTGCGTGCCAGAATGCGCGCGCGTGCACTGGAGCGTGTGCGTGCGTGTGCGGGTGGGAACCCTACACTATGGAACAATTATAAGGACTCAGTGGGAGAGACTCAGTGGGAGAGAGGGTATAAATAAATAAAATTAGTAATCTGGGAGAGGGTTGAGGGTTGGGGGTTGTGGGGGGGCAGCTACACTACAGAAAATAGTTCTTTTTTTTAATAAAAATAAACAAAAACGTTTTTAATTTCAAACTGGGTACTGGCAGACAGCTGCCAGTACCCAATATGGCGCACAATAAGGCAGGGGGGGGGGGTTAAAGAGCTGTTTGGGGGGGATCAGGGAGGTTGGGGGGTAAGGGGGGATCCTACATAGCAGCATATGTAAATATGCTCAAAAAAAATAATAATAATAAAAAAAAAGATAGCTTTCTGCCAGTACTTAAGATGGCGGGGACAATTGTGGGGTTGGGGATGGAAGAGAGCTGTTTGGGAGGGATCAGGGGGTGTGATGTGTCAGGTGGGAGGCTGATCTCTACACTAAAGCTAAAATTAACCCTGCAAGCTCCCTACAAGCTACCTAATTAACCCCTTCACTGCTAGCCATAATACTCGTGTGATGCGCAGCAGCATTTAGCGGCCTTCTAATTACCAAAAAGCAACGCCAAAGCCATATATGTCTGCTATTTCTGAACAAAGGGGATCCCAGAGAAGCATTTACAACCATTTGTGCCATAATTGCACAAGCTGTTTGTAAATGATTTCAGTGAGAAACCTAAAATTGTGAAAAATGTAAAGTTTTTTTTAATTTGATCGCATTTGGCGGTGAAATGGTGGCAGGAAATATACCAAAATTGGCCTAGATCAATACTTGGGGTTGTCTACTACACTACACTAAAGCTAAAATTATCCCTAAAAGCTCGCTACATACTCCATAATTAACCCCTTCACTGCTGGGCATAATACACGTGTAGTGCGCAGTGGCATTTAGCAGCCTTCTAATTACTAAAAAGCAACGCCAAAGCCATATATGTCTGCTATTTCTGAACAAAGGGGATCCCAGAGAAGAATTTACAACCATTTAAGCCATAATTGCACAAGCTGTTTTGTAAATAATTTCAGTGAGAAACCAAAAGTTTGTGAAAAAATTAGTAAAAAAGTGAACGATTTTTTGTATTTAATCGCATTTGGCGGTGAAATGGTGGCATGAAATATACCAAAATGGGCCTAGATGAATACTTTGGGATGTCTACTAAAAAAAAATATATACATGTCAATGGATATTCAGAGATTCCTGAAAGATATTAGTGTTCTAATGTAACTAGCGCTAATTTTGAAAAATAATAGCAAAGTGCTACTTGTACTTATTGCCCTGTAACTTACAAAAAAAGCAAAGAACATGTAAACATTGGGTATTTCTAAACTCAGGACAAAATTTAGAAACTATTTAGCACGGGTGTTTTTTGGTAGTTGTAGATGTGTAACAGATTTTGGGGGTCATAGTTAGAAAAAGTGTGTTTTTTTCCATTTTTTCCTCATATTTTATAATTTTTTTTATAGTAAATTATAAGATATGATGAAAATAATGGTATCTTTAGAAAGTCCATTTAATGGCGAGAAAAACTGTATATAATATGTGTGGGTACAGTAAATGAGTAAGAGGAAAATTACAGCTAAACACAAACACCGCAGAAATGTAAAAATAGCCTTGGTCCCAAACGGACAGAAAATGGAAAAGTGCTGTGGTCATTAAGGGGTTAAGAAATATTTTTTTAGTTTCACATAAATTACAAATATAAAAAATAAGACTTACAAAATTAATATTATATATATATATAATTCCCATATGTCATGTAACAATTTCCTCAATGTTGTATGGGATGGTTTGATTATTATTGTTATACTGTGTCTTTAAATACTTCTCAATTTAAACCAGAGGAAACCGTTGCTCTTAATAGCAGTGAACAAGTGCGTGAAATCACAAATAAAAAACAATAGAGCCAAATCACACATCAGCACAGAATTTCCTGACAAGGTGTATATCTTCCAGTCACTCCTAGTACGCAGCAAGCACGAAACATGTCTGCATAAGAGCTCAGTGTCTCCATTCCATGCTTTCCTTGCTAACAATGTTACTGCTGCGTTATGTGCTGTACTTTTTATATGCTTATGCTTTTACTGATGGAATATATTTTGGACGTTTATATACTAGCAGCTGACCTGTGGATTTTGTGCTTTGGACTTTTGTTATTGTTATTATTCATGGAATTGAGGTTTTTTTTGTACATCAACACAGTAAGTATATAAGATATTGTCAAACTGAAACAGTACAATAAATAGACAATGAAATAATGCCTCACTTCAACAATAGTAATGACTGGTAGGCTAGGGGGCATATTTATCAAGCTCCGAATGGAGTTTGATGCCCCGTGTTTCTGGCGCACTATCGGATGAGGTGCGTCAGACCTTGATAAATATGGGCCTAGGTGTATAAACTAGAATATATCTGTAAAATCAAACAACCTTGAAAAGAGGAGGAGGTATATATCAGTGGAACCTCATTTTCTATTTTATATGATATAGGATGTAATAGTATATATGGGGAGTTGGGGGGGAATCTGCAGGCAAGAGCTGCTTTAAGTTGAGGGGAAGGGGGCGGGTGTTCTAAATGTTGATGTAGTGACCTAAGGAGCTGATATAGAACTCACATTTGAATGGATTCTAAATTTCAGATGGCTATCCACTATTCATAGCAATGTCATATAAAGGTATCAGAATTTACCCAAATATGTGATCACATCTGCGTCATGAAATAGTGTAGAATCCAGAGCCCTGATATATAGGGAATCCATGACATAGTGAAGTAGCATCCTGAATTTCTGGTAGGACCTATACTGGGGATATCTATAGAAAAGATGGTGTTGAGACCTCCCTCTATACCTCCACCCAGTGCTAAGGAAATAACGCAAATAGTATTATCTTGTCCACATTAGTTAAACATTGCATAGAGATCATACCAAAACAATTGACCACTCAGTTGGGCTACTTGCGCTAGGTTCTTAAGGTTTATCATACTGCTACGGTGTAACACATCCCAAAAGCTATTAGTAACGCTGATTTCTGTTGAAGATGCGGATAGATAACCTAAACCTATAAGCAGTGGTCAGTACATATGTGGATGTGCATGTGTCGTAATGACTAATAACAGTTAGAGTGCATGGTATAGTGATAAGGTGAGATGTCCATGAATGGAAGCCCTGTGATCAACGTGTGCCATGCATGAATAATCAGGATCTTTCTGTAAAGTGATGCTATAACTGCAAGATGAGTGACAACTAACCTATAGATACCTAGTGAAGCATACTGAGTAACAGTGAGGCTCTGAGAGAGTTGTATGTCTAGTAGTAGTCATGTAATAGTTAGTTCTGAGTCAAGAGAAATGATCTGGAGAAGGTAAGTCAGTGACTACCTATTACATGCTATGGGGCCATAATAGACAATTACATCATGTAAATAAGCACATGCCCTCTGTATAGAGCTAGCCATTTAAGACAGGGTGTCAGGGATTTCCTCTGCTATGCTATGTCTCTTTAAGACAACTCTATAATGTCAGGGATTTCATCTGCTACACTATGGGCTCGATGATATATTGTTCGCCAGCTCAAACCTTCTTTTTCTCGCTGACACTCACAGGGCTGCCCCGGTGCAATGATCGTAAAAAAGGGGCAGTCCCTGCGAGTTGCGAGATGGCTCCTATTAAAAGTAATGGAGCTTGCTGGATAGGGAAACTTCGCTTCTTAGTGCGAAGTTAGCAGAGAGCAGGGGGAGAACTTTAAAATTAAAATCCTGCAGCCAATATAACTCACATTATGCTGCTTTTTGCTTATAGCATCTTACATTCGCCTATATGTTCGTATGCATTTGTTTTTCTATTGGGGTTATAAGTGTTCGTATTGTTTTGACAAAAGCTTGCCACCTTTTAGTTGGCGTGAAAAAACTGTGATATCTGCAGTGCGAAAATATTTATAGAATTACGCTGGGATTAGTGAGACATTGTCATATACGCCCATGGAACGCCCATGTTCAGCCCATTTTACGAAAAAACAACATTTACGCTTTGCATTTTGTATTTATAAATTCAAATTTCTGTGTGATTTTTGCACATTCAGTGTACTACCATTAAGATTTACGCTGTGAATATTTAATTTGATTTATTCCTGTGTAAATTAGATACTAATTTTACGTTTTTGTTAACATACGATTTTTGGTGAAGAATTTTGTTACGATTTGTGATGCACCTTAACAATACAATTTTCCCCTGCTTCTTTTTGTGTGAATGATTCAAATATTTGTTTTGTATAATGTTTAAAATTCGAATTTTGTTGTGCACATTTCATATGAAAATGCAGTATACGCCCCTTAGCGATACACCTTGTTTTCAGGGTAAAAAATGGCTTTAGATCATTCCACAAGGGAAATAGAAGGACTGGCGAGCATTCTTTAATAATCTCGCCAGCCCAGAGAGCTTTCAATCATCGAGCCCTATGTCTCTTTAAGACAACTCTATAAATTCCCACAATGCACCCTGCCTAGTTGTCAATTAATTTTGATGTGTAGCAAGACTGCTGTTTTTCTCTTGTTCCCATCTCCATTTGACTCTACCTTGCCTTACTAAGGATTAAAACAACTAATTTCTCAGAGGATTATTTGCTGCAGGGAGTTATTTCCAGGACTTTTGCCATCTTGTTTCCTGCTGTCTAATACTTGATACAGCCTAACATCAGTAAAGACCTCTGGACCAAGTATACAAATCTCCTACCTCGCAGCAATACTGAATCCAGTCATCAAAATTCTAACTGCTCCGACCGCGGACACTGCCGCAACTAACAAAAGCTCCGGTTAAGGCTTGTTTACACAGATCCGAGCTGCTGACTTTTCTCGCACCTCATTGGTGCTCTGACACACACCTCCGCAGCTACGTCACACGCGCAACTTACAAGCGCTCCTGGCCTGGTCTCCGGATTCACATAACTCTGCAGTGTTATCTCGCACCCGATTGGTGCTCTGATGCACACCTCCAGGTAACCTTCTCCAAATCTGTATAACGCTATAAAGTATCGACAAAGCTGCAACCTAGTGTCATCTATCAGTGTAATTATACTGCAACTACTCCATTCAACTTAAAGCTCTCAAGACAGCTTTCTATTATGGGATTCAGTCTCTCATCCTATTGATCCAGATACTTTTATATAAACATATTACTCTGAAGTTTCCACTTCAAGTCTACCTAAAATATATTACAGGACTCAAATTTCTCTCCTGTAACCAAATATCAAGGAGCTCATTTAAAGGGATATACCCAACACAAATAACATTTCTATTTAACTCTCAATATCATTTCTGCAGTTGTGATCCAAAATCTCACAAATAACAAAATAAAACTACGCTGCATTACATATTAATTGACCAGAAAAAAAAATGGATCCAGCAGATATACCCACCATTGTTTATAACCTGTCACAACGTGTGGATCCACTTTCTCAGGGTGTCAGAGAATTTACAAATTCAAAACGACGCTTTAAGGGCTATGGTCAGGGATACCACCCCAGAACCTCAAGTCTCTCTTCCTGATTTATTTTCTGGACAAAGGTCAACATTTAGACAATTAAAAAATGCTTGCAGGCTATTGTTTCAAATGAGACCAAAGACTTATCATAATGAGAGGATCAAAGTGATTATAGTCATTTCCTTCCTAAGAGGTGAACCCAGGAAATGGGCTGATGTTTTCTTTGAGACCGATGATCCTTTACTTGCATCTCTCTCAGATTTTTTTCCCAAATGGGCACTCTCTAGGAGGACACTCAGAAACAGCTTTCTGCTGAAACTAGTATGCGATTACTCAAACAAGGACGCAGGCCCGTCGAAGAATATCTAACCGAGTTTAAACTATATGCACAAGATTCCGAATGGAGCGACGTATCACTCCGCAATCAATACCGACTTGGATTGAGTGACCCTCTCAAAGATGAGTTAGCCCGTACAGAACTACCCAGGACCCTGGAGGGTTTGATTGATTTATCTATTCATGTTGACCGAAGATTGAGAGAGAGGCGTGCCGAGCGCTCACATCCAGAACCACCACATAAATACTTCCCAACAAGTTCCACTACCTCCACTTCCAAGGAGCATCCAGTTCCCATGGACCTGGGGTTCACCAAGGGTCCGCTTCAACCAGAGGAAAGGTTGCGGAGAAAGAAGGCCAATCTCTGCATGTATTGCGCCTCCCCTGCACATACTGTGAGAGAATGCCCCATCCTACTTCGACAGAAGAACAGTAAAGTCCCCCATCATAAATAATTGTTTTACCAATAAAATCGCAAATTCTGCTTATTGTACGTTATCTCTCTTTTTACAGTGGAAACTACAAACACTCCGTACTGAAGCAATCATTGACTCTGGGGCTTACTCGAATTTCTTAGATGCTGATTTAGCCAAGAAAAATAAACTACCATTATGTTTGAAAACACAACCTGTTTCCATACGTGTTATTGATGGGTCTTTTGTAAATACTGGTCCTATTACACACCAGTCTATCCCTATAAAAGTTACAACTGAGACAGGTCATGTGGAATTAATAGCATTTGATATAATACCCTCTGCTATGTTTCCAATTGTTCTAGGGCTGTCCTGGCTACAATTACATCAACCGAAGATCCATTGGGGAACCCTTCAGGTAACCTTTGATTCCTCCTTTTGTCAGGAGACTTGTCATCCAGGACAGTAGGATTCTATAAGTCAGTGAATTCACCTTACTTGAAGTTTATCAAGATTTCGCAGACGTCTTTAGTAAAAAGGAGGCCGAGACGTTGCCCCCTCACCGCATCTATGATTGCCCTATTGAACTACCTGGCGCCACAATTCCTTATGGGCACATATACCCTCTGTCGAAGCCAGAATTGGAACACCTTAAATCTTATATTGATGACAATCTTAAGAAAGGTTTTATTAAGCCTTCCACTTCTCCAGCCGGAGCTGGCATCTTCAGGTTTTAAGATTGCGCATTTTTTCGCAAGCCTGATTGGTGCTCTGACCCCCCCCCCCCCCCCCGCAGCTACGTCACACGCGCAACTTACAAGCGCTCCTGGTCTGGTCTCCGGATTCACATAACTCTGCAGTGCTATCTCGCACCCGATTGGTGCTCTGATCCACACCTCCAGGTAACCTTCTCCAAATCTGTATAACGCTATAAAGTATCGACAAAGCTGCAACCTAGTGTCATCTATCAGTGTAATTATACTGCAACTACTCCATTCAACTTAAAGCTCTCAAGACAGCTTTCTATTATGGGATTCAGTCTCTCATCCTCTTGATTCAGACACTTTTATATAAACATATTACTCTGAAGTTTCCACTTCAAGTCTACCTAAAATATATTACAGGACTCAAATTTCTCTCCTGTAACCAAATATCAAGGAGCTCATTTAAAGGGATATACCCAACACAAATAACATTTCTATTTAACTCTCAATATAATTTCTGCAGTTGTGATCCAAAATCTCACAAATAACAAAATAAAACTATGCTACATTACATAGGGAAGGGTAGTCTATCTGTGAAACTTGATAGTGAGAGAAAGGGTGCATATAGGTCCTCTTTCCATCTTAATAACCTTGGCAGACGATTAGACAGGGTTCATACCTTATGTTCTGGGAAGTATGAGCCTAAGCAGTACATCAGCAGAAAACAATATAGGTTGTAGATTCATACAAAGCACCAATCCGTACATAGTCATAAAGGGTGTTAGCAACTATGGAGATAGTGTTATATTGTGGCTAGGACTGGCACCTAGGCATAGGAGGGTAATAGACATCTGATGTATGCAGCATATTTGTGGCCTCAGTTGTACCTCTACTGCCAATGAAACAAGTATACATGTAACCGTGTGCTTTCTTAACCTGTGAAGTCTCTCTAACTAGCTGTCTTAAGTCAAGTAAATAGTTTGAGGAGAGCTGAACCCTCACGTGTAATAACAAGGCATGAAATATTATTTGCAATATTATAAGGTAGGTTTAGTTTGATAGTGCAAAGGCCCTATCTTCATAATAGTATAAAGATCTATGTTGCTATCTATGGTGTAGATATCTTGACGCATATAATAAATAAATTATGTGGATGAGGAGATACCAAGGAAGCTCTATAGTATGTATAGTGACTAAGTCCAAGGCTAGCCAAGGGGTAACATGATTCTTGCTACAGTCAGTGTGGGTCTGGTGTCTGTGTCGTCAATAAAGAAAGGTGATCTTTGTTTGTCAGAATGCAATCGTAAATATAAATGCAATGAACAAGTAACAGCTAAATAACAAACCACTGTGTCTAAAACTAATGATTAATGCCCAAGATGCAGGAGCCCACTACATCTGTGACTTTAAACAGTCCGACTGTGTTAGAGTCCCTCTATTTAGCCATGCATATCAGGCCAATAATCAATAAAACTAGCCTCCCAGATCAAAAGGGCCTTTCAACAGTCCAGTGTAGGCTTGTATAGTATCTTTCCTGGGAAATCCACGATTCTCACAGTGCTGTATGTGATCTGCGCCAGAATTGTTGTGGGCTTTCACGGGTATGTGGCTAAACATTAGAGCTTGCAGAGGAATTGCAAATTGCTGACTGGCAGACCTTGTTATTGTCGTATGGGGGTCTTGTAAACGCCATCAGCTAGCTGGGTAATATTGCGATTGCATCTCTAGACTCGGCTGAGTGGGCTGGTACACCGGAGTGTCCTGAGTATCTCTGGGCTGAGATGGCTGCGTAGCTGTTCCAGGGGTGAGAAGCGTAGGGGGTAGATCTAAATCCTCCTTTGTCTGCTCAGAGGAAAAGCGTTAACCAGTTCTGAGGTTACGCATTAAATTAATTTGCACTCAAGGGAACCCGTTTACTTTCAACTTGTAATACCGTGCTACTTCCGATGTGTGCAAAGAGCTGTGATCAACCCCTTATTGCTCGCACACAACATCGATCTAGTTGTAATCTAGCCCAAAATGCCCTGTCAAATAATGTATTTATCATTAAACTAGTCGATAAGCCTGGCTAGAGGGCAGTCTAATTATTTTTTAAACTACAGATGTAGAAACAACCTATTTTGTAACTGTATTCCTATGACCTTAAAATATTTTTGGAAGTTGCGATCGGCAATTTTCGTAACTCCGCCCACACATAATTTACACTGTATCAATGCATAGTTACTGTATCAATAATGTAGACACTGAAAAAATAAGCATTAATAAAAATGTCAGTGTCTACATCATTTATACAGTCACTATGCATTGTGACTGTATAAATAATATTTAGACTGAGCCGACTTCCAATAATAAACCTAACAGTTCTTTACCTATATTTCTGCCTTCCCCCAAAAAATCGCAAGCAAAACTAAAATGAATAACCCCTTAACCGTCAACCACCCACATCGCAATACACCTAATTACCCTATTAACCCCTAAACCGCAAAAACTCCACATCGCAATAAACCTAATTACCCTATTAACCCCTAAAACGCAAAACCCCCACATCGCAATACACCTAATTACCCTATTAACCCCTAAACTGCAAAACCCCCACATCCCATTAAACCTAATTACCCTATTAACCCCTAAACAGCAAACCCCCCTTATCGCTATATACCTAATTACCCTATTAACCCCTAAACCGCAAAACCCCTACATTGCAATAAACCTAATTAACTTATTAACCCTTTAAACTGCCAAAACACACAATGCAAATAACTATTAAATAACAGACGGCTAGATTACGAGTTTTGCGTTATGAGTGAAAAAGCAGCGTTATGGCTCTTTTTCACTACCGCTGGTATTAGGAGTCTTGTAAGTATAGCTGTACCGCACACCTTTTTGGTGTAACACAACGTAACTACCGCACCTTTCAAAAAGTCCTTTTTCAATGGGACTTCCATAGCGCCGGTATTACGAGTTTTTCTTGGGAGGTCAAAAAAAGTGAGCGGTACAGCCTATACCAACAAGATTTGTTCCTCCATCTAAAGTCAGTAGTTATGGGTTTTGCACTCCAAAGCTGTAGCATAAAACTCATAAATAAAGTGTTACAAAGTACACTAATACCCATAAACTACCTATTAACCCCTAAACCGAGGCCCTCCAGCATCACAAACACTATAATAAAAATATTAACCCATAATCTGCCGCTCCGGACATCACCGCCACTATAATAAACATATTAACCCCTAAACCGTCACACTCCCGCATCATAAACACTAGTTAAATATTATTAACCCCTAATCTGCCGCCCCCAACATCACCGCCGCCACTATACTAAAGTTATTAACCCCTAAACCTAACCCTAACCCTAACACCCGTAACTTTAATATAATTAAAATAAATCTAAATAAAAATTACTATCATTAACTAAATAATTCCTATTTAAAACTATATACTTACCTGTAAAATAAAGCCTAAGCTAGCTACAAAAGCTACAATATAACTAATAGTTACATTGTAGCTATCTTACGGCTAGATTACGAGTTTTGCGTTATGAGGGGTGCGGTGCTAACTTGCACGTTATTGTCACCGCTCACTACCCTACAGCGCTGGTATTCCAGGTTTTCCTAAACCCAGCGTTATTAGGCAAGAAGTGAGCGTAGAGCAAAATTGAGCTCCATACCAATACTCAATACCAGCGCTGCTTAAGTCCGCGGTGAGCTGGTTTTACGTGCTCGTGCACGATTTCCCCATAGACATTAATAGGGAGAGCCGGCTGAAAAAAAGCCTAACACCTGCAAAAAAGCAGTGTAAAGCTCCGTAATGCAGCCCCATTGATTCCTATGGGGAAACTAAATTTATGTTTACAACTAACACCCTAACATGAACCTCGAGTCTAAAACCCCCTAATCTTACACTTATTAACCCCTAATTTGCCACCCCCGACATCGCTGACACCTACATTACACTTATTAACCCTTAATCTGCCACCCCGGCTACCGCCGCCACCTACATTACAGTTATTAACCCCTAATCTGCCGCCCCCGACATCGTCGCCAACCACATTATACTTATTAACCCCTAATCTGCCGCTCCGGACATCGCCACCACTATAATAAACATATTAACCCCTAAACCGCTGCACTCACGCATCGCAAACACTAGTTAAATATTATTAACCCCTAATCTGCTGCCCCTAAAATTGCCGCCACCTACCTACATTTATTAACCCCTAATCTGCTGTCCCTAACTTCGCCGCAACCTACATTACAGTTATTAACCCCTAATCTGCCGCCTCCAATGTCACTGCCACTATACTAAAGTTATTAACCCCTAAACCTAAGTCTAACCCTAACACCCCCTAACTTAAATATAATTAAAATAAATCTAAATAAAAATTACTATCATTACCTAAATAATTCCTATTTAAAATTAAATACTTACCTATAAAATAAACCCTAAGCTAGCTACAATATAACTAATAGTTACATTGTAGCTAGCTTAGGTTTTATTTTTATTTCACAGCTAAGTTTGTATTTATTTTAACTAGGTAGACTAGTTAGTAAATAGTTATTAACTATTTACTAACTACCTAGTTAAAATAAAAAAAACTAATTTACCTGTAAAATAAAACCTAACCTGTCTTACACTAACACCTAACATTACACTACAATTAAATAAATAACATTAATTAAATATAATTAACTAAAAAAAACAAAACACTAAATTACACAAAATAAAAAATAAATGATGAAATATTTAAACTAATAACACCTAATCTAATAGCCCTATCAAAATAAAAAAGACCGCCAAAAATAAAAAAAATCTTAGCCTAAACTAAACTGCCAATAGCCCTTAAAAGGGCCTTTTGCGGGGCATTGCCCCAAAGAAATCAGCTCTTTTACCTGTTAAAAAGAAATACAAACGACTCCCCCAACAGTAAAACCCACCACTTACACAACCAACCCCCCCAAATAAAATCCTATCTAAATAAACCTGTGGGTTGTGTGGGTGGTGGGTTTTACTGTTGGGGGGGGGGGGGGGGTTGTTTGTATTTTTTTTTACAGGTAAAAGAGCTCATTTCTTTGGATTAGATTAGATTAGGTGTAATTAGTTTAAATATTTGATTTTTTTTTTTTGTGTAATTTAGTGTTTATTTTTTTTTGTAAATTAGTTAATTGTATTTAATTAATGTAATTTATTTAATTGTAGTGTAATGTTAGGTGTTAGTGTAACTTAGGTTAGGTTTTATTTTACAGGTACATTTTATTTTAACTAGGTAGCTAGTGAATAGTTAATAACTATTTACTAACAATTCTACCTAGTTAAAATAAATACAAACTTAGCTGTGAAATAAAAATAAAACATAAGATAGCAACAATGTAACTATTAGTTATATTGTAGCTAGCTTGGGGTTTATTTTACAGGTAAGTATTTAGTTTTAAATAGGAATTAGTTAGGTAATAATAGTAAGTTTTATTTAGATTTATTTTAATTATATTAAAGTTAGGGGGGTTAGGGTTAGGGGTTAATATATTTATTTAGTGTTAGTGATGTGGGAGGCCAGAGGTTTAGGGATTAATAACTTTAGTATAGTGGTGGCGGCGGCAACGTTGGGGGCAGCAGATTATGGGTTAATAACTGTAATGCAAATGGCGGTGATGTTAGGGGCGGCAAATTAGGGGTTAATAAGTGTAGGTAGGTGTCGGCGATGTTGGGGCGGCAGATTAGGGGTTAATAAGTGTAATGTAGGTGACGGCGATGTCGGGGGCGGCAGATTAGGGGTGTTTAGACACAGGGTTTTTGTTAGAGTGTTAGGTGTAAACATAATTTTTCTTTCCCCATAGGAATCAATGGGGCTGCCCATTGATGTCTATGGGGAAATCGTGCACGAGCACGTAAAACCAGCTCAAAGCAGAGCTGGTATTTGTGTGCCGTATGGAGCTCAACGTAATCATATTACCTGCTAAAGCAGGGTTTTTGCAAACCTGTAATAGCAGCGTTATTAAAGGTGAGCGGTGGAAATAATTTGCAAGCTATTACCGAGCCACTCATAATGCAAAACTCATAATCTGGCCATAAGTACCCTAACCTAACATCCCCTAACCTAACACCCCCTAACCTAACACCCCCTTAAATTAACTCAAATTACGTAAACTATTACATTCTAAAGTTACAAAAAAAAAAGTTTACAAAAAATAAAAAATAAAATTACCAAATTTAACAAAATTAAACCTATTCCCTATGAAAATAAAAAAGCCCCCCAAAAGAAAAACACCCCCTACTCTAAGAATAAACTACCAGTAGCCCTTAAAAGGGCTTTTTGCAGGGCATTGCCCCAAGATAATCAGCTCTTTTTTTTTAAAAAATATACAAAGTCCCACCTAACAGTAAACCCCCTCACCCCACAAAATAAAAGAACCTAACACTAAAAAACCTAAACTACCCATTGCCCTGAAAAGGGCATTTGTTTGGGCATTGCCATGAAAAGGGCATTTAGCTCTTTTACTGCCCATCCCTAATCTAAATAAAACAAGCCCCCCCCCAAAAACCCTTTAAAAACCCTAAGTCTAACCCCAGGTTTATACTCACCGTTCCTGAAGTCCAGGCGGTGAAGTCTTCTTCCAAGCGCAACCTCTTCTTCTTCCAGGAACATCCTGCGTGGAGCAGAGCTGAAGACCGGCGACCGCGGAGCCATGGAGCGTAGAGGATCCTCTTCGTATGATCTCCGCCGTACACTGAATAGTGAATTCAAGGTACGCGATTAAAGATGGCGTCCCTTGAATTCCTATTGGCTGATTTGATTCTTCCAATTCAAATCAGCCAATAGGATGGAAGCTACTCAAATCCTATTGGCTGTTCAAATCAGCCAATAGGATGAGAGCAAGTGAAATTCTATTGGCTATTCAAATCAGCCAATAGAATTTAACTTGCTCTCATTCTATTGGCTGATTTGAACAGCCATCAGGATTTGAGTAGCTTTCATCCTATTGGCTGATTTGAATTTGAAGAATTAAATCAGCCAATAGAAATTCAAGGGACGCCATCATTAATCGTGTACGTTGAATTAACTATTTAGTGTATGGCGGAGATCGTACGAAGAGGATCTTCCATGCTCCATGGCTCTGCGGTCGCCGGTCTTCAGTTCCAGGGTCGCCGGTCTTTAGCTTGCGCTTGGAAGAAGACTTCACCGCCTGGAACAGGACCTTCTCCACCGGACTTCAGGAACGGTGAGTAGCAACATGGGGATTAGACTAAGGTTTTTTAAGTTTTTGGGGGGGGGGTTGTTTTATTTAGATTAGGGATGGGCAGTAAAAGAGCTAAATTCCCTTTTAAGGGCAATGCCCAAACAAATGCCCTTTTCAGGGCAATGGGTAGTTTAGGTTTTTTAGTGTTAGGTTTTTTTATTTTGTGGGGTGGGGGGGTTACTGTTAGGTGGGACTTTACATATTTTTTGTAACAGAGCTGATTATCTTGGGGCAATGGCCTGCAAAAAGCCCTTTTAAGGGCTACTGGTAGTTTATTCTTAGAGTAGGGGGTGTTTTTATTTTGGGGGGCTTTTTTTTCCATAGGGATTAGGTTTAATTTTGTTAAATTTGGTAATTTGATTTTTTATTTTCTGTAATGTTAACCTTTAATACTTGATTTTAATACTGTTTTTTTTTTTTTAATACTTTATGCGGCTTTTTTTTTTTTTTTTTTAATACTTGATGCGGGCGGTTAGTTTTTTTTTTTTAATACTTGATGCGGGCGGTTAGTTGTTGCTTTTGTAATGCTCCGTTTGCCTTCGCTGCATCCACAAGCTGCATCCGGTGTATTCAGAAACTGGCAGGGTGGTGAAAGAATCCACAGAAGGTGGATTCTTTCACCACCCTGCCATTTTCAGAATTCACCTTCCTTGCGCTGCCAACATTCCATTGAGGATGCGTGCGCAACTGCAGACAGCGACGGACATTACAAACGCAATTATAGTATAGATTATCTGGGGTGGTGTGGTGCAATATGTGCGCGCGGGATGTTTTAAAAGCTTTTATATTACCATGAAAATATTTTTTAAAGATTGAAGCTTTGCATGAAAAGCAAATTAAAGTATATTTATAACACTGTTACAAACATTGTTGCAAACACTGCTTCCATATAGTGTTCAAGACACGTGCATACTCATGAGCATTCAACAAATGATACGTAGAAACACGGCCGTTTCTAGGGGCGGGCAGACCGGGCAGACCGGGCAGTGGCCCGGGGCGCATTGGGAAGCAGTTGGGAGCACTTTAAAAAAAAAAAATCTTTTAATTGTGTTAAAGTGGCAGTGCTTGCTTGATAAACTACTGGTATAGCAAAGGTTAAAATACACAGATCACAAGCATATACATTTTTTAAAGGAAGCTGTTATGTTAATTGGCTGCATTGGATGTCAATCATAATAATGGAGCAACAAGATCACGAAGGGGGCGTGTTAAGACCAGATAACTACTTAGAGCTAAAACTGAAAGGAATCACCCTGAGGAAAGTAGGAGACTATCTCACTGATCTCTGTCACTAAAGAGGTGATGCTTTATGCATATGACAAATTATTCATGGTCTTTACATAATTATATGTACATATTTTTTGTTTTACTGAGCTAATTTAAAAAGGTGCTTTATAAAAATTGTGTTTCCACATACTAAGGAACAGGTTTTCTGTTAAAGGGACAGTAAACCTTAAAATTAATGTTATATAATTCTGCACATAGTGCAGAATTATATAACATTATATTAGCCAACCATTATTTAATATAATATTGCCTTTTTTTAATTTTTTAGCAAAAAACGCTGTTTTACAGACCCGCTCTCTGGGCTCTGCTGAGCGGGTCTGTTTTTTTTCCTCAGCACATCGGGCTAGCTGTAATGTCACAGCCCGGCCCGACCGCGCCATAAGACTAAGTGCAGCTCGCTCCTGCTCTGTCTGACAGCAGGAGCGAGCTGCACTTAGTGCTATGGCGCGGTCGGGCCGGGCTGTGACTATACAGCTTGCCCGATGCGCTGAGGAAAAAAAACAGACCCGCTCAGCAGAGCCCAGAGAGCGGGTCTGTAAAACAGCGTTTTTTGCTAAAAATAAAAAGGCAATATTATGTTAAATAATGGTTGGCTAACATTAATTTTAAGGTTTACTGACCCTTTAAGGACTGTTGAATAAAAAAAAACAACTTTTTGACATTATGCCTTTTTTGTGTGTATTTATTTACTTATTGTTTACAAATGCTTAATAATGATGGGTGTGTGTATGCGTCATTTACTCCATAATAACAATGGCAAGTTTTCACAAACTCACATGTGAGTGCTTGTTTCTGCTATTACTGCCTGAGTGTGTGTGCTTAGCTATCCCTGCCTGTGTGTGTGTGTATTCTGCCTATTACTGCCTGAGTGTGTGTGTATGCCTATCTATCCCTGCCTGTGTGTGCATGTCTCTCTCTATTACTGTCTGGTGTGCATGTCTCTGTCTATTACTGCCTGTGTGTGTGTGTGTGTGTATGCCTATCTATCCCTGCCTGTGTGTGCATGTCTCTCTCTATTACTGCCTGTGTGTGTGTGTGCATGTCTGTCTATTACTGCTTGTGTGTGCATGTCTCTATCTATTACTGTCTGTGTGTGCATGTCTCTGTCTATTACTGTCTGTGTGTGCATGTCTCTGTCTATTACTGTCTGTGTGTGCATGTCTCTGTCTATTACTGCCTGTGTGTGTATGCCTATCTATCCCTGCCTGTGTGTGCATGTCTCTCTCTATTACTGCCTGTGTGTGTGCATGTCTGTCTATTACTGCTTGTGTGTGCATGTCTCTGTCTATTACTGCCTGTGTGTGCATGTCCCTGTCTATTACTGCCTGTGTGTGTGCATGTCTGTCTATTACTGCTTGTGTGTGCATGTCTCTGTCTATTACTGCCTGTGTGTGCATGTCCCTGTCTATTACTGCCTGTGTGTGTGCATGTCTGTCTATTACTGCTTGTGTGTGCATGTCTCTGTCTATTACTGCCTGTGTGTGCATGTCCCTGTCTATTACGGTCTGTGGCCCCAATTTATCAAAGGTCTTGCGGACCTGATCCGACACTACGGATCGGGTCCGCAAGACCTCGCTAAATGCGGAGAGCAATACGCTCTCCGCATTTAACATTGACCCGGAAGCTCACAAGAGCTGCTGGTGCAACGCCGTCCCCTGCTGACTCGCGGCCAATCGGCCGCCAGCAGGGAGGTGTCAATCAACCCGATCGTATTCGATCGGGTTGATTTCCGGCTATTCCTGTCCACCTGCTCAGAGCAGGCGGACAGGGTTATGGAGCAGCGGTCTTTAGAAACACGGCCCTTCAAGCTCCGTACGGAGCTTGATAAATGGGCCTGTATGTGTGAATGTCTTTGTCTATTACTGTCTCTGTCTATTACTGCCTGTGAGTGCACGTCTCTGTCTATTACTGCTTGTGTGTGCATGTCTCTGTCTATTACTGCCTGTGTGAATGTCTGTCTATTACTGTCTATGTGTTAATGTCTGTTTTTTACTGCTTGTGTTTGTCTCTGTCTATTACTGACTGTGAGTGCATGTCTCTGTCTATTACTGTCTGTGTGTGCACGTCTCTGTCTATTACTTCTATCTCTCTATCTATTGGGTACTTGTAAAGCGCAAACTAATCACCCGTGAGGGTCTCAAGGCGCTGTCTGTGTGTGCATATCTCTGTCTATTACTGTCTGTGAGTGCATGTCTATGTCTATTACTGTCTGTGAGTGCATGTCGCTGTCTATTACTGTCTGTGTGTGCATATCTCTGTCTGTCACTGCCTGTGTGTTCATGTATCTGTCTATTACTGCCTGTGTGTGCATGTCTCTTTCTATTACTACCTGTGAGTGCATGTCTCTGTCTATTACTGCCTGTGAGTGCATGTCTCTGTCTATTACTGTCTGTGAGTGCATGTCTCTGTCTATTACTGTCTGTGTGTGCATGTCTGTCTATTACTGCCTGTGTGTATAGAATATTTGAAAAATAAACAGCTATTATAGTTCTTTATCAAATTATTTATGTGCAAAAATCTCATAGATTTTAATAGTGAATTTTGTAAAAAAAAATTAAAAATTGTTATAACTTTTCTAAATAATTGTAATAGACTCCTAAATATGTTACAAATACACCTAGTGACATATTGCTATCCTTTAGAAAATCTTACCTGATGACTTTTTTGCAAAGTTCAACTTTAAAGTCTATTGGAAGTTTTGTAGATACATTTTGAATACGAATTTAAAAGGATTGATATGCATTAAACAAATAAATATGCATAGCTATAAGAAAAGTATAAATATAATGGCAATTAGTAAAAGATATAAAGATATTTTTAGATAATATCAATATATTTGGAAAAAACATTAGTAGAAAAAGGACATATTTAAAGGAATAGGAACGTCAAAATTAAACTTTCATTATTCAGGCTTCACCAAAAAATTTTAAGACAATTCTAATATTCTTGTTCTCTTGGTATCCATTGTTGAAAAGCATATGTACATATCCTTAGCAGCACCAATGCACTACTAGGAGCTAACTGGTGGTTGGCCGCAACACACATTTGTCTCTTGTCATTTGCTCACCAGGTGTGTTCAGCTAGGTCCCAGTAGTGCACTGCTGCTTTGGAGCTGACCTCTAAATGACAGAGTGACATGCAAGTTCTAGGAGGGGGACTTTAGAATCTGTGAGGGGGGCGCATTTTGGAATTTTGCCCTGGGAGCCAGATTCTCTAGAAACGGCCCTGCGTAGAAAAATAAGTCAGTTTGATGATAAAGTTGAAAAGTTTTTTTGTTTGTTTTAATCTGAGTCATTAACCCCTTTCTATGGGGGGGGGGGGGGGTTAATAGCGCGGTCTAACTGCCACCGGCAAAATCGTGCCTGTAGGAGGGAGGAAGGGTCTAATAACGCAGACCAGCACTATTACAACTAGACAAACACTTAATGACCAGCGACGTACAGGGTACGTCGCAATCATTAGGGGTTCAAATTTAACATTGCCTTCTATGTCCCTTGAAGGGCCACAATAATAATAAAAAATGACCTGCACTAATCTCTTAGAAAAAAAAACATTTTAAGACTATCAGCCCCTGACTCCTGTGTGCTTAACCTCCTGCAAAAATGTTAAACAAACAGTAGAAATAGCACTTGGAACTCGAAAAGCACAATTAGAATTTATTTATTTTTTAAGTTTGGACATACTTGTGCTTTAATTAGTCTATAGCCAAAACTTGTTAGATGTTTTGGCTATCCATCAAAGTGCACCTGAAGTTGCCAATTTAATATGTAGTTTTATTTACTGTGCCAATATCTGAAACTTTTTTTTTTTTGCTTTGGAAAAATCTGAAGTCACAGTCTGAGAAGTGAAAATAAATTATGAGGAAGTAAGGAATCCTGTTAGTCACAGATTATTAAACCAAAATATGCTAAAAATGATTTTTTTTGTATTTTATGAAATAAAAGCGTGATAGAAGATCTAACAGCCTTTAACACCCAAATATGAGTCTAAAAACAAAAGGCAAGTTCTACTTTAAAAAAAGGGATAATAAACCCACTTTTTTTCAGAATTCAGATAGAGCATGCAATTTTAAGCAACTTTCTAATTTTTTCCTATTATCAATTTTTCTTGTTTCTCTTGCTATCTTTATTTGAACCCCCCCCAGGAATTTAAGCTTGAGAGCAGGCCCATTTTTGGTTCAGAACCTTGGATAGGGCTTGCTGATTGGTGGTTACATTTAGCCACCCATCAGCAAGCACTACCCAGGTTCTTAACCAAAAATGGGCTGGCTTTAAAGCTTACATTCCTGCTTTTTCAAATAAAGATAGTAAGAGAACAAACAAAATTGATAATAGGAGTAAATTAAAAAGTTGTTTAAAAAAATTGGGTTTAGTATCCCTTTAAGGGCACGTACCATATTGTAATGATGAATTCGGTTAAAACATGTTTATTCCACATATAAAGTAAACAATGTCTACCAAAATAACGAGCGTATGACAAAATATTTGCATAAACCCTACCCAAAAACAAATCTAAGTGCCCGCATTAAACATGGCTGTCATAGGGTTACTATGTTATCACATGACCATATCTCTATCCTCAGTGGGAGGATTCTGGCAGGAAATCACGTGGCCTAAGTGTCACGGGTGTTGGAGGTAGGGAGAGTATTGCTTCTGAACCCGTACAACGGTGATGGCGGCTACGGCGGAGATTATGTCTCCGGACTGGGAGTTTGATCGTTTTGATGACGGTTCTCAAAGTAAGCTAGGCCGCATTCCGGGTGGAAGGGTGGGCCTGGATTTGTGACGTGAGCGCTTTGAATGTCAAGATCATGCACAGTATTCCTATCAATGTGTATAGATGATGTGAGCAACACTATCACCTGTCAAAATCATCTGGTCAAACATTATCATATTAATACCTATTGCTCTGTCATGCACTTTCATGACCATGTTTATTTTTTGTCATGCCCACTTTCATCTCCCTGACAACCTTTATTTTAATGCCTCTCGCTCACCCGCTTCATCTGTCTCACGATTTGTCTCTATACTTTCTCCTTGTCATGACACTCTCTTCTTGTGATAACGCACTATACCTCCTATAGATTCACTGAACTCCCCATATTCTTGTTTTTATGTCCAGCTCCATCCTTGCCATATCTCTTGATAGTATCTCATCAATTTTGATAATATGTATAGACTCTGCTGAAAGGATACATTATAAATATCCTGAGTTTCTCATTCATTTGAAATTTTTGACGATTATACAACTTGTTTTTCGGTAAATCACTGATACATGCAGCTATACTTATGTAATACTAAACAGATTTTCCTCCTTTGCACATGTTTTATTCTAGTTTTGTGTCTCGAATACTTTTGTAATTGCTAGCTTAGTTTTTGATGCTTCTATGCAATTTCAAAATGGTAAAAATAAATAAATATATATATATATATATATATATATATAGATACATTAACATTTGCAGTTGGTGCATTTTGACAGCAGGTGAGCATTGTTTATTTTTTTTAAAAAAGTAGAATGGCAAGAAATGCTTGTTTTGAGTCTCCCTAACACTTTCAGTTTTTGCTGTGCGGAAGCTGTTTTCCGCTATGAATTCTAGTCACACTGAAGGAATTTAGATACTCCATGTCTCTTTAGATTAAGATGAATGAGGCGAGCATGACTGCAATCAGCAAGCCCATCAAAGAAACTGCTGTGCAGAGTTTTCCCAGCGTCCTCTTTCTTGACTATGGACATGGCCCTGCATAGCATTGTCTATAGTTCATTCATTTTTAAA